>NW_005356519.1:3198277-3297169 GCF_000412655.1 Myotis brandtii
GGGGGGGCCTGGCACCCGCCTTGTCCAGCCTGGTGCCACCCGCTTGCTGGCCCTGCCTCCCGCTGCTGCCGCTGCTGGTCATCTCCCTCAGCGGGGCCATCAGGGGGAGGGGGGCCACTGGCACCTGCCTTGGCTGGCCTGGGGCCTGCGGGCTGGGGGCAGCTCCTGCATTGAGCGTCTGCCCCCTGGTGGTCAGTGCCCGTCATAGCAACTGGTTGTTCTGCCGTTTGATCAATTTGCACATTAGGCTTTTATTATATAGGATATCTCACAATTTTGAGTGTTGGGATTCAGACTGGGCTTAACAGGGCACTTCTGCTCTATATGGTGTCTGTGGGGTTACTTGGTTGGCAGGCAATCTGGCCTAGGATATACAAGACAGCTCTATTGCCATGTTGGTGCCAAGGTGAGGACTTGTAGAAGGCTGGACTCTGCTGGGATCCTCTCCATGAGATCCCACAAACTAGGGGGTTGAACAACTTCTTTGGAGTGATCCAGGACTCCACAAGAACAAGGCAGAAGCCTATGCTTGCGACTGGCATGGCATCAGTTGTGCCATGTTGGTCCAAGTAGTCATAGGCCAGCCCAGATCAGGGGAGGGCAAACAGATCTCAGCTCTCAATGGGAAGAGTGTCAAAGAATTGCAGCCTTTAATCTCCATAGGGAGATTAATGATTAGGTCACAGTGTATTCAGGAAACAAGGTGCCCATTATAGAGCACAATGCTTACTACTGATATAAAACCTGTATTTATTAGAATTAGTAATAATATTAAAAATCATGATGTTTGCTCTCATTATTGGGGTCTTCCACAAATTTTTATTTTATTGATTTGAGAGAGAGAGAGACATCGATTTGTTGTTCTACTTATTTATGCTTTAATTGGTTGATTCTCTTATGTGCCCTGACCGGGGATGGAACCTGAAACCTTGGGATCAGGCTCTAACCAACTGAGCTATCCAGCCAGGGCCTTCCTCCACAAACTTTTTATTTTATTTTGTTTTAAAATTTTTTTCCTCTACAAATTTTTAATTTCATTATAAAAGAAATGATTCTTAATGGTTTCATTATATATTGGGTATCTTAAACAGTCTTTTCATTAATTATTGTTTTAATTGTAGTTTTAATATTGTTGGAATTGTTAACATGTATTTTTACCTGCTAGTACAAATATGTTTCATTTTAGGAAAAACTGATACTTAAACCATTTATTTACATTTATTGATGCATGTCCCTTTCCACAAAGGATTCGAGGTGACTTGTAACAAGACACACATGACAAATCTATATAGAAGTAAAATGTAAATAGTGTAATGAGGACCAAGAAAAACATCAAATAAATGGCATCACCGTCTGCCCAATGACTAAGCACCAAACCTAGAAGTCTTTTTCTCCAGACTCTATTTGCAATCTGTCTGTCTGTGTCGCCTCCCAAATCTACCCCAGATCTGTCCCTTTGTGTTCTTTCCACCAGTGCTTCTATTATCAGGCCACTATCATCTTTTTCCTAAACTACCAAGATAGCCCCGTAAGCATAAGCAGTAAATCAGATCTGAACTTTGCTCTGCCAAAAGCCTCTGTTTAATGCACAGTTCTTAGTATAAAAGTATCTTACCCAGGTCTGGGGCTCCATCTACCTCTGTAACCGCCTCTCACACCACCCCTTGCCTGCCACTGCCCTCGTCCGCCCTCTCTCTGTTCCTTCCATATCTTTAGGAAAAAGGACCTGTTGGGACCTTTGCACGTGCTGTTATCTCTGCTTGGGATGCTCTTGCCATGGCTTTGCAGAGCTGGCTCCTTTTCATGCAAGTTTCCATTTAAAATATAATTTCTTCAGAGAGGTTTAATTGATCACAGAACTGAAAGTATACATCTGTTGTCCATCTATAGCACTTCTTGTTTTATTTTCAATCTAGCTTGCTGATAGTTTCTTGTTTGTTATTTATTGTCTGTCTCACCCCATTAAAATGTAAGCTTCATGAGAACAAGTTTTGTTTTTGTTTATAGTTGTATTCCATCTGCTGGAAGTAGTGCTTGGTACATAGTAGGTCCTCAGTGCTTTAGAAAGAATAAATGAATTCTACATAAAAAATTGAATGTTAGAATTAATGGTGGTATTTTCAGGACATGACAAGTGTATTTTAGAAAAGGTAATTCTTCCCTTGAGATTCACGTGACACTGGTGATGTGTGTCAGAATCACTAACGGACTTAAAAAAACTGTACAGCTGATCTTTGATCCCTAGGGCTAGGTGGCACCAAGAACCTGTAATTTTGAAAAGCTCCAATACAAATCCAAGGCACATTCTTGCTTAAGGGCCAAGGTGCGAGAAAGAAAGCGAGCTTTGTGCATTCAAGTAGAAAACTTCACAATATTTATAAACATGATTGAATATTATTGATTGGAAGTTTATAGAATAACTCTCTGGGAAGCCTTATTTATATCTTTACTTTAGAGGCCAGTGTAATAGTTTACAGGTTCCAAAGTAGTATACCCAAGATGATAATTTGGGAGTATGGGAAGGAAATAAATAATACAACATATATTTTTAACCTCATTTTAAAACATTTTGGAGGAAGACTTATTTTGCATACATAATGTACAGTAATACATGTGTGTAATTTATAAATAAGTATGCATATACTGGAAGTATGCGCTCAGCATATTTTATTGATAAAAATGTGTGATCCAAAGAGGCTGGAGATGACTCTGCCAGTAAGGGTAGCTTATGCAGTGGTAACAAATGATCCCTGGACCTGTGACCCCTGAAAAAGTTTGCTTCTTATTCATG
Organism: Myotis brandtii; assembly: GCF_000412655.1. Classification (NCBI taxonomy): domain Eukaryota; kingdom Metazoa; phylum Chordata; class Mammalia; order Chiroptera; family Vespertilionidae; genus Myotis; species Myotis brandtii. The sequence continues at coordinate 3,201,069 of NW_005356519.1, forward strand.
CTCTGTATCTCCTGTGGGCCATCTCCAGCCCTGCTCTGTGTCGTATTGGCGCTCACCTCGGCTGACTGAGCAGCCTGTATCTGGAACTTCACCAGGTGCTGTGGCAGAGGGAGGAGAGACGCAGGTAAACCATGTGCTGTGAGTCTTTGCTTGGGGGTGACACATATCACTTCTGCTTAGATTTCACTGGCCTTTGTATGACTCTCCCTCAGTGAGGGACCCTGCATAGGGCGAATAGCAGTGCGGTCCACACAGTCAGTCTCCACCTGTGTGTTTACTGTGTGGGACGCTGCCTCTCTGGAGCCGCTCTTGACCTCTGTTCAGGATGCCTGGCAGAGTGAGACTGCTCTCTGTTCCTGGTTTGATGAAGAATATAACAAAGAAATAAAAAACCTCCACACAGCCCAAACCCTTAATTCTATGAGTAAGGTAGTATGGAAAATTATATGATTGTAAAATATAGAAATAACACTTCACCTATACTTTTAAAACTTAGTGTGGTTTGTGGTTGACAGAAAGAGTATACCATTATACTCTTTGCCATTTGAAGCAGGTACTGACCATTGAATGGATGGGTATAAAATAGATCCTAAGGATTGAAGTGTAGGGATTTGTGAATAGTGCTGGAGAGAGAATGTCAAAGCTCAAATGCTCAGGGTCTTTGCTGGTTGAAAATTAATCAGAGTGAAGGTTGAGCATCTCCAGCACAGTAATGGAAGTCACCCGGAAATGTGGTTCCATATGATTCCAGATAGAGCAGTTTGTTTATATACCTCTATTTAGGAAGCTGTTTATTTTGTGAAGCATGATATACAGCAGGTCCTTGAATAACACTGTTTCATTCAATGTCAGTTCATGATAATGCTGATGATATGCCGTAGGAACTTAAACTCTAGTTTATATCAATTAGTCTATGGTAAAATTGGTTTCAGTATCAGTTGTTTTGCTTAAGTCACAGAGCCTTCGACGATGGTAAGTGAGGACTTACTGTACTTTGATTGTAAGACGTTGCAGTGATTACCTAGCTTATTTTATTAGTTTTGAACACCCCCTAAAGACCAGTTTTATGTTAGTTTTACTAATCAAAGTAGTAGTTTTTACTAATAAAAGTTTATTGAAACCAGTTTAGATGCAGGAAACATTTCACTTTATTCCTGGGAAAAAGCCTGGAAAACAGAAGGTAATAAAAACGTACATTGCTGATAGTAATAATAAATATTTACCATTAATTAAGGGCATGCTATTTGTTATGCCTGTTCTAGAGCTTTCTGTATTTTATTTAATTTAAAAGCTACATGAAGTAGGTATTATTTTCTTCATTTTACTGTAGAAAGAGAGGTACGAAGAGGTTAATTAATTTGTTTAAAATTTGAACTTAGGTTTCTGCAATTACAAGAACTATATACTTTCCACTCTGTTGCTCTGCTTTTATAGTTGTTCCACAATAAGTGTTTTTACTTTTGTACATGGATTCTTTGTTAGTAGAAGCAGGAAGCCATTTAATTTTGTCTTGCTCTTTTAGAGGATGTTTTTGAGGCATGCATTGGGTAACCTCATTAAGGGAGTCTGAGAAAATGAAATATGCTTATATTTTCCCAGTAGTTTTTTTTATCCAGAAAGCAGAAGAGAATACTGAGGATTATTTTAAAAATTTGAAATAATGAAGTCAATAGCAGTTTACACTAATTAGTAAAGTTTCATATAATCATCCTACATTTTTTCAGTGAGAATTCTTTGAAATTTAAATTTTGATTATAATTAGTTAAATAGATAAGTGAAGATTTAGAATATGTGTGACAAGTCAATGAACTTTATTTATTGATTTTTAAAAATTGTTTTTAGAGAGAGAGAGAAGGAAGGAGAGAGAGAGAAACATCCATTTGTTTTTCTGCCTTTTATGCATCATTGGTTGCTTCTTGTGTGTGCCCTGACTGGAGATCAAACCTTGGTGTATCAGGTCAGTGCTCTGGCCAGGGCCATGGATGAAGTACTTTTTTTTTTTTTTTTTTTTTTTAGAATAAACACCTTTATTATATGAGCTAAGATAGGAGGGAAGAGGATTTATTTGCTTTTCCAGGCCTTGATTTTCCTCAGACAGAACTCCAGTTCCTTGCCCTCGAGCACATAGCCCTCTGCTTGGCCACACTGGCCTGGTCTTGAAGAGATGCATGCAAGAAGCTTGCCCTGCAGGAACTGCTCCTTGAAAAGACTTAATTTTTGCATCCTTTTTCCTTTCATCATATTTCTTCTGAATTTTCTTTGATCGTTTTTTGTTTAAAATCTCTTCTTCCTCCTGAGTTAGCTTGGCCCCCTTCTTGCAGCCCAGGGGCAGTGCCTGGTGGGATTGTACCTCTGTGGGTACAGTACGCGGCCACTGAGCACGATGTAGTTCTCTACTAGGGTCTTGGTGTGGACCAGTTCATTGTTGAGTGCATTGGAGACAACATCTATAATCCTTGTTTTTCGTGTACATTACTCTGAGCCCCAGGGGAAGTTGCCCAGTTACTTTGGATTAATGGTTTAGAAACATGTTGATTTCCTTAGAATTTTATCTGTTATTTCTAATCTAAGAAGACTAGATAACTTTTTTTGCCAGGGGTTGGGGGGCGGGGGAGTACATTTCAATGAAAGAAAATCTTATTACATTCTTTAATAATCTACCCTAGTTTTTATTCAAGGTCTTGAGATTATTTTTTGTTGAGTCTTGACTGAATTTCTAAGGCAGAAGACTATTTGACAAGTCAAGTCTCTTGTAACTAATGTCATCTGTTGTATGACAGTGGATCTGATGTATGCTTCCGTTGCTGCCCTGACATTTACTTGGTAAGCAGGTAATTGCTTATAAACACCTATGGTATTGTTAATACAAGTATTTGAATTGAGTTTAGGGAAAGGAGAGTATTATCCTAGAAGTGTTAGTATTACTTATATATTGCCTTGTGATTTGTTTGGTTAGAACCCCAAATATTATTAGGACAAGCATCTGTATGTTCAAAGGTACCTATTTCTTTATTGCTGTAATAAGTGATTATAAAAGGGCCATGGTTAGTTAACACAGTTGGTCTCAATTTAAGTTTTTCAGATTCAGTTAAAACTGGGCAAAAACTGTACAAGCAATTATGATTACCCTTATTTATTTATTTTTAAAAAAAATATATTTTATTGATTTTTAACAGAGAGGAAGGGAGAGAGATAGAGAGTTAGAAACATCGATGAGAGAGAAACATCGATGAGAGAGAAACATCGATCAGCTGCCTCCTGCACATCTCCTACTGGGGATGTGCCCGCAACCCAGGTACATGCCCTTGACCAGAATTGAACCTGGGACCTTTCAGTCCGCAGGCTGACGCTCTATCCACTGAGCCAAACCGGTTTCGGCATGATTACCCTTATTAATGGTAGGGAGAATATTAAGACTTTATCTAATTTCAAATAAATGTCCACTGAACACATTTGAAATATATTTTTATATTTAAATTGGAAATTTCCTTAAAAATAATAAAAAGGCCATCATGAAGACAGGAAGATTTCTCTTTCTCCTTTTACTGTATCTTCCCGATCAGTTTATTCTTTATCAGTGCTGTTTCAGAATTACAGCATGGCTCTAAAAGTGATCTAAGACATAGCCACCTTCTCTCAGATATTATCAGCAGTGTGTTTCTTGTTGTGTATTTCAGTTTTGAAGGAATTTTCTTATGGAATGCAAAATAAAAGGTAAATAGTCAAATAGAGAAGTTACTGTCAGTAGGTAAATGTAAACAGAGCAAACACTAAAGCATAATAATCTGGTATGAGCTCTTAAAGAAATATTTGCTATTGCTAAACCATAATTTAAACAGTCTGGAGGGTTGATTATATTTAATATGTGCTCTGCATTCTTTCAAAGAACTCTTTTTACCTATAAGATTTCTCATGATACCTAGTTATATTACATTTTTAGTTTCTGTATTTTTATTCTGTTCATTACCAAAAAGGGATTGAGGTGAAAATTTCCAATTGATGACTTTTTCTTGCATTTATTTTGATATTACATATTTGTTTAACTTTCTTTGTTTATTGGAGACCGCATGGCCTTGTGGGTTGGAAATCCAGTTTGGCTTCTATTTCTACCAATTAACCATAAAACTAAGATATCTACTCTGTCGGGTTGATGGTAGAATTAATTGAGATGGTAAAGTAAAATGGTTAGCATATTAACTAGCAGATGGCATGCACGGGCCTCAACTTTCACTGACTTTTGAATAACCTACAGATGGACACATCTAAACTACCTCCTCTATGCTGTCTTTCAACTTGCACATAATCAGCAAGCAAAAGTTTTGAGCCATCACACAGTGGTGAGATACTTGTCAGCCAGCAGTGACTCTGTTTCCATTTACTGCTATCATTGTCTTTATGGTATTATTTGTGCAATTACTTAAGTATTTTATAGGGTTTTTCCTGAACGTACCCTTTATTTACTTATTTTAAAAAATATGTATTTTTTATTGATTTCAGAGAGGAAGGGAGAGAGAGCGAGAGATAGAAACATCAATGATGAGAGAGAATCATTGATTGGCTGCCTTCTGCATGCCCCCTACGGGGGATCGAGCCCTCAACCTGGGCATGTGCCCTTGACCAGGATCGAACCTGGGACCCTTCAGTCTGCAGGCTGATGCTCTAGCCATTGAGCCAAACCAGCTAGGGCTGAACGTACCCTTTAGAAATGGGCCACAGAAGGGTAGGGATGGAGCGATGGTGGGTTGAATGGGCAGTGCTTTGGGCCCAGCCTTACTTCAACCAGAGTATTTTTTTTTTTCTAATTTCTGCAACGTAATATCATTCCAGGCAAGATTTCCTTTGAAGGAAGATTTTTGTTTCTAAAAACACATTTGAAAATCAGTTTCCTATTGTATTTCTACCTTCTATGGAAAAAGCAGAGAAAGAAATACTTAACTAATACTAGTAGTAAGAAACCTAAGTCTATGACTCAATAGGTTTAGATAAACGTGGAAATCACTAGGCATGGCAAAAGTGGAGATTCTGCGTGTCTCCCTAATACTTTCGGACTTAAACTGTCTTTAATTTTGGACTTAACAGTATTTTTAATTTTGAAGTAAATGAACAAATTAAAAGGATATACAAGAAAGCAGTGAACGACTAGAAATTGAAATAAGAAAATACCATTTATAATAACATCCAGAACATGAAATATCTAAGGGATAAATTTAATAAAATATGTGCAAGTATAAAGAAGGAAGTAGAAATTATCCATAATCCCTTTACCCAGAGTTAGTTATATCTTTGTGTAGGCCGTTTCCATGCACAAACTTATACAGAGACATGCTTGGAATCTCTTAAAATATTTATTTTACTTCACCTTTACCTAACTGTTTGAATTTACTTTCACCTAGCAGTATTTTGCAGATATCCTTCTACGACAGTAATCATAAATTTCCATAATTTAAAAAGAATTTTACTGACTGCATGATATTTTGTTATAACGCAATTCATTTGCTTTCTTTTTTTACTTTTTTAACCTTTTAAACACTAAGAAGTATAAACATATCCAGAAAAGTACATAAAACAAAAATAAGTTTATTAGATTATTATAAAGTGAATATTAGTCTGTCATTCAGGTGAGGAATAAAACATTGCTGTTACCCTTGAAATGCCTTCTTGTGTCCCTTTCAACCAGTCTTTTCTTCTCTTTCCTAGAGGAAACCACTAGTTTGATTTTATGGTAACCTCCTCCTTACCTTTTTTCTTTTAGTTGATCATCCGACTATTCATCCCTAAACTATATAATTTTCTGTATTAAGACAAATCTTTATGCAAATGAAATAATCAGGTATATTTTATTTTGTCCATGGATTATTTTGCTTAATATATATTTCAGGTTATGCACATTGTGTGAAGTTGTATTATTTTTGTTGCTGTGCCGTATTCTACACTGAATATGCCACACATTTATTCATTCTGCCTTTGATGATGAGTGTCCAGTTTTGGGCTATTATAGATAATGTTGCTTTATGGTTATACGAATAATGCTTGTTCATGTTTACTTGTTTGTATGTTGTCTAAGGCATTGGTCTGAGAACTGGAACATTCCTGGTACTAGGAAACTTACAAATGCCGATTCTTGGGATCCACCACATACTTAAGAATCAGAAACTCTAGGGGTGGTGCCCAGTAATTTGTGTTTTAACAAGCCTTCCAGGAGATTCTTGTGAGTGGTACAGTTTGAAATCCATTGCTTAGGGGAAGGGTCAGCAAAATATGGTCCATGGGCCAAATCCTGGCTGATGCCTGTTTTTCACATGGCCTGCAAACCAAGACTGGTTTTTACATTTTAATTTAATTTTATTTAACTTATCTGTTATTTTGTTTATTTTTTATTCCTTCCTTAAATTTTTGAATAGTTGAAAAAAATTAAAGGAAGAATAAAATTTCTTGGCACAGGAAAATTATTTAAATGTAAATTTCAGAGTTCATAAGTACAGTCTTATTGTAACACAGCTGTGTCCATTTATTTATATAGGCTGTTTTCTTGGTGCAACAGGAAGCTGTACTTATGACAGAGATGTTATGGCTCGCAAAGCCTAACATATTAACTATTTGGCCTTGTTTGGAAAAAAGTTTGCTTATCTCTGCTTTGATGTATATACTTGGGAGGAGTAAAATTGCCAGGTTATGGGGTGTATTTACCTTCAACTCCTGAGATAATACCAAATTTTCTAAAGTAGTTCTACCAATTTACACTTCTGTCAGTAGGTTATGAGAGTTCCCATTGCTCTCCATTATTTTTTTTAAATACATTTTTATTGATTTCAGAGGGAAAGGGAGAGGGAAAGAGAGACAGAAACATTAATGATGAGAGAGAATCATTGATCTGCTGCCTCCTGCATGCCCCCTACTGGGGATCGAGTCAGCAATCAGGACTTGTGCCCTGACCAGGAATCGGATCATGACCTCCTGATTCATAGGTTGACACTCAAACACTGAGCCACATCAGCCGGGTGCATTGCTTTCCATTCTTACCTGTATTTTCGAACTTAACTTTAGTTGTCCCAGTGGGAGTATAGTAGTATTTTCATTGTGTTATTTTTGCCTCCAAAATTGTGAGAAACTTCAAACATAGAAAACTTGCAAGAATCTTATAATGAATATCCTATTCCCTACCTAGATTTTTACAATTTACCCTGCATATCATTAACTAGAGTTCAGTGTTTGCTAAGAGTTCTCTTTTTATTTAAGTAACATGTACATACAATGAAATCCACAAACCTTAAGCACACCTAATTCATGAATTCTGACAAATGCATAAACTTGTGCAACTTAAACTTATCAAAAGACACAGAGCATTAATATCTGAAAGTTTCCTCATGCTGCATCTCAATGAATCTCTGTCTTGGTAACCGCTACTCAAATCTTTTCCTACCATATTAGTTCTGCCTGTTCTAAAACTTCATATAAATGGGATCATATAAATCTTTCTGTGGTCATATGCTTTCATTTTTTCTTGGATGAGTGCCTAGGAATGGGATTGTTGGGTCATAGGGGCAGAATTTTCAGTCTTATAAGCAACTGCCAGATCTTTTCCCCAAGTGGCTGTGCCATGTGTATTCCCACCAACAATATAGTTCTAATTCTTCCACACCCTCACCTACATCCCTCCCCCCCACTTCTAATGGCTGTGTAGTGATATGTCATTGATGTTTTCACTGTGGTTTTAGTTTGTACTTACCTGCTGATTAAGGAGATTGAGCATCTTTTCATATATTTATTCACCCTTTGAGTTTTATCATTTTGTAAAGTGCCTATTCATGTCTTTTGCTTATTTTCTTAGGTTGACTGTCTTTTTCTTATTTTTGTCTTGGCTATTCTTGGCCCTTTGCATATTTATGTACATTTTAGAACCAACTTGTACACCTTCTTACACACAGACACACATAAAAGCTATTGTGATTTTGTCTGAGACTGTATTGAATCTATAGATCATTTTGAGAATTGGTACATTTATAGTAAGTCTTAGGTATCTGTTATTTAGGTTTCGCTTGTTTTCCTCAGTAAGGTTACAGTTTCTTTGTGGAGGCCTTCCTCATCTTTCGTTAGATTTATTCCTAGGTATTTAATTGTTTAAGTTTGGTTGTAATTGGTATCTTTTAAAAAATTCTGTTATTGAACTTGACTGCTTGGTTGGTTGATTGGTTTTTCTATATGTGATCTTATATCCAGAAACCTTGATTAATTAGGGTCAAGAGGTATAAGAATTTATCTGTGGATTCTTCTGGCTTTTCTAAAGATATTAATCATATAATCTGTGAATGCTGCTTGGTTGGTTGATTGGTATTTCTATATGTGATCTTATATTCAGAAATCTTGATTAATTAGGGTCAAGAGGTGTAAGAATTTATCTGTGGATTCTTCTGGCTTTTCTAAAGATATTAATCATATAATCTGTGAATGCTGACGGTTTTGTTTCTTTTTCAGTCCTTATACTTATTTTTGGTCTTCCCTATCTGGTTCTCATTCATGAGTCTTGTTCCCTGAGTGCTTCATCTTTGACCGTGTGCTGCCGATGTTATTTGGAAAGTTATTTGGAGGGCTACATTGAGGCCTAGGAGGATTATATCTTTCTCCAAAGAGGTTTTATTTGTTTCTTTCATGGGTCTGGGGGCATTGATAGTCCAGGATAATTTTAATTAAATCCTTAATCTGAGATCCCTGGCCCACTTGATAATTGGAAACTGGACTAGATCCATAATCTGTAGACTAATAATCTTCTGGTTTACCCCCTCCTACATCCTTTAGAGTCCTATAGAGTAGGGGATAGTTTATCCACTGTTGGCAGAGTGTCGTTGAAGCTGCTTTCCCAGCATCAGTAAATGTAAAAGTGGACTTTAAATGACAGGCTTTGGCTGTTGGCCTGGCAATTCCTAGATAACTTACCTATAATGCAGATGGGGTGGTCTAAATTATCTACTCCTCATGAACTGAAACTTGGTGTTTCTTTATGATTTCATTGATTTTTTTAATTCCTGTTCCTGAGGGTTTTTTTTTTTTTTGTGGGTTTCTATAACTTCTTTTTTTTTAAAAAAAATTTCTTTATTGGTTAAGTTGTTTTCTTTCCTTTTCGCCCTTCCTTTCTTTCTCAAATACCTTATTATAGTTTCCCATTCATTAGCTGTCATCACCCTTGTTTTTTATTTCTTTATGCACCTGTATGCTCTGAGTCTATTATTAATTTTTCCCATTAAGTGATGTTTTATGGTGTGCCTTGTTATATAAAATGCAATTGTATTTTAAAATGTATTTGTAGGAATTTTTTGAAGTATGATTTGAGTTTGCTTCTGCCAAGTGGCTGGGCATTTGAATCAGGGACCACCTTAAAACTAGTCCAAGGCTTGGGTTATTTCGAATGACCCATGGCATTTGATCAGGAGGATCTCAATGAAGTGAAACTAGATACCCTACTTCCTGTGGGCATGACTTTGTATATTAGTCTTCTGTACTGTAGAGAAATACTTTTAAAAAATTTTATCAGTGTCTTTGACTTTTGTGAGAGACTGATCTGAATAATATAGCCTGCTTTACTGAACCATTAAAGTCTACTGCAATTTATTTAACCAAATACCTGTTGTTGGACATTTACATTTTCTTCTTCTTATTATTATAAATAACATTGTGATGAAGAAAAATTGTTCCTGGAAGTAAAACTGTTAGGGTCTGCATGTTTTAATGCTGATTGAAATGTTTTGCCCTTTGGAAAGGTTGTCCCAACACTGTGCATCCTAAGTTTTCCTATCTTGGGCCATTTTAATAGGCAGAAAACAGTATGACATTATTGTTTGAATTTACTTTTATTGTTTTCACCTACATGAATAGTAGCTGTATTATACTTTTGGATTACTAGTACTTATGTCCTACTTCCAAAGGTTTTATTGAGAGTTACTCAGATATCAAATGATGTAAATATTTCCCTCAGTTTGTAATTTATTTGGGCACAGCTTGGGCGGGAAGCCCCTCTGAGAGAAAGCCACCCTCGAGTTCTTCCCGCTGCCAGACAGTCCAGTTTCTCCCAGTATGAGTCTGGGTCCCCAGAGACTCGCCCGGAACTGGAGTTCAGAGCAGTCGGGAGCTTGTGTCTCCCTCCCGATTGAAAAAGACAACTGCGCGCACGGGCCTCCATACCTCTGCACTTTACTTCCGCACCTCCTCTGAGTCTCAGTGTGCTTTTTTCTTTCCTTCTAGTTGTAGAATTTCCACTCAGCCAGCCTTCCTGTGGTTCTGGATGATGTCCGTTTTGTCTTTTAGTTGTATTTTTGAAGTGGTTGTGCGAGGCAGCAATTTCAGGTGTTTACCTATGCTGCCATCTTGGTTTCTCCCCCCTACTTTTATTTTCACCTACATCAGTGGTTCTCAACCTTCTGGCCCTTTAAATACAGTTCTTCATGTTGTGACCCAACCATAAAATTATTTTTGTTGCTACTTTATAACTGAAATGTTGTTACTATTATGAATCGTAATGTAAATATCTGATATGCTGGATGGTCTTAGGCGACCCCTGTGAAAGGGTTGTTCGACTGCCAAAGGGGTCTCAACTTACAGGTTGAGAACCGCTGACCTACATGAATAGTAGTAGCTGTAGTATACTTTTGGATTACTAGCACTTATGCCCTACTTCCAAAGGTTTTATTGAGAGTTACTCAGATGTCAAATGATGTAAATATTTCCCTCAGTTTGTAATTTATATTTCATCTTAATTTATAGATCTTTTATTTTTCTGTATAGAAGTTTATAATTTTTATCTAGTTAGATCTATCAGTCTTTTCTTTTTAAAGCCATAATTAGGCTGAGATAATAGATTTATAATTGTTTCTAGCAAAACTACTATTTTAAGTTTGGAGTTGTTTTATGTGTCTAGAAAATTGAGAAATAATTAAATCGCTCATAACTATAAATAAGTATTTTAGTAAAAAAACATAACTCTTGAATTCAGATAATGCTCATTTTAAGTCTATATTAAACTGAGTTTTTATTGTAATTTCTTTGCTTTTATATTATAATACTTTCTATTTTTTGCTGCTCTTTTGGTATATGTTGTCAGAAATTGGCAGAGTAGAAATTTGAAAGTATATTGAATTTAATTTTTTTAAAAGTATTTGGCTTCCTTAATGCTAATACTGATTTAGTAATTATATTAGGAATGATTTGAAATATCAGGGTTTATAAATTTTATAAAAAATAGAATCTTCACTAGTGAAGGAAAGTGTTGTATTGAAACTGAGTGAAGACTTTTACTTTCTTAAACAATACGAAATATGTTTTCTTTTAGATAAGTAAGGAAGAGAAGACTGTTCTACAAGAGGATATTATTGCTTCATCATTCAGTTCAATTATTGCTTCATCATTCAGTTCAAGTGAGACTCAGGTGGATTTGGGTTCAGTTTATAAGGTAAGTAAACTTTAAACTACTTTCTAGGTTTTGTTAAATACATCACATTGAGCTTTCTATACGTGTTTAATGAACCCATTTGTATAGGCTGTTGTCACAGCCTCTCCCACTCCTGCGCATATTTCTTCTTCACCCCACTAAGAGTGTGCCAGCATTCTGTGTCGGGATGTCCTCCTACACAGACCTCCTAACCCTGCCTGGGCTCTGACCTTCCATTGCCTGCATTCTCTAAAAGGAATTCTCTCCTCACAATGCTTAGGCTTTTATGCTGCATGCTGGCCTGTCCCCTGCAAGGACACTCCCATCACCCCTCACTCTGGATCCCTGCTCTGCATGGAAGCCTTCTTTGCCATTGAAGGGCTCTGACACCTTCTTGGACCATCTCCCCATGTGGACATGGTCTCATACCCTTTGGGCTCTCACACTTGCTCTCCTGTGGAAAGACCTTCTTTAACCCACCCACCCAGGTTCCAGCATTTTGCTTGAGCTACCTCTGCTGCTCTCTGTCCCTTAGCACAGATACCTGCTTTGCTTGAATCCATTAAATGGTTTTTTGACTAAATAGTTCTAGAGGGGAAGCTGAAATTCATTTTAAAATTTGATAGTTGCAACCCCCCAGTTTCCTTTGAAAAGAATGTACTCAACGTTATTGGTGAGTGCCAGTGGCTTAAAATCCTGCCTCCACATTAGCTCCCCATTCTGACTTCCCTGTTCCTACCAGTTAGACCATCATTCAGTCAACCTTCCAAATGTAGAGTTTGGGAATTAACGTTTATCCCTCCCACGTCACACATTTCCCATTACTCTGCCTTCATATAATCTTTTGCTTCTGCTTAAGCATTTTTATTTCCATTGTGACTACCCTGATAAGTTAGAATCATGGAATATGAGAGCTAAAGAACCCCTAAGGGTCATTTAGATGATCCCTTCCTGCCCTGTCCTGGTTTTAAAGATTCTATATTTTTATAAAATTTGTAAACCCTGATATTTCAAATCATTTCTACTAAAATTACTAAATCAGTATTGTCATTAATGAAGCCAAATTTGTTTAAAAATTTAAATTCAGTATACTTTCAAATTTCTACCTATACACCTTTACCACTGAGGTTTAGAAGCAGTAGTTAAATGTTCCAAAATCATAAGTCTAGTGAGTAATAGAGCTTGGATTAAAACACGTTTCTAAACTTCTGTCTCCTTTCCTTGCCTGAATTATTGTAATAAAGCCTCTTACCTCCTCCTCTGGTATGTCCTGTGTAAGTTACCTGTTCGGTGCAGTGTCACGCATGTACTGCCCCAGAGAGCTGTTTGACTTTCCCTCTGTGTCTAACTTGTTTTCTCAACTAAATGATGACCTACTTCAGGACAAGGACTGTGTCGTAGTAAAAACTATCTGTTAAAAAAAGCACATGTTCTATTTATTATGTGATGTCGTTGAGTATATTGAAGAATGATGGGCATATCGATTAAATACTCTTACCTAAAATTTGGGCAAATAGACAATTTGGGGATCATTTTTTTAACCTAATTTTTTCTCTCATTTTTGAAAAGAAAAAAACGATTGGATAGTAAGGATGATTTTTCACAGTTCACTAACATATTTCTGATATCTTAAACTTTTAGTATAGTTCATAAGACTTTATAAATGTATAGTAGTATTGGTTTTTTAAAAACATATTTACTGGCAACTACTTATTTTAATAGCAAAACTGAATGCTTATTATTATTTTTATTTCTTATTGTTGAGATTAGCATTTGCAATATATTTCTCTAGAGAAAGAAGGAAGCATAGATGAAGAAATTCATATTACTTTATTTGTTAGTAATTTTTAGCACTGAACATATTGTATACACATTAGGATTCTACTTGATGCAGAATAAAATGTGGAGTATATCGTATGAGAGAAATTCAATGTGCTTAGAGGGCTTCAGTTGGTAGTTTGAACTCCTGGGGACTATAATTTGTAAATTCATTAGTTAAGTAAAAAGAAAGCATTTTAACTTGACAATATTTTTCAAGACATCTACTTTGAAATAAACACATTTTTGGATTGCCACTTTTTTCTTGTGCTAATTGTTTACTTTTAACGAGTGTAAGTTGATCTTCCTTTTCTTCTGATCTGTGGGGATTGATGAATTTCTCATAGGAAGAATTTTATTTAGACTTGGTACATATGAAGACTTAGGAGGATTTCAAAATGACAGGCACTGCTTATTCGCCCTGTTTCACCCTGAATTCAGATCCCTTTTGCTGACGCCCTGGATTTGTTCCGAGGAAGGAAAGTGTATTTGCAGGATGGCTTTGCTTATGTACCATCTAAGGACTTTGTGGCAATCATTCTGAATGAATTTAGAACCAAGCTGTCCAAGGCTTTGGCAGTAAGTATTTTTCTTTTTTACTCTATTTCCATATTCACTTTATTTCCACATATTCACATTTTAATTTATAAAGTGGAACCTCAGGTCTCGAACTTAATTCTTTCCGGAAGGCTATTCGGGAAGTGATTTGTTCAAAAATGGAATCATTTTTTCCCCCATTAAAATAATGAAAATTAAATGAATTCAATTGAATTGAATTAATCCTTTCCAGACCCCAAATGATTCCCTGTTTAAACCTTTCTTATATAAAGTCCATGTCTAATGTACTGTTTAATCTGTAAATAAATACTCCTTTTCTTACATTTATCGAACCACCCCGACTAAGCTTTAAAGGAATCTCTTTTAGCACTCGTTTCCAGGGCTGTCTTTCTGGAGGTCAGTATGCAGCATCTTCACTTTTCCCATATTGCTTCCATCCGGCTGATTACTTTTCATTTATCCAAATCAATGAACACTTTCACACCCTTAGCAACAGCAGCACTTTTCATGGCCTCTTTATGTTTTAAAATTGTGCTAATCATCCATTTGGCCAGCAACAAAAGCAAAAGAAAACCGAAAACACAAAAATATTCAGAGCACAATTTCCTGATATGTTAACAACAGGAGGTTCAGGGGTAAACTGACTCATATTCAGCATCTGTCCTTTGTTTGTGGCCTGAGAGATGTTTTTATTGTCATGTTGAGGTATCAGCACGAAAGGGTTATTGGTCAAGAACTGAAGTTTTGTTCGACAACCCAGACATTATTTTCCGTGAACAACTTGCTTGAGAACTGAATCGTTTGAGATAGGAGATGTTTGAGAACTGAGATTTGACTGTATAGCCTTGGTCGTTTTGTTCTTTACTTCTTAAGAAATAAATTAGTTTTTATAATGATACTCAAATTGCTTATGATGTTGTACTGGTAATTCTAGAACTGTTAGGTTTTTATTCGTTTCTACCCATAGTTAGTTTTCTTAGTTTTTCTTTCTCTTGGTAATACTAATGGAGAGCTCATTAATTTTGTAAGTGGGTTTTTCAAGGTCCTGTTTCTTTGCTTGGAGATGGATTTTATATAAGGCCCTTCACATTAGAGTGGCCTTTGGTGGATGTAACCCTTAGATTTTTGTTCTAAATTGATATTTTGGGTCAGTAGAGGGCAATGTAGAAGAAAGTCTTTATATTAAATAGTAAAAACAGTGATATGATAGTGCTGCAAAAAAGAGCCTACTGCCGGGTGAGATTGGTGCTAGCTGTGTTGAATATATAACATGATTGGTGCTTTTTAAGAGATTTGTTGGAACTGTTATACTTAAGTATAACATCTTAAAAATACACACAAAAATTGTAATATTTTCTGGTGTAAATAATTTTTATTACTGGCTCTTCTGGGTTAACTAACATGTATAATTCAGCTATATCAGCATTTGGGAAGACTAAAAGGTTAACTCTGCTTTTATGAAAGAAGGCACTTTATTTAAATACATAGCATTATAGGTGTTTAATAACTGTTAATATTCTTCCTCTTTCCCTAATCTATGTGCTATTGTTGCTGTTTTTAATCCTCAGTAGTGTTGATGTTTTTCAATAGTTTCTTTACTTGTCTTGTGACTTATCCTGGACCATAATCTATTTATAGGTAAAGATAGTATCTTTCCTACTGTCAGTCTCTGTAGCAGACATATTTGCCTACTGGTGGTTGTTCTCCTTGTTTTATTATTGGTTTTGTTCACCCACTTTGCCTGTTGACATGTTGGACAGCACTTCTTTATGTGGAACAGCCATGTACTTTTCAGGACAGTGGGTATCCTTAGCTCTCATCCACTAAATGCCAATAGTGGTCCAAGTCCCCATAACAACCAAAAATATCACCATGTATTTCAGAAAGCTGCTGGAGTGTTGGTATCATCCTTGGGCTGATCATGGTGGTTTCTTCCTCCTTTCCAAATTATTGATCTGTGCATGCGATACAATGTAACTCTGGCTGAAAATATGAGAAGTTGTTTGGGGGCTTCTGAAAAAAGCTTTCCTTGCTAATAAAAATGGGCACATGCATATTTGCTAGTCAACTTAGTTTCCTTACAATCTTATGTACAAAGAAGACTATGTGGCAGATTTAAAAAAACTAGAATTTTTATTCATTTCAGAGACGAAGGGAGAGAGAGAGAGAAACATCCTATATAATAAAAGGGTAATATGCAAATCAACCGAACAGTGGAACGACCGGTCACTATGACGCGCACTGACCACCAGGGGGCAGATGCTCAATGCAGGAGCTGCTCCATGGTGGTCAGTACGCTCCCACAGAGGGAGCGCCACGCAGCCAGAAGCTAGGCTCACAGCTGGCGAGCACAGCACTAAGGATGTCCGACTGACGGCTTAGACCCGCTCCCCATGGGACATCCCCCAAGGGCTCCTGGACTGCGGGAGGTGCAGGCCGGGCTGAGGGACCCCCCCCTCAAGTGCATGAATTTTGTGCACCAGGCCTCTAGTCAATGATGAGAGAGACTCATTGATCGGCTGCCTCCTGCACACTCCCTTCTGGGGATTGAACCTGCAACCTAGGCCTGTGCCCTCACTGGGAGTGGACCTCCAGGTTCATAGGTTGACTCTCAACCACTCAGTCACACCAGCTGGGCCATGTGGCAGATTTTTGCAATTCCCCCCCCCCTTCTTATGGGCAGAAGATGGGGAATATAAATATACTGAGATTAAAGACAGAACTCTGTGAGTTCCTAAGTTAGGAATACATTTATTTTTTCAGCACATTACACTTAAGCTTTGTCCCTTCCTCTCTCATTCTTTCCCCCTTCCAACATACTATAAGAATTTTTAAAATATTTTTTTAGAAATTTGAAGTAATCACAAACGTACAGAAAAGTTGCAACTAAAAAAACAATAATGTTTTCCCTAAATCATTTGAGAATAAGTTCCCAACCTTACATCTCATGGCTCCCAAAACTTTAGCGTGTAATACCTGGAAACACAGATGTCCTCCCCATAACCACAATTCAACTGTCAAAATAAGAAAAAGAAACATCAGATCATGGCTACCATCTAATCCTCAGACCCCTTTCACTTGTCACCAGTTGTCTCATTCGTGTCCTGTATTTGTCCTAAATCAAATGTGCTATTTAGTTATTGTCTTTTTAGTCTCCTTTTGTCTGGAATAGGTTCTTAGGTTTTCCTTGACTTTCATGATTTTGCTACTTTTGAAGGTTCTAGGCCAAGTTACTTTATAGAATAGCTCTCAATCTGGTCTGATATTTTTGCATGTTCAGATGCAAGTTATACATCTTGAGCAGGAATATCATAGAGGTGAGGGTATATTCTTTTCATTGCATCCTATCAGGTGACACATGATTTTGATTCATTCCAGTTTTGATTGACTTTATTTAACAGTGTATTTACCTGTTCTGTTATTGACGTGCATTTGGGTTTTGTTTTCTTTCTTTTGGTTATTACCAATACTGCTGCTCTGAACATTCTAGGACCTCTTTGGCAAACACATTTCTGTTGGTTCTATGCCCAGGATTGGAACTGTAGGGTGTAGGATGGTCCACCTTCTGCTTTAGTGGATTCAGACTTACTGGATTGGTCCTGATTGCCCGGGCTTGTGGAGAGCTCTGGCCTCAGTGTCGTTGGATTTGATAGAAGAGGGACAGTGATTGCTGCTTGACTTTCTCCCGGCAGGGTCAGGGCCACGTCTGGTTGAAAGATTGTCCAAAGAACCTTTTGCCTTTTATTTATTTATTTTTTAAATCTTCATCCAAGGACATATTTTCCATTGATTTTTTTTTTGCAAGAGTGGAGTGGAGGGGAGAGAGGAGAAAGAGAGAGAGAGAGAGAAAGAGAGAGAAACACATTGATGTGAGAGAGAGACATAGATTGGTTGCCTCCCAGGGGCAGGGGATTGGGCCTGCAACAACTGAGGTACGTGTCCTTGACTGGGAATCGAATCCACGGTCTGTGGGTCTCACACTCTTACCACAGAGCCAAAGCAGCTAGCGTCCCTTTGCCTTTTCATGCAGGAGAGTGGATGGCGTGTATTGCCTGGAAACCTGACCTGACAGCTATGGGAGGGAGCGGAAGGGAGGGAGGGGATTTCTTTTAGGGCTATGGCGAAGGAAAAGCCTAAACCTATTGCTACGGTCTCTTTATTACTGACCTTTCCCGGGAGGAAAATTTTGACCTTGGAATAGATAATTGAAAAATATCAGCCTTATGAATGGAAATACCCTTGTAGGATGAGAAAAATTGCCCTGAAGATGAAAAAGAGGTACTTTAATTAGTGGCAGAGGGTGAAATAAATGGGGCTGGAAGAGTTTTATCCCAGGTGATATCTGAAAGCTTGTTCTTAGTGGGATTTTATGATAACGGAACTAGTCTGGCTTTTGAACATGCTCTCGGACTGTACAAGATGGACATTAGCTTCTCATTGATAAGAACCCTTTTCTCTCCGTGCTGATCTGTTGAGACTCAGCTGTGGCCACTCTTCCTCCGGGAAGCCTTCTCGAGGCCTCCAGGTTGTGTTAAATGTGTCTTCTTTGTGCTCCCACAGTACTCAGCACACTACCCACTATGATGACATGATTCCAGTATGTGTTTCTCTCCTCAACTAAAATATAAACTTTTTGAGAGTAAAGGCTCTGCCTTAATTAAAATTTTCCATCTACTCCATAGGGCAGTGATGGGAACCTTTTGAGCTCGGCGTGTCAGCATTTTGAAAAACCCTAACTTAACTCTGGTGCCGTGTCATATATAGAAATTTTTTGATATTTGCAACCATAGTAAAACAAAGACTTATATATTTTTGATATTTATTTTATATATTTAAATGCCATTTAACAAAGAAAAATCAACCAAAAAAATGAGTTCGCGTGTCACCTCTGACACGCGTGTCATAGGTTCGCCATCACTGCCATAGGGGCAGTGCTCAGGAACATTTTGTTGCACTGGTAGGTGCTGAATAATAATTTCTATTTGCCCATGGTTTACTATTTATGCATTTGACCCTCACCTAGAGTCTCTGAGATAGACAGAGATTACAATCTGCATTATATAGATTAGGAAAATGCAGTTCCTAGAGGCTATTTATCCACGGTTATTGCTGGAGCCATTTCTGAATATCAGGTCTTCTAATTGCAATTCCTAGGCTCTTCTGATGGTAACTGTTCCTTTGTAAGGCTTTGTACTATCAGGGAATTTACTCTGAGAAAACACTGGCAGGTAAATTATAGTACGGTCCAGTTACATAGCAGGCAAAAAGGGTGAATTGGAGTTGAGATGCAATAAATTGATAACCAGTTATGGAAAAGAATGAAGGAAAGACATATTTCTTTGCTTCACAAACAATTTTAGAAGCTTTGGCCAGTTCTTTCAGTTAATGGTTTATTTTTTTAATAACTTTTTATTTGTTCACCCACGTATTGTTTTGGGTACTAGGGACACAGTATTCAACAAGATAAATGAAATTTTTCTTTTTTATAAAGTTTATATTCTAGTGGGAAATAGACAATTACTAAAGTAATAAACAATAACAATATTGAGTATGTGATAGGAAGGGGCCAGCTGAATGCTGACAGAGGGAAGTGCATTCCAGGCAGGGAAAGTCACCAATGCAAAGGCTCCGAGGAAAAAAAGGGGATATGTGTAATACTTTCAACAATAAATATTAAACAAGCAAACAAACAAAAAACACACAAAAGCCCTGAGGAGGGAATATCGGTATTTTTGCAGAGTTAAAAAGGCCAGTGCAGCTGAAGGGTAGTGAGCTAGCACAGTGGAACCAGATGAGACTACAGGGCTAGATGGAGAACTTTGAATAAACCAGGGTAAAGGGTTTGGTTTTTAGCTCAGTGTAGTCGAAAATCAGTAAGATCTGGTTTATATTTTAAATAGATTACTGCAGCTGCTATTTGAAAACTACTGTGGAGGGTATAGAAAGGATGGAAGCAAGATTAGTTTGGAAGTTTATCACATTAATCTAGATCAGCGGTTCTCAACCTGTGGGTCTCGACCCCTTTGGGGGTCGAACGACCCTTTCACAGGGGTCGCCTAAGACCATCGGAAAACACATATATAATTACATATTGTTTTTGTGATTAATCACTATGCTTTAATTATGTTCAATTTGTAACAATGAAAATACATGCTGCATATCAGATATTTACATTACGATTCATAACAGTAGCAAAATTACAGTTATGAAGTAGCAACGAAAATAATTTTATGGTTGGGGGTCACCACAACATGAGGAACTGTATTAAAGGGTTGCGGCATTAGGAAGGTTGAGAACCACTGATCTAGATGGTGGCTTGAAATCGGGTGGTTTGAAGGTAACAAGTGAGAGAAGTCAGTAGATATCATCTTTGTTTTTGAAGTATTGTTGACATGACAGACTGGGTGTGAGAGGAAAAGAGGAATCTTTTAAAGTTTGCCAGGCGCTGATCTAAATGTTTTTCATGAATCAACACTTTTAATCTTTCTAGTAACCCCATCTGGTGGGTACCACCATTATTAACCTCTGAGGCTTGTAATATCTTTGCACAGGTAGTGAGCAGCAGACAGGATTTGAATCCGTGCAGCCTGGCGTTTGAGTCTGTATTCAGAACACTATATTACACCCCCTAGATTTTGGCCTGAATAACTGATTAGAGGGGGGTGCCGTTTACCAAGATACTGAAGACTGTGAGAGAAAGAGGTACATAAAATTAAGTCAAGAGTTCTGTCTCGACCATGGTAAGTGGGAGGTGCTTATTAGTCATCCAAATAGAGATATCAAGTACGAAGCCACATTTAGAAGTTTGGATTTCTGGGCAGGAGAATGTGAAGCCCTGAGACTGAGGTGGCACGGGAAGGGTGTGGGTATCAGTGGAGAAGAGAGGAGGGCCCACAGCTGAGCTGGAGCTTTCCCACGTGTCTGCTGTCATTCAGCAGTGGAACCGCTTTCTTTAAAAACAGAAACAAAAACGGACAGCTTCTGAAAGTGTTTCTTTAAAGCAGATTCTCTTAGTGTGACTGATTTCACTTTCTGTTTTAGTGTGAGACTCATTCTTTTTTTTTTTTTTAATTTCTTTATTGGTTAAGGTATTACAAATGTGTCCTCATCCCCCCATTAACCCCCAACCTGAGACTCATTCTTTAAAGGCTCTGGTGAAACGTTAAAAAAACCAGTCTTTCAGAAAATATATCTATACATTTTAATTTAGACGGAGAAGGAAGTACTTTGAGAAGTTTCCAAGGAAATAATTTGCAGGCAGGTAAGCAGCTCTTGGAGTCACAGAGAAAAATAAGGATTTTCTTTTTAAAAAGGATTTCCTTTTTTACATTTTTGGAATCCTCATTGAGTCTATGGCTCACCAAGTGTTTGTTGCTGTGGAAAAATGTTCATTGTAGGCACTTGATCAAGTAAATTTTATTTAAAAAGAGCTTGGAATCCTCTTAATTCTTTTATCCTCTTTTTAAAAGCAGTGTTCAGTTTAATTCCTTAAGCTGTGGTTAAATATAATTATTTTTCTTGAATGGTTACTTACTGTGGAATTGTATAGGAATTTTATTTGTCTTATTTGTGTCTAACTGGTTGATTTCCTTGGGTTTTAGTTTGACTAATATGCCTTTTCTAGTATTGCTTCCTGATTATTTAATGCTATTTTTAAGTGGTTGCAATGAACTAGTTAGTGCTGCAGCCAATCCATCAGTGTGCAAGTTGTGGCTACTACACCTTCACCCCCACTTTTGCTACCAGGCTCTACCTTGTTTATTATGTTTTGGTTTATTTTTAATTTTAAACATTTACACATTTTTTTAGATTTTTCACCTTGTTTATTTTCTCATTGTACCAATCTGTAGGAAACAAAACATTGCAGTTGAAAGCTGAACCTATCAGAAAGAAATTGTTTATTTTTGGGGGGAAATAAACATGCTGTTTCTACTTGGAGACGTGCTTGTCAACTGAGGACACTAAGCTAAACTTGGACATTACTCTGTGAGTCATTGGTTTGTTAAGCCCTTTAATAATGTGCAGTTTACAATTGGTTGTCCATTCAACAAATTAAAAAAAAAATATGTCAGGTTTAATGCACAGTGTCTATGAGGAATGGAAAGTTTATGACACAGGACTCTGACCCTCAAGAACCCCCTTGTCTAGTAGGGAGAGCTTAGGACTCAGTGACCAGGTAGAAAATGGGTGTGTCCTGAGAGTTGTATCACCTGAGCTCAGGGAAATTAGTAAGAGTTGACATTGACTTTAAATTATTTGGCTTCAACAAGCCAAATGTGATGAACAGTTTGCAGAGAGCAGTGGAGCTACATGGTTAGGTGCCAGAAAGCATGGGCTATTGGAGATGTGTTTTAGCCACAGGGATGTGAGACAGAGCTGTTTGGGAGAGGAAATGATTTTGGTATTGGGCCTGTGGAGTTTATTGGTTTAGTAGGACATCCTGGTAAATTTGGGCTGAAACTTAGAAGAGTGCTTAGAAATTTGAAGCCTAACTAGTAGATGCAGTTTCAAAGGAGAAGGAGTAAAGAATAAAGGGAAGGGGACCAAACTGAATATCTCAGCGTTGGATGTGGGGATCAGGTAGATGCAATGAGTTGGATACCACAAACAAACAAGTTATTATAAGTGAGTCTTAGTATCTTTCTCCATATGTATTTTATTTTATAAAATGGGGCTTTTTGCACCATTCACAGAATAGGATCAAATAAAAGTATTTTCTTGTTTTAGTGAAATATTCTAGATTTTTGATAAAAGAAGTTTCATTCATTGAAAAAAATCAGTAACATATATGAAATTCTGTAGTGCTATATATTTTTTAGGTGTTCATTTGAAGGGGCTAGTTTATGTGAATAATATTTTTAAAAGTTTTGATTTTTCCTTCTATTTCTTTCTGCAGTGCTTAGTGTGGTTCTGTATTCTGTGTTTATGGAAATTATTGGTGGCAAGAATTTTAATGATTCACTTATTTCAAGTTCTTTGCTTTCTAGTTGCCAGCAAATGTGAGCACATAGAGAATTTTAAAGCAGGAAAGGATGTTAGAGCTGTGTTAATCATTTGTGTGTTGTCTTGCCCTCTTTTTTGGCAACTAGAATACAAACTCAGTGGATATGCTTGCTTTGTTATGTACGATAGTGCTTATTAGCTTTATATTATAAGGGGCTCGCAATAGCACTTACCAGGTAGGCCCCTTCATTTGCCCTTGAAAGCGTAGCCCCAGATAGGTTGAACGGCTTACCAAAATTCAAGCAGCTACTTAGTGTAGGACCTGGGCCCTGCATAACTCCTTAAGTTCAAGGCCCTTTTTACTACAGTAGTTGGTTACCTCTCCCCAGGCCCACGTACCTCTGCTCCTCTTCTGCTTTCTCTGATTCACTTTCCCTATAGTGGTGTTTCCATCATGTTTTATTTTAAAAAATTTATCCTTATTTTTGAAGGTATTACAGATGTCCTCTTTTCCCCCCATTGACCCCTTCTAGCCCGCCCCCCGCCCCAGGCCTTCACCATACCATTGTCTATGTCCATACGGTTATGCATATATGTTCTTTGGTTGATCTCTTAAAAAAATCAACAGTCTTTTCATGTTTCTGTGGATCTATTTTGTTTATCAGTTTATTATGTTTTAAATGTTGGGTTCCCCAGGGTAGAGATTGTGTCATATTCAGCTTCATTAGCTCTGATGCCTAGCACAGTGCCTTGTGAGGAGTAGATGCTTAGAATCTGATGATTTACCTTGTGAGAGCAGCATGTTTGTAGTCTCCATATTTGTTGAAAAAACTAAAGTTAAATGGGATTGCACTTCACTGTACTATTTATAAAGGAGTGAGGTACCCGATAATGTGTGTGAGATGCTGTACCTGCAGAATATTCCTGAAATCTCAATTGCAAATGTCTTTCATTTCAAAATACTTCCAAAGAATTACTACAGGTGGTTGCAGTAGTTAAAATTATTAATCTTTTGACAGTGTTTTTCTGGGGTATGTAAGAAACTATGATGCAGCATAAACCAGGTTTAAACTCTGGCTACTTTGAAAATAGCAGAAAAAATTTATCCTTATTTTTGAAGGTATTACAGATGTCCTCTTTTCCCCCCATTGACCCCTTCTAGCCCGCCCCCCGCCCCAGGCCTTCACCATACCATTGTCTATGTCCATACGGTTATGCATATATGTTCTTTGGTTGATCTCTCGCTTCATTCTTCATGGTTGAACTAACTCTCCAGAGAAATTCTTAAGTTACTATTTTTATGGTCACATTTGTGTCCCCTGCACACCTCTCCCCATTCACAGAAAAGATAAGATTCACCCACACTCCAGTATAAACACACCCAGTCCTCAGATCACTTACCAGATTTAAGCATTATAATTACCTGTTTCAAATCCTCAGCCTAGATTGGCTAGATAATACCTAGTATTTTTACACATAAGTTATAGTATTTTTTTCATTGAGCTGCACTACTTTCATTGACACCAGAGTGCACTGAAACACAGATTTTTATTCCTAATCCTTACTTGTGATGAGAAAATATCAGCAGATTCAGTTGCTAGGAAACACCTGAATACTGAAAAGTTGTTTTTTTTTTGTACTTGTAAATTCAATTCTTTGACAGTTCCACTCTCATAGAGAAAAAATGTATTCAGTCACTACAAAGAAAGATGCATCACCTGTTAGTTTTCTAATTTAAAAATTTTGCACAGGGGGATCTAGGAATATGGAAAATGTTACAGGATTGATTAAGTGTTAAGAGTGTAATTTTTAACAGTGACCGGACATTGAAAAGTAATGATTATGTATACGTCTTTGAATTTGTTTTCTTAAAGTTTTCCGACTCATCATTAATGAGAAAAAGAGAACAAGACACACACACACACACACACACACAGAGGAAATTAAACCAAAGTAAAATAATATATGAATTAAACCAACTTTGTCTCATAGGATTGGCCACATTCAATATTAAGTCACCCATGTCTGCTCTTTTACCTACCACACCTAATAATTATGTGCCAAAGAAAGAATGAATATTAAAAAGAAGTGCTTGGTTATAATCATGTCTAGCTTTCCATTATAACTGATTTTCATTTGGAAAAAAAGATGTTTATCCAAGTTCATTCCTGTAACTGTTTTTGTGTGTTCATCATGTGCCAGACAGAAACACTGGGGCACAAGTGTATGATTCAGTTTTCAGGGCGCTCATAATGCTTGAGGGGGAGAGATGACCACGGCCATCACACAGAGCGGTCAATGAAAGAAAAATGTACACTGAGTACTGAGGTAGCATAGGAAAGAGAGTGAGGGATTAGTGTGGGGGTCATGGAGAGGGCCTCAAAGACGCCAGCTCCGAGCTGGGTTTTGCATGGCTCTGTCTTTGATGTGAATAATCCCTTGACCTTATCTTTTTTGGGGTGGGGGTGAGGGATGGGGAATGGGACCACTGTGATTTTCCTTCATTTGTAAGTTCCCTCTGTGTTTCTTCCTTGTCCACAGCCTTGGCTGATCACAAGCCCTGACACTTCTTTCTCCTCCTGCCTGCTCCATTCAGGCAGGTGAATACTGTCTCTAGACCAGCTCCTCATTCTGTACCTTCACATTTCACTGCTTGTCTATTTAATTGCGCATATATACTTGAGGAGCTTGTCAGGGAGTGCAGGATCCATCCTCTGATTTACATGCATTTCGAAATCTTGAGTCTCAGAAATAAAACTCTATTAAGTAAGGCTTTACTGTGTTTATCCATGACACAGAGAGAACCACGTGAACTCAAGTAGGCAGCCTGTGTGCTGAAATTGGAGTGGTGCAGAGGCTTGTTTCTGAAATGTTCTGGGAGAGCAATGTGCAAAGCAAAATAAAAATAACAAGTGAACATTGTCCCAGAGTTGATAGAGATACTAGTTGATACTAGAAATAATCAAGGAACCATAGACTTGAGAAAAACAAAATGAACAGGTTTGATTTCCCCTGAAATTTAAAAAAGGCACTAAGGTTAGAAGTAAATGTTATATGAGGCTCTTTCTGTTTGTATGAAATTCTTTTTACTCTTTATAATTTTATTCTTTCAGGGTACATTCAAAAACATGACAGTCGGTGAGTATGTGTTTTCATGCCTGCATTTTTAATCAGAAGCCTATCATAGAGTTATGAGCCTTTAGTAATATAGAAAGCACTTATGCTCTGGTTTTAAAAATGTTATCGTTGTCCTTGGTGAAACTATAATTTTGTCCATGTACAAATTATATTTGTTGAGTTGCAAAACATTTAGGTGAACAATGTCAATGAGTTTAGTAAATTGAGGTGTGAATGGGGTAATGGTCTAGAAAATAGAGAACTGAAATGGGAAGAAGATATAGAAGACAGATTTTTTTCTCATAAATTTGAAAACAGAAGAGTAAGCAAGATTGGTAACCAGACGTTATCTTTTACAACTGTGCCATCAAAAATTCCAGTTATCACATTGATTATTAAAGCTAAAATAATGGAGAGAAGGTGAACTAATGTTAAATCTTTCAGGGAATAAAGCAAACTTTCATAGCTTTGGATTTTGGCAGGGCAGCTATAATCCTAAAGAGAGAGAATAACAATTTGCATTTATAGTCTTTTCTCTCAAGTAGCTTAAATCTTTGTTAAGTACATTTTCATTAATCCTGTGGACTACTTTTAAGTTTTGTTGAAAATATTAAGAAGGAAATCATCTCTGCTTCTTGAGAAGGCTGGAAAAAAAATGACATACTGAAAGTTATAGAAATTACGTTTTTACCTTGATGGCTGCAATGCTTTGTTCTTAGCATTCTCAGTTCTTAGCACTTTGATGAAGAAATTTTTTATATCAATTGCATACTGTGGGATAGGCCTGAGGCAGTGTGTACATGTACACACACACACACACACACTCACACACTCACTCACATTCTCTCAATTTGAAACTATATTTTTTCCCCTTCAGTTTCACGTGGTGCTGAATCATTCTTAAGTCAAGAAGCTCTGAGCTTGACCAATATTAACTAAAGAATTGGCGTGCTGGGTGATGGCAGTCGTGGTAGTGGTGATGGGGGTAGGTTTCTAGTCTTTTATGAAGCACTTGCTGTAAGCCAGCCACTATGAAATTTATATATGCATTGGCAATTTAACCCTGTCTGTAACATTATGAGGTGGTTAGTAATATGATTTTTGCAGATGAGGAAACTGAAGCTTTGAAAGGTTAAGTAGCTTATCTAAGATCACAGTACTAGTTGCTGGGCCAGAATTCTAGCCGAGTGTATAGAATCCATGGTTTCTCTGCCCATGGTCTTTACTGATATCTGCCTCTTTATGGGAAGTGGTATAAATAGGATTCCTTTTTCCTTTTTTTGGGATCAGTGTTGATGAGCATAAATGTGTTAATGAATCCTTACTCTATTGGCATGGATGAATTGGGGATTGTATCAGTTAAAAATATCTTAAGCAAGTAGTTTAAGATGTTTATCTAAAGTAGGGGTTATTTTTCTGATCCAACCTGAGATAGGGGTTTGCTCACCGCACTGCAGTGGCTTGATAATGCCAGGCATGTCTCTGAAATCCTCTTATACTTCCCTCCGGATTATGCCTCTGGGTTACAGTGTGCCAGCTGAGTAGCTTCAGTTTCCACGCCTTCGTTAGCCAGATCAGCTGCCTCTGCTCCTCTTCATCAGGGGAGCTAATGTTTTCTCAGAATGGTTATCCCTTATTCCTCTTTCCTAGCAAAACGCTGTGTATTTCTCTTTCAACCTGAGATAGGGGTTTGCTCACCGCCCTGCAGTGGCTTGATAACGCCAGGCATGTCTCTGAAATCCTCTTATACTTCCCTCGGGATTATGCCTCTGGGTTACAGTGTGCCAGCTGAGTAGCTTCAGTTTCCACGCCTTCGTTAGCCAGATCAGCTGCCTCTGCTCCTCTTCATCAGGGGAGCTAATGTTTTCTCAGAATGGTTATCCCTTATTCCTCTTTCCTAGCAAAACGCTGTGTATTTCTCTTTGGCCGGAACTTGCGTCTCATCAGCTCCTTTGGGAGAGCAAATATTTCATGTCTTCAGCCACTTGTGGTAGAGGCAGGCCAGGGATTGGGTGATTGAGGAGCCGACTTGTGTGTTTGCCACAAGATTGATGAGCTCTCCTGAATGTAGTTGAGACGAAGTGCACTTACACGCAGATGGATTGGAAGAGGATTTCTCAGTGTGTACCTGGTGGGCATGAGCCGTTTTCCATGGTGGACGGTAATAGTAGGAGGTGACAGTATTGCTGATGAGTTAATGGAACATACCTTCATCTTCAGCTAAATGGGCTGGTGATCTTTAGCAAGTTGTGAAGAAAGGAGAGGCTTTGGGGGAAAGGGAGCTTGCAATTTATTTTTGAGATAAACCAGGTTGAGTGAGAACAACTAAAATCAAGAATGTGTTGAATCCATGTGAGACTTGTATGTTTTAGTGGCTCAATAATACGTTATTAGCCAGACTTTTTTTTTTATAGCAGTTGTTTTTGAAATGATCATCAGATTCATGTTATCATTGTCACTTGGATCAATAAGTTCAGACTGATGACTCTCTCGAGTGATGGAGTGAGGGTGGTCACTGTCTGGGTACTCTTGGGAATGGATTGTTTCTGATCCTTCCTGCTTTCATGTCCCAAGTTGCCAAGTATGGTTGTAGAAGGTAGCACGGGAAGGTGGAAAACAACCCTGTGTTATGACTTAGAGCCCTCTGAGTTTGCGCACCTGTGTAAAGGAAAAGTCTGCAGACAATGGAAGATGTTGAAACAAATGCAAAGTTATTGTCATCCACTCTGTTGGGCCTGGGTGCCTGGCAAGTGACAAGGTAGCCTTATCTATAAAAGTTATCTAATAAGTATATCCTTACTTTTATTATTATTTAAAAAATTTATCTAAATTGATTTCAGAGGAAGGGAGAGGGAGAGATAGAAACATCAATGATGAGAATCATTGGTCGGCTGCCTCCTGCACACTCTCTGCTGGGGAGCAAGCCTGCAACCCAGGCATGTGGCCTGACCGGGAATCAAGCCAGGACCTCCTGGTTCATAGATTGATGGTCAACCATTGAGCCACACCAGCTGGGCTATCCTCACTTTTAAAAATAAATTCCTTTCTTCATGATTCTGTCATGTTAAGTTGCTCTGCTAACTGAGGTCCCTTAATTCATTGTTGTTTTAGACAGGGACTTTGTAGTGCCTTTGTTGGTGCTTTTTTTTTTTGGTGACAAAATATGATGTATTTCATACCAACTTAATCTTGGATGGAGACAGATCAGTAGATATTCTTACTGTTCAAACCTTCCGTCTCCATTAAACTCTTTGTATCCTCATTCCCGCTTTCTCTAATTCTACAGTCTACCCACTCCATGTCTTTATATTTCAAATACTCATCTTCTTATTATCACTCACCTACTCCATGATCTTTCAACTCAGTGTCTTTTGTCTTAGCTTGTTTTATCCATATTTCCTCCCAATCTTATTATTGTGGTAAAATACACATAACATAAAATTTATTGTCTTAACCATTTTTAAGTGGACAGTAGTCGTATTAAGTACATTCATATTGTCATGCAGCCATCACCAACATCTGTCTCCAGAACTCTCTTCATCTTGCAACACTGAAATCTGTACTAATAAAAAATAACTCACCATGTTTCCCTCCCCAGCCCTTGGCAACCACCCTTCTACTTTCTTTTTATCTTTATTCTCCAAACCCTCAATCTCTTGTAACCACCATTCCACTCTTTGTTACCATGAATTTGGCTCTTTTTAAAATTTGATTTATGTTTTAAGGATTCCACGTGTGAGATCATGTAATATTTGTCTTACTGTGTCTAGCTTATTTCACGTAGCAAATACCTTCAAGATTTGTCCATGTTGTTGCAAATGACAGGATTCAGCTCTTTTTATTAAAGGCTGAATTAATATTCCTGTGTGTGTGTGTGTGTTTCCCTAAAGGAACAATGTCAGTTATCTTCTTTGCTCTTATTAATCTGTTCGCTTTAACTGTGCTTAGTATTTCTCTTTATGAGCACCCTTGGCATCTGAGTCATTGAAACTGACATTTTGTTAAGAAATGCTTCACAATAGGGCCTTTTATTCAGCAGCTGGGCCCCAATCCATTTAAAAATCCCTTAGTCCTACTTTCACAATCTTAAGGATCAGATACACTTTTCCCATGACTATTAAGCAGAATCTATCAAGCAGAATAGAAACTATTTGAAGTAAGTATATAGGTTTTTTTTTTTCACTTGTTAAAGATTTGCAGCATATTCTTGGAAGATAAGTATAATGAAGATTAGAATTACATATGGCCCCTTTATACTTTGATTAGTAGTATATACAGGTTATTTTTAATGTTTATGAAATCTACTTTTTCTTTTTAATGTTTATTTTTTTATGATATGATTGGGGACTATGCTTTTTATTAGTATTAGGTTTGAATTTTTAAACTAGCTTTATTGAGTTATAAATTCCTACATAAAATTCACCAATTTTAAGTGTATAGTTGGATGAATTTTGGCAAATGTGTGTGGCTGTGTAACCATCACCACAATCAAGAGATGCAACATTTCTGTCAATCCCCCAAATCTCCTTGTGCCTTTTAGCAGTTAATCCATTCTTCCCACCCCTGGAATACTCATTTGCTTTCTGTCAAGATAATTTTGTTGTTTTAGAATTTTATGTAAATTGATTCATACAGTATTTATTCTTCTATGTTTAGCTTTTAAAAAATCTGCATGACATTTTCAGTGTTCATCTATGTCATTTAATATATTGGTAGTTCCTTGTTATATTTTTAGTGTGTAGTATTCCATTGTGTGAATGCACCAGAGTTTATCCAATTTCCACTTGATAGTCATTTAGATAGTTTCTAATTTTTGGCTACTCTGAATAAAACTACTGTGAACATTTGGATAAATACCTATGGGGTTGCTGGGTTGTATGGTAAGTATGTTTTGTAAAGCATGTTTAATTTTATATAAAACTTAATTTTTGAAACTTTTTCAAAAGTGGCTGGACCCTTTTGCATTCCCACCAGTGGTGTATGAGTTACAGTTACTCTACAACTTTGCCAGAAGTTGGCATAGAGTTTTACTGATTTTTATTTTTAAAAAATTGAGGTAAAACTGACATAGAACATATTAGCTTCAGGTGTATAACATAAAGATTCATTATTTGTATACATTGTAAAATAATCACCAAAACAAGTCTTGTTAATGTCCTTCGCCACACAGTTACAGTTTTTGTGTGTGTGATGAAAACTTTTAAGATCTACTCTTTTAGAGTTTTAAATTTTAACCATTTTTGTGGGTCATTATTTTTTGTCAAAAATTTTTTTTATGACAATTGAGTTGCTTTGCACTTCTCAGGTGGCCCCAGAGCCTGTGCACCCATTGGACAGTTTCAGATCATACCAGATTACAACTCTACACATCCACGAGGGACACACTCAAGGGGCAGACTCAGTGAGCACCAAAGCCCCACTGAAGCAAGTCCTGCTCCATAGGGGTGTCTCCTGCACGGCAGCTCTTCCACTGTAGTTGAAGCTGGTCCACACAGCCAATTGGCCTGGAGATCAGTTCCTCCCGGTGGCACCAACAACCACAGTTAAGGCTCAACTACAACAAGAGCATGCACATGGCCCACACAGGGGTGTACCTAGAGTGCCCAGCTCAGGTGACTGGGGAGGCTGAGCCACTGGGCCCTATAGGACACCTGCTACACAAGGCCATTCTACCAATTCCAGGAGACATAGCAGATCTACCTAATAGATAGAAAAATAGTGAAGTAGCCAAAATGTGGAGACAGAAACATGTCACAAATGAAAGAACAGAAGAGATCTCCAGAAAAAAACCTAAATGAAATGGAAGCAACTATGATAATGAGCCACTCAAAAGTGGTAATTTGAAAAAGTAAAAGAAAATAGTAGTGAAACTAAAACTGTGTGAAACTATAGTAGAAAATTTTGTCTTTATTGTAAATTAGTTAGATAGACAATACAATTTAAGGGCATGGTTGACTGATAAAAACTTAGAAGGAAAAATGGAGTGGTATATGTTTGAATTGAAGTATGTTTTGATGGATAAAAAATGTGAATTTTTAAATAGAAACTTGGTGTATATCTTTTTCATAGTAGGTAAGTTCATTTATAACCTGTTTCCATAAAATATCTGAGGCAGCTTACAATAAAACACATTGATTGAAATAGTAAAAAAGAAAAAAAAAGAAAATTAGGACTAGTGAACAAATTATAATTCTCAAGTGTCAACATGGGTGCTGTGTTTGTGCTTCATATTAGGTTTTCTGCCTCCTGCGAATACAAGCAAATAGGAAACTAATAATTTACATAGAAGGGGGGGTGAATGTTTCTGTAATCTAAGACTTAAGGACTGTGCTGTGCCAGTTAAGTAAAAATTTTTACTGATAAAAGATATATGAATTAATATAAAAAACAATAAATTATCAAAATGCTCCAATCTTCCACTATATTTGAGACTTTTGTTAAACTCTATAGTAGATATGGTATGAAATATTATTTCTACATCTTGGTGTTTATGGATCTGTCCCATCTATCTGATGTTCATTAAGAAGCTACCATCCACTCAACACGTTGTCAGGACTTTGAAAGGATAGAGATGCACTTAATGTAGTCCTTATATGATGAATGCTTAAGTTCTGGACATGAAGGCAAATGAACAACAGGAAACGTTTAGAAAATAATTACACATAGGGTCAAAGGTACTTGTAAAGACATTGATGTGTGAACTATGCAAATTACTTGATCAGGTTCTAGAAGCATCCGATTAAGTGGGAAATAAGTTGTGGACTAGGAGGATGTGTATAGATATATGCTACGGTAATGGTGAAGTACAGCTGGTGTTCATCTTTTGAATTCACAGTTGCAATAACATCAGAGTGGAGAATAAGAGGCCCCTTTTCATATCCTCTGCAAAGGATGATCATAAATGATAGATCACAAATGAATTTCATTTGAAGAACATGAATATTTTTATGACATTTGAGAAACATAGATTAAAAAGAATAAATGGTTCTTTTTCACCTTTGAATTCTCGATGCTTACCATGCTATTTTGCATATTATAAAAGATTAATAAACTATTCTTTTTTCTCTTAGCTGTTCTAATTGGTGTTTTCTGCTACATTGTCTTCCAAATTGCTGATTTGATCCTCTGCTTCATCTAATCTGTTATTCCTTCTAGTATATTCTTCATTCAATTATTATATTCTTCATTTCTGACTTTTTTATGGCTTCTATGTCCTTTTTTTTCTTGACTACTTCTTTTTTTAAGTTCTCACTGAGTTCATATGCTCTTCCTCTAACTTCATTGCACATTCTTATAACCAGTGTTTTGAATTCTGTATCTGGTAGATTGCTTGTGTCCATTTTATTTAGTAGTTCTTCTGGAGTTTTCTCCTGGGATTAATACATGTTTATTGAATGAATGACTAAAAAGAGAAAAAAAGGGAGAAAGGTGTTCTATAACAATTTATAAGAGAAATAAAAAGAGAAATCTGAAATCTTTTTAAAAAGAGTTAAAAAAAGGATTGGGTGATGAGAGTTGCTTATTTTCCTAATATAGTTATGGTGACAACTTCTCAGTATTATTTTTGTTAAAATCTAGTTTATCTTTTGTATTTAAGTGAAACAATACCCATAGGAAGTTGTATGTACTTACAAAGCAGTCTCACATATGAAGATGTTGTCACCTACTTGGTAATGAAACCACAGATTTTGATTAATGAATATAGTAGCTGATGATGCATTGTTTCTTAATTATCAAAGTGTTTTGATTATTTATCACCAGTCAGCTTACTAGACAGTTAAATATTTTATTATTTCTGGCACCCAGCATGGTATCCAACACAGTAGTTATGGAATGTGTCAACTAATGTTTCTTAAGTGCTTTCTACATAGGAGATGTGGAATAGAAGTACTGTAAAACAGGATTCTTGATATGAGTGGCTTTTATACTCTTCAAGTTGACATGAACAAATAAACAGAGGACAGTTAGTATGGCATAATAGAAATATTACTCAACAGCTATGCCATTTGAATAAGGAGAAGGAAGAGATCTCTGACTTGTTAAAGACTATGAAGGCAATATTGATTAATCTTTAGAACAAAGATAAAAGTTCATGAATTTATCCAACCACTTTTTAAAGAAAGGAAGGAACTATGCATTTCCCTTCTTTTGACAAATATGTGTGCAGCCATCTAGATCCTTGCTAATCTGTTAGAGCACAAAGATTGTAAATCATCATTTTAACAGGAATTTATCCTCACTGCAAATACGTGAATATTTATAGCTAGAAGGTTGTTACAAGGCAACTCTGAGGGAAATCATAGTGCAAAATAAATGCTAAAAAATGCTTCATCAAACAAAGGAGAATAGGAGGTATTTATAAATAAGAAGGCTTAAAAATGGCCATATACAAGTGCCATAATAATATGATTGAATGGAGAAAATTACTAAGCAGAAGACTACATTTACATTAGACTAATGTAGGGGAAATTTTAGGGAGGCAACTCAAGTAGGAAAAGTGTCTATTAGTCAAAAGGGTTTTTTTAGAAAAGAAGTCTAGGGCTAAATTAAAAAGTTAATGGATGAATTTAGAGTCTGGATAAGAACTCAATTTAGAGATGGTAATGGAATAGCATCATGTTTCCTATGCTTTTATATTCTTATTCATTCATTAAATAATTCATGAGTGCCTCCTTAATTCACAGTCTGTAAAGAAGAACTTAGAGAGTATTTTTCGTCTTTTAGTTCTGCCAAATCAGTCAGAAAAGAGATTAGTTATTTGCTTGCCAAACCTGGTTGTCTTTCCTATGTCTACTTACACTCCTGTATAAAAGTGATGAGGATGATG
Source organism: Myotis brandtii (assembly GCF_000412655.1). Taxonomy (NCBI): domain Eukaryota; kingdom Metazoa; phylum Chordata; class Mammalia; order Chiroptera; family Vespertilionidae; genus Myotis; species Myotis brandtii. Next base: position 3,235,748 of record NW_005356519.1, read on the forward strand.
AGAACCAGTTGTAGATCTCCTTATTCCTAGGAATATCCTTTCAGAGTACATTTCCCACAGTGCTTTCATATTTATACACAGTTTACTCTTCTGAGGTATTCAGTCTTCCAAAGAATTAAATGTTTGACATGAATTCTATATGCGTGTGCGCCGGTGGAGATGGTACAAGGGAAACTCTGCCATTGGAGAACTTGTTAGGACACTGTTGCAATATTCAGATCAGAAGTTACCAGAAACTCAGACTGGAACGGTGATAGTGGGGGTAGAAGGAGAGGGATGACTGTGAGAGATGTGCCCTGAGATTTTGGTGGCCAGTGGATGGCTGGGGAATGGCTAGCCTAGGAGAATGGGGTGAGGAGAGTGTGGGAAGTTGCCAGTCAAGTCCTAGTCTTCAAAGGGTTTGCAGAAATCAGATTTACTCTAGATTGGTTTTGGTTTCCAAGAGGATTCACTCTGGTATATGGAATACAGCAACAGTGTCTTGTTACTGCTTAAAGTCTGTGATGACATTGATGTGGTTTTGGGTTGGTCTGCCTTGTGTGGGGGAGGAACTAGCTATGGCTCGGGGAGGGAGTGTTAGTCTCAGGAGCAAGGTGTGGTCTCCCAGGGCCTGGTGGTGGGCAGGACTCAGGCAGGGAATTTCAGCTCTAGCCAAGTGATCTGGGCCACAGGATGGGTCCAGTTCCAGCAAGTGCATTGAAGTGTGCTTGCCAAATTCTGACAGGATTTGGACAGATCTATTGTAGGCAAGGGGGCAGGAAGGAAGGGTGGTATGTAGTAGTTGCATTCATACTTAACCTCACCTTTTGAATAGTCTTTATATTTGGTAAAAGTTTTCCAGTATAAGTTTAGCTTTGCTAATAGTGTAGGAACCACTCATACCAACCTGGAAAGCAGTACTCAAAATTTCACCCTCTTTTGTAGTCAGATCATGGGCATGTAATTTAGAGTTCACCAATGAGACTCACCTCCCACAAGACTTCGATTGGAACCGAGGGAACAGATTTTACATAGAGCTTCTATTTTTGCTGGTGGAGGCAGCCCACTGGTTGCACGGTCGATTTCCAGAAATGGTGGTAGTGATGGGGTTTCTTTAGTTCTCTGTGGAACAACAGCACCGATGGCCATTTTCTAATCAGTCTTGTTTTGTGGCATGATTTGGACATTGTTCTTGGAAGCTTAACTTTGAGCATTGTACTTCATCATTCTAACAATCCTGTGAGAATTTACTCTTAATAAACTCCTTTTCTGCTAATCAGCCTGGGTTAGCCTCTTTTGTGTTCAACTACGAATCCTCACTAGTCCTGCCTTGATTAGGAGATAGGCAGCAGATACACAAGGCTTTTGATACCTGCTAGGCTTCATCAGATTCCACCTAGTAACTGGTTGCAGTTGGGCCTGTGGGTGTCATCCTGCTGAATAGGAGCGAGGATGGCTAGGGAGAGACCTCAAATCAACAGGGACTTGTTTTAGTTTGTATTTTGGGGTGAACTGTGTGTGGAAAGAAGAAATCGTTGTTTACCCTTCTAGGTTCTTTCAGCTAGTCTAGTAATTAAATCTACATGAGACAGATTAGCAAGAGAAAATCAAATTTAATTACGTACATACATATGGGAACCCCATATACATGAGAGAGTCAAAGACAAAGTTACAATGAGGCATTCTGAGTTAAGCATGGGGTAAGGTACCTTGTGGCCTCAGGGGTGGCAGGATGGTAAGAACAGATGTTCAGTAATTAGATGTTTACCCTGCCTTATAGAAAAGTCATGAGAAATTATTTCTAGGAATAACTCTTATCATGGGCAGGGCCCCCAATTTAAATTTTTGAGGGAGAGGTAACAGTTTCTTGTGGGCCTGCAGCATCTCAGTTGCCTTCAGTTAAAAACGATTCACATGCCACGGTGGCACGTCTTGGTGGGGCCTGTTTTGAACCCTGCTGCTGGAAGATAAATGGAAAATAATGGTGGTGATAATTGGTCTGTTTGGATGTTGGGAGTGTGGACAATGATTTTAGTTTTGGACATGTTTAATTTGAGATACCCATAGAAATAATCATTTTTGGAGATATCTGGCATGTAATTGGAAATGCATTTCTAAAATTCAGGAAAGAGATTGAGGATAGAAGTGACTTATCCAACTTAAAGTTATCTCAAGGCTCTTGTTGAATTGGATGAGAGTGCTAAGGGTAGCGACAGGGAGTGAGGAGAGAGGAGGGTTGAGGACAGACCCCGGGGGAAGGTTCATAATTATAGGAAGATCGGGGGAAGAGAGAGTGAAGAAACCCAAAGAGGAGCATCTGGAAGGATGAAGAGAACTCAGAGAGGGAATACTATTTGAGAAGTTCAGAGACAGTAGAGTTCCAAGGAGCAGGAAATAGTATCAAATTCTAGACAGGAGAATAAAGATTGAGAAGGGACCACTTGTATTGTAGTGACTTTGGCGACAGGAAATAGGACAGCACCTTCAGTAGCAGAGCAAAGGACTGAGGTAATATCTGGAACAAAAGAGGTTAGGTGGAGATTCTGGATCAAATTTTGTTAGACAGAAAGTTTGGAAACCAAATTATAAAATAAATTCTGAAACCAGAGATCAACCGATATCTTTCTGGTTAACAGATTTTTATCAGGCTAGCTGTTAAGTTTATCTGTCTGAGTAAGTATATTGGTGTTATCAAATTCTTTTGTCTTAATGAAGCAACAGCTCTCTAGTGTGAAAAACTTGGGAAAATATTTTGATTTACAATTTCAGTGCTCATGAAACATTATTATGTGAGCTGTAAACAAATGTTAGAGAATTTAAATATTTGTGACATCTGTGTTTTTATTGTGAATGTGAAAAGTGTTCTTTTGTAAATATTACAATGATCATTGTTAATGTGTTGACCTTGCTTTTGCCAGACTATTCAATGATAGCTATTTGCAGTTTGTCTTTTCTCTCTTTTATTCTAGCATTTCCCCTCCCCTCATGCTCATTAACAATGACTTCATCATTACCGAACGAGAAGCTTTAATACTCTCATTGGTTAGAGCCTCTGCCACTCAAGATTTTCATTTTTTCTGTATGTTGAAGTTCTGTCTTTTTACGTTTTCATTTTCTCTATTTTAAAGAACTGTCTCTATGTTTGATATTTTGATAGAATTTATCGGCTCAAAATGAAAGTCTGTTCCTTGAGTTAGGCTTCTAAATAATCTAGAATAGATGTAAGAAACCAGAGCAAGATGCGAGATGCAGAGATGCCAGTCTTCATTTACAAAAGTTTATTATCAGCAAGATGGGATTGTGACTTGTACCAGTCTTAAAAGATGTATCTTGCATTGTGTTTCGAGCTACGGTATTTCACCAAACATACATACAGTTTAAATTTATAGTATCCTAATTTATTTTCCTTAACACATGTAGTCACATAGAAGACATGAAATTCAAAAAGGGTTTCTTAAAATAAAGATTTATTTAAATGTTCTGTCCTTTTTTTGTGCAGAGCCTTTTAAAATTAATTGCATTTCACTTTCAATTTATGCAAGATGATGACCTGAATGTTATACATATTATAGAACTTTAAATTAAGGATACTTCTGTGGTCATGCAGTCCAGAATCTAAACCCCTCTATAAATTATTCCTTTGTGTAAATAAAAGCTTAAAATATCTTTTAGTTATTGGTTTTATCTATGACGTAATTCCAGGCAGCATACACGGTAAGTGTAATCTCATTTGATCCTACTGGTGGAGAGTTACTCCTATCCCTACCCCCTAGATCAGTGATGGCGAACCTATGACACGCGTGTCAGAGGTGACACGCGAACTCATTGTTTTGGTTGATTTTTCTTTGTTAAATGGCATTTAAATATATAAAATAAATATCAAAAATATAAATCTTTGTTTTACTATGGTTGCAAATATCAAAAAATTTCTATATGTGACACGGCACCAGAGTTAAGTTAGGGTTTTCAAAATGCTGACACGCCGAGCTCAAAAGGTTCGCCATCACTGCCCTAGATAAAGAAAATGAGGCTTAGTGAGGTAGGCTTACAGCTGATCAATTTCTGGTGGAGTGGATGTATAGAAGGGATTTTGAATTTCTAGCTGATAATCATTTTTCTATATCAACAGAGTCATTTATAAGATAATTCATATAGTCTAAAAATTAAATGTTTTCATGTTTTTTGCCAATAGCTCTCTTGATTATACTGACTACTGAAGTTTAGAATTTTACTTAGAGACCAAGTTGCTATACAAAAAAAACCCAAACCAAAACAACTCTTTAAAATAACTTTATTTGAACTAATAGGTCAGAATTTCAATAGCAAAGATAGTATTTACATTTTTTTTCTTGATGGCATTCCCCCTCTATAGAGTATTGCTCTTATATACAAATTACAGTGTTTTATGCTAAACAGTTTTTTTCCCTCTAGATACAACAGAACTTTGTTTACACTGTGACCTTTCAGAATAAATTGGCAAGCATGTCAGGTGCTAAGAAAGGTTGGGAAAACGTCGTTTTTTGCAGGTGGATCTTTGGGATGTTGTGTTTACTTAAAATCTTAAACAATGAGCTAAAAAACCATGCTGAAGCATGGATGTTTCAGAACGATGATTAATGAGGAGCTTGTCACTTGCAATGCACTTCAGGCACTATGTTTCCAGTGTTAGCCCAAAGTAATTCCTTGTACTGAAGCACAAATGGATGACTTTTATTATACGCCCACAAAGGTTAGTAGAGTAAGGTAATTTAGCAACACAACAGAAGCCTGGTATTCTTGGTTTTTTTTGTTTTTTTTTTGGTTTTGTTTTTTTTACTTTAAAGTTGACTTGTTAACCTATTAGAAAGCTTATTTTCATTATTTTATTAGCAGTATACCGTGGTCTTTTTCTGACAATTTATGGTCTTTCCCGCCCCCATCTGAGAAGTTCTAGGTTTAGTAACATTTCAATAGATTTTTTGTGCTTTCACATAGTTCAGTTTCCCATCATTATTTAGATAAGCATATATGTAAACTTCATTTTAGGCCAGTGAGTTGAGAAATGCTGCAATTGACAATTTACAAAATTAATCGGTATCAATCAGTTGATGGTTAACACGAAAGAAATCTAGAAGGCCTCGGTGCAAAATATGAGACAACTCACCCTTTACGTTGGCCACTATTCCCCTGAATGGGCTTGGGGGATGGGAGCTTTGGCAGTGGGAGTGATATTGAGTGCAGTGGAGGAGGCTGTGGCAAAGTCAGGAAGCTTGTAGGCAGCAGAAGTAGGGTCTGGTAAGATGCCAGTGGTTACTAGGCAGTAGGATTTAAGTAAAAGATTCATGGTCTAAGATGTGGTCACTAGTCCTCTTGAGATAATTATGATGAAGTAGCAAACTAAACTTGGTTATGCAAAATCAAGGGAAGCTATGCTTCCTTAATAAACATCTCTGACCAATTTATGGTCCTGTTCTTTGTCTGAGGGGAGAAAAATGAGAGAAATACCGACTGGTTGCCTCCTTCAAGGCCCCAATTGCGGATCAAGCTGAAGGATTCAGGGCTGTCTGGTGGGTATGATGCAGGCTTTCTGGGCATCTGCCACCCACTGTGGGTTCTTGGTACTGTACAGGAAAAAATTCATATGTGAGCCAGAATTTTTTTTTAAAAATATTTTATTGATTTTTTACAGAGAGGAAGGGAGAGGGATAGAGAGTTAGAAACATCGATGAGAGAGACATCGATCAGCTGCCTCCTGCACACTCCCCACTGGGGATGTGCCCGCAACCAAGGTACATGCCCTTGACTGGAATCGAACCCGGGACCCTTGAGTCCGCAGGCCGACGCTCTATCCACTGAGCCAAACCGGTTAGGGCGTGAGCCAGAATTTAAAGTGAAAGTGAGTTTTTAGTGAAGCAGGGAGTGGGCAGACAGAACAAGCCCCCCTTTAGTGGAATTTGTTTCCTTTATTGAGGTTCATTTAATTGGGGTGGGCAGTAGGCGTAGGGTATTCAATAAAGGAGGAGAAATATTCAGGATTTCCTGGTAAAGGGTGGAGATTTCTCAGAGGATCTTCCTTGGCTATTTGTGTCCTTATATGGTCTTTTCTTTGGTTCTTTTTAAAAAAGGTTTTCATTGATTTTTAGAGGTAGAGGAAGGGAGCAGGAGAGAGAGACAGAAACATCAATGAGAGAGAAATGTCCATTGGTTGCCTCCTACAAGGACCCCACTGGGAAAGGAGCCGGCAACCCGGGCATGTGTCCTGATGGGGAAATGAACCGGTGACCTCTTGGTGCAAGGACTCACTGTGTTCTTATAGTATACTAGAGGCCTGATGCATGAAATTCATGCACTGGGGGGAGGGTCCCCTCAGCCCAGCCTGCACCCCTCTTAATCCAGGACTCCTCGGGAGATGTCTGACTGGAGGTTTAGGCCCAATCCCGGGGATCAGGCCTAAACCAGCAGTCCGACATCCCTCTCACAATCCAGGACCACTGGCTCCTAACTGCTTACCTGCCTGCCTGCCTGATCGCCCCTAATTGCCCCCCCTGCCAACCTGATCACCCCTAACCGCCTCTGCCTGTCAACTTTATTGCCCCTAACTGCTCCACTGCCGGCCTAGTTGCCCCCAACTGCCCCCCACCCCCGCTGGCCTGGTCCTGGCCTGGTTACCCTCACTAACCCCCCTGCTGGCCTGATCACCCCACGCAGCCTGCTGCTCAGTCTTTTGGTCATCTTTCACTAACCCCCCTGCTGTTCAGTCGTTTGGTGTCCATCTCGGGGACTACTGTGGTATGTGCGCGCGCATGTGCATTCATACGCGTGCGAGGCTTTTCTCCCGTTGTGTGCCGAAAAGGGGGTACGCGGAGGCCTTTCCTGTACCCCGTGTGCGGGCTCCCACGCCTCGAGCGGCTCTCTGTCCGGTCCCGTCCCGAATTTGCAGGTGACGGGCGTGCTTGCGCAGGCACGGTTGGGGCCCGGCTTGTCCTTGGGGGCGTTCCACCTAGGATGCGAGCCCCCGTCCAGGTCAGACTGGACAGATGAATGGATGGATGGCTGGAGAAAGCCGTGGCAGCTGCCCTGTGGTGTGAGGGTCGCCTATGGTCTCCACGGTGGCAGGACCGGGTCCCTGTGGCAGGAGGAGGCTTCGAGGTTGTGCGTTTGGGAGGGTCAACCGGCGTCCCAGGCGTCGCAGGGCCGCCCTGTGTGTCTGGCTGTGGGATCCCGTGTTGTTTACCTGGTGACCCGTCCAGATCTGGTGCCTTACCTCGACATCCACTCTCTGTCGTCGCGCCCGGGCCCTTCCTTCATGTTGGGTCCACACCCTCTCGATTTGTGTGAGTGACCCCTCCTGGGAGTCACCACTGACGGTCGCACCCCCCCGGTTGGTGTCTGCCGACTGTGCCTTCTGCTGTGTGGGTATCGCCCCCTAGGCTCTCCCACCTCAGGAGGGGGGTTGGTGGCATCCCCGGGCAGAGTGATCTCGGCTGGGGCGCGGTGCCAGGGGCAGGGAAGCGAGCCTCATGCAAGTCCCCCTGCTGCGCGCGCAGCCTGTTGAACGGTTGTTACTGTGATGCACTAACGGACAATTTGCATATTGCCTCCTTATTATATAGATGGTCTTTTAGTTTCTGATCATGGCAGCTCAGGGTGTGTCATTTAGCATGCTAATGTATTACAATGAGCATATAGTGAGGCCAGGGGATACCTTTAGATGAAATTAGTCACCACATTGGATTGAGTTGGTCTCTGCCAGTTTTAACTCATAAATCCAGTGGGGGTAGGGAGGTGGCCTTCCATCTTCTTGACAGCTCCTGTAGCTTTTATTAATTGGAGCTGTTCTACCACAGACCCTATCTCAGGTACAGCTAGAGCAGTGGTTCTCAACCTTGGCTGCACATTAGAATCACCTGGGAATCTTTTTAAAATCCTGATTTCTGGGCCTCATCCTCCGGAAATTCTGTTTCTTTGTTACTAATGTTGTGGCCCCACCCCATAACAAAGAAACAGAATTTCCGGAGGATGAGGCCCAGAAATCAGGATTTTAAAAAGACTCCCAGGTGATTCTAATGTGCAGCCAAGGTTGAGAACCACCGTCTTATAAGAACTCTTGTGATTAAATACTGACTGAGTAAGGGTATGTGTTAGTTCCATACCGATCCCCATGAGCCAGTGAATCATCACTTAGTGCAGAAGCTTTAGAAGTCCATGTCTGAAGGTGAGTTACACCTTTTGTCTGTGTTGGAGCTTCTTATGTGTGTGTGTGTGTGTGGTGTATGCATGCCTGTGATGAACATAGGGATGTGTGTGCATGTGTGTGCCTACATGTGTGTGTATTCCACAAAGTTTCAGCTTGATTGAAGCCCAGTCAGTATTAGTTCAAGCCATGCTCTGAACATTTTCTTGTTAACATTTTATTTCTTAGGAGTGATATTCTCGCTTTTTTACTTTGGGCTGACCAGAAATCTTTGTCTATGAGGTCAGTAGTAGATAGATGGTTATAGAGGTGGAAATGGGTTTATTTTAGTCAGCATGGATTGTGAAAAAGTGCATTTATTTCAATAAATTACAAGAAAAATAAAACAAAATATGGGTTTAATTTAAACATTAGATACTCCTGGAAATAAATATTCTTTTTCTGTTTATTCACTCATGGCTAGCTAGTTCTCTGGGATTTAACTAAAAGACCAAGATTAATTAAATTGTTGTTTGTTACATCCACATCTTACAGTGCTTGAGTAGTATACTTTATTAGCATAAAGATAGCAAAATTCTAGCCAAAGTAGAGAATATATGAAAAAGTTCTTTAATTTTTATCAAGGGAGAGATTAAACAAAATTGCAAGTCTGTGCAAAAAACCAACAACACCCCCAACCACCAGATTTTAAATATTTAGTTAATTATGTGAGAACAGATGCAAAAGATATGAGCAAGTGCCTGACTATAGAAGATAACATGAGTAAGTGCTAAAATAAAGGTGTTTAAATTTATCAAGTAATTGGTAAACAGCATATCAAGAATAGATAGATATAGCTTCATTGCAATGGCTTCATTAAAAGACTATCAAATTTGGGAAACTCTTATATTTAGGAGATTAAATTAACATTAAGTCAAAGAAATGCTTAAATAATAACATTGGTCTATAATTGAAGGGAATCTTATGTAGAATAATGCCTTAAAAAGACATCAAGTTGGATAATTTAGATGGAAGAGATTAGGATGTGCATTTCTGATTTCAGTGTTTGCACATGATGCTAGACATACCTTTTTTGATCAACAGTCTTTAAAAAGATTATTACTGCCTTGGCCAGTTTGGCTCAGTGGATGGAGTGTCAGCCTGCAGACTGAAGGGTCCTGGGTTCGATTCTGATCAAGGGCACATATCTGGGTTATGGGCTTGCTCCCTAGTGGGGGGCATGCAGGAGGCAGCTGATCAGTGTTCTCTCTCATCATTGATGTTTCTCTCTCTCTCTCTCTCTCTCTCTCTCTCTCCCTCCCTTCCTCTCTGAAATCAATAAAAATATTTTAAGGCGATTATTACTAATTTTGATGCCATCAGCATAATTTGAGGCAACTAAACTATATCATTAATTATTAAATGGACTAACAAGTATCACTTTAGACCTTTTATACATATGCAAATAAATGCTATTATAATAAAATAACAAAAAAACAACTTGGCAGTGTTCTCAAGTAAAAGGCAGAAGAATAATGAATGAATGAGTGAATGAATGAACAAACATACATACACATAAAACATTTTTTCTCTGTTAAATAGGTAACTATCCTATCTAATAAAGAAGGAATATGCTAATTGACCCTCACACTGTCGCAAAGATGGCAGTGCCCTCAGCCAATAAGGAGAGAATATGCTAATTGATTGCCACTCCCTCAAAGATGGCGGCGCCCACAGCCACAAGATGGTGGCGCCCAGTCCCCTCAGCCCCGCCGGGGTGGCAGGCACGTGGCAAGGTCAGGCCTGCACCCTTTGCATGCCTGCCTCTGGAGTCAGTCCCCTCAGCCCCCCCATCCGCCCAGGGCTGGCCTGAGGCTCAGGTAACCAGGGCCGGCCAAGGCTTGCACTGCCGGCAGTGGCAGCAGCAGAGGTGTGATGGGGGCATCGCCTTTCCCTGATCGCCAGGTCACCTCCCGCCCCTGAGGGCTCCCGGACTGTGAGAGGGGGCAGGCCGGGCTGAGAGACCCCCCCCCCTCCAGTGCATGAATTTTCATGCACCGGGCCTCTAGAAGAATTATACTTAGGAATAGCTTTGACTTTCCACACTTTTCTCACATAAAATATGCACTGTGTCTATCTAGATTTAATTGTCTGATTATGTATTTAAATTCTTTTTTGAGCAAATATTTCATTTGATTTGGATTTTAAACCCATTTTTCATGGAATTAGTCTAAATTATTCATACTGTGGTCTAATTTATAATAACATTTAGATGTTTGAAATGTTACTCAAAGGTTAGAAATCTCTTTTGAGCAAGTGAAATATTTGGTCAACATAAGGTTAACGATCTCTTTAAAGACCAGATAAATAATTCTCAGAAGCTAGAAGTCATTAATAGTCTGAGTAATGATGAGGGTCATTTAGGAATACAATTCCAAGGTACCTCAGAAGGCCAATGATGAGGGACAGTGGCAGAGACAAAGTAAATCATGTTTCTCAGAAGTAGTGTACCTTTTTTTTTCATTTTCTCCCCAGTGATCAATTGAAGGATTATAAATAGATGGAAATCCAGAATGACAGGGTCTTTTAGTCAAATATATATTTGTTTGTGTCGAAAAAGGGACCCTGAACCTAGATCTCAGAGTCAGATATCAGTTTTTTGTTAAAAAGAAGTTTTAAAACATAAGTATATGTGGACAACTAATGACTCAGCACATCTTTTCACAACACAAAGAACATTATAATTCAAATATGATGTTTGAAGATATGTAAAGTATCTCATGTAGTGTTTACTCAGATATAATCCTATATAATAAAAGGCTAATATGCAAATAGACTGAACGATGGAACAACCATAACAACCGAACAACTGAACAATCAGTCACTATGACATACGCTGAGCACCAGGCGGTGTGTGCGGAACATGGCAGGCGTTGGCTGTGGTGGAATGGTGGAGCAGGTGAGTGGAGGTGCCAGATCAAGGTGGGGTGCCGGTTGCTGTCATAGGGGTGAGCCTCTGGTGGTTACTGAAAATTCTTTGCTCCTGCACACCACAGTCCCATCCGGCACTTGCACCTGCTGTTGGCACCGGCCCTGCTTGCACCTGCTGCTGGCGCCGGAGCTGGCACTTGCACCCACTGCCAGCACCAGCCGTGCTTGCACCCACAGCCGGTGCCAGAGCTGCCGCTTGCACCCGCTACTGGTGCCCGGTGCCAGTCCTGATCACTCGGTGTCATCAGCAGGTACGAGCAGCGGCTGCCAGCCCTGATTGCACCTGAGGGCTTCTCCACCTCCCCCTGCTCCTGAGGGGCAATTGGGGCAGTAGCCGCCGCTTGCGCCTGCTGACGGCGCTGGCCCCGCTTGTACCCACTGCTGGTGCCAGCCCCAATTGCTCCATGCCATCAGCAGCGGGTGCAAGTGGGGCCGGCCCTGTCAGCACGTGGGAGCGGCAGTGGCAGGAGCGAGGCTGCCAGCAGACAGGACCAGGGTCTATGGTGGGAGGAGGGGCTGGGGGTCACAGAGGATGGGCCAAGACCTGCCCCTGTGCGTGCTGCAGCCTTGTGGTACACAGTTCCTTTCGAGGTGCAAGTGGGGCCGGCCCTCTCAACACGTGGGAGCGGCAGTGGCAGGAGCGAGGCTGCCAGCAGACAGGACCAGGGGCTATGGTGGGAGGGGCTGGGCAGGGTCACAGAGGATGGGCCAAGACCCGCCCCTGTGCGTGCCGCAGCCTTGTGGTACACAGTTCCTTTCGAGGTGCAAGATTTTTGTGCACTGGACCCCTAGTCCTATATAATGAAAGTATAGTATGCCAATAGTCCCCTTGACCGGGAGTTCGTCCAGGAGTTCGACCAGGGGGCAGGACCGGCGGGGGAAGGGAGGGAGGCCCCAGCCAGCAGCCAGCAGCCTCTAGGGACCCTCTGTCACACCAAAGAAATATTCTCATGCCACCCCTCTATAGTAACACCTTCCCTCCAACCCTGGCAACCATGATCTGTTCTCGCTCACTATAATTTTGTAACATTAGGGATGTTATAGAAATGGAACCATGTGTTATGTGTCTCCCCAAAATTTGTATGTTGAAACCTTAGCCCTCATTACCTTGGAATGTGACCATATTTCAAGATCTCTAAAGAGGTGATTGAGGTAAAATGAGGTGGTTTAAATGGGCCCTAATCCAATGTGACTAGTGTCCTTATATGAAGAGAAAATTCAGGCACACAGAAAATTCGGGCACAGAGAAAAGACCACATGAAGACATAGAGAGAAGGTGGCCATCTGCATGCCAAGGAGAGGCCTCAGAAGAGACCAATCCTGCCAACACCTTGATCTTGAACTTTTACCATCTAGAACTGTGAGAAAAATTTTATTGTTTAAGCCACTCAGACTGTATTTTGTTATGGCAGACCTAGCAAACTAATACATACTCAGTCTACTGTAACCTTTTAACATTAAAAAACATACACAGCCAGCCTACAGACTGAGGGGTCCCAGGTTCGATTCCAGTCAAGGGCAATGCCCAGGTTGCAGGCTCGATCCCCAGTAGGGGGCATGTATGAGGCAGCTGATTGATGATGCTCTCTCATCGTTGATGTTTCTGTCTCTCTTTCCCTCTCCCTTCCTCCCTGAAATCAATAAAAAATATATTTAAAAAAACACATACAACATAATTCTCCACCCAATAGTGCACAAGTAGTTCCTTTAATTGCTGAGTAGCATTTCATTGGTGGATGTCTCACATCAGCTTGTTTTTCATTCATTCATTAGCGGACATTTGGGTTGTTTCTGGTTTGGAGCCATATCGAACAGAGATGCTATGGACATTCATATACAGGTCTCTGTGTGAACATGTGTTTATTTCTCTAGGGTAAACGCTCAGGAAAAAGACTGTTGGGTCATATGGTAATTGTACATCTAACTTTATAAGAAACTAGAGGCCCGGTGCACGAAATTCATGCATGGGTAGGGTCCCTAGGCCTGGCCTGTGATCAGGGCCAATCAGGGCCTCCGGCTGCCGGCCAGGCCTTCCTTCCCTGGCTGCCGGCTGTCAGCCGGGGCCTCCCTTCATTCTGCACCGCCCCCTGATGGTCAGTGCATGTCATAGCAAGCAATTGAATTCCTGGTCTTCTGGTCGAACTCGCAAGGGGTCACTTTGCATATTAGCCATATATACATATATATATATATATATTTATATTTTGTCCAGCTGGTTTCTAGATCAGCTGAACCATTTTACATTTCCATGTGTGTGAGTTCCAGTTGTTCTGATTCTTACCAGCACTTGGTATTGTCAGTATTTTTCAGAACTTTGTATTGTCAGTATTTTTTTTATTGCTATTCTAATAGGTATGTGATGATATCTCATCATGGCTTTAATTTGCATTTCCATAATGGCTATTTCCATAATGAGGTTTAACATCTTTTCATTTACTTATTTGCCATCCTCATGCCTCTTTGTTGAAGTAATTGTCTCTCATTTTAGTTCAGCTATGTAGAGCATTGTAAACCTAGAGTCAAGGCAAGGAAATTGAAATTGAGGCTGGATATGAAGGACGTTTGGCATTAGGGGTTGGTGGTGGGATATTTTAGGAACTGGTGAATTGTTAGCTCAGCCACAACGGAAATAGTTCTTTGAATTGAATTTTGTAATTGGGCTCTGTCCTTGGTGTTGTGCTTTGTATTGTGTTAAGAAAAACCAGTGTCTGAGTGAGAAATCCATTTTGCTAGGACTTAAAATGCATGAATGCTATTCATGAGGGGCAATAGGTGAACTGATTTCTTCCTCTTTACTCATTTGCTCATAGTGTTATGTGGGTTAGTGGTAAGCAGCTAGTAAAAACCAGGATTCTGAAGACTGGATTAAAAGCTGAGTCCATAAATAAACAATGGGAAACAGAAAGCAGTTTTATACAAAATGTTAGCTTTTCACATGAGCTTCTCAACTCTTGAAAAGCTACTGTTGAGAGAAGCAAATTAGACTATATAAGTAATACATATAATTATGTTCCTTAATGTAGGTTTTGAAGATTATTTGGATACTGAATAATTTTTAAATGCATCTTCTGTTGACTTCAGGCATTTTCTTTAAATAAGCTTATCCTTGTTTTAATGGAACTGATTGTAGAAAACCAAAACAGAAACACTTTTGCATGTTTTGAAGATGTATTATTTCAATTCACACCACTTTCTCACATAGTATTCGAAACTGTTGTGGATTTTGTAGTAGTTTTGTAAGAGTGAATGTTCTCTCTCTTTCTCTCTCTCTCTCTCTCTCTCACACACACGCACGCGCACGCACGCACGCACACGTGTGTGTGCGCACGGACATACAGTTTTCCTTCAATCCCTTTTATTTTTCTTTTCTTCCCATTGGACATTTGTCCTCATCTGTTCTATCTCCTCGTTTTCAATATGTCCACATAGAAACTAGTAAACTACTATTCTTAGATTGTCATAATCTCTAGCACAATGGAGAGCACACTCAGAGAAGCATGACTTTTCCCAGGTGGTCGCAGAATCACATCATCTTTCCTCACTTTATATAACAACTGGGAGCTACCCAGCTCTGTTAAATATGCTTCCCAAAGATCAGATACGATTGGCCTGCTTTAGTATCCAGTGACTAGACTGTTCTTGACATACTTTTTTAAAAGAAAATTTAAGCTGTTTATTTTTGAGAGATAAACTTAGATATTTACTCATGGACCTAATGATATCTATCTACTAGTCGACACTAATAAAAGAGAAACATGGTAATTGGCGTACGACCGCTACCCTTCCCATTGGCTAATCAGCATATCCTTATGCAAATTAACTGTCAGCCAAGATGGCGGCCGGCAGCCAGGCAGCTGGAAGCGAACATGAGGCTTCCTTGCTTCAGTGACTGCAGACTCCAACATTCCCCGCCTCACTTGCCGGCCTCTGAGTTGCAAATCTAATCAACTATGTACTATGTTGTAAATAAGAAGCTAAACAAAACCCTAGAAACCAGCTTTCAACCTGCCGGGATCTCAGAGCTGAAGTTATACATTGTTTCGATTATAGAAAACTTCACTGTGTTTATTTCATCTCTTTCTCCACTTTCAAACATAACATTGTCTCATTTTTATAAGTTAAGCTTTTCTAAGATATGTGTGTGCATGTTTTATTGCTATATGTATTTTGAACCTCAGGTAATAGAATTGCAGGAGTAGTTGTGGGTGCAATTCGCAACACTGGAGCAGGTTTTTTAGGTTTGGGTTTACCATAGCATTTGGTTTCACCATTGAAATTATACGCTATTAAAACATTTTCCTTCTCAATATGGATGTAGTCTATTCCAATTAATATGTTATTACCAACATAGCCTTTGTAAAAGTAAGGTGAATGAAATACTGGCATTGTGAGGTTTTGTGGAAAGGAGAGGAAATTAGATTATTAAATTTGCCAACTCTTGGAATAAATGAACTTGGAAGTATGAGAAATGAGAAAAACTTACTTTTTTTGGTAGACTTTAAAATTACTTTCATGAAAGAAATGTGTTTAGATTCTAGTGAAAATGGTAAAGCAGAAACTCCTTGAAACTTGGGGTTGGTATATTAAAATACCAAGGATTGTATTGAAATGTTTTTAAAGCAGGAAGAGCAAAAGGTATTGAATGAGGAATCTTGGGAGGCCAGACTCTTGTTCTGCTTATTCTGTGATGGGGACTGTTACAACTGAGAAGTGGACACAACAACTTCTTAGAAAATAAAAAAAGAAAGAAAACCTGTTTGTTTTGATTATAGCCAATTAGCAAGTAAAACAATTGCATTTAAAAACAATTCCACAAATAGAGTTATAGTGTCATTAAAATAAAAATGTAATTTTTCATTTCATTTTTAAGACTGTGACAGTTAACATCAATTTTGAAGCCCTAGTTGGTTTGGCTCAGGGGATAGAATGTCGGCCTGAGGACTGAGGGTCCTGGTTTCACTCTGGTCAAGGGCACATACGAGGTCGCAGGCTCGATCCCAGGTCCTAATCAGGGTGCATGTGGGAGGCAACCAGTCCATGTGTCTCTCTTGCATCGATGTTTCTCTCTCCCTCTGTTTTTCCCCCTCCTTTCCACTCTCTCTAAAAATCAATGGAAAAATATCCTCAGTGAGGATTAACAAAAAATTAAAAAAACACACACAATAATTTTGGAAAGAATTGCTATAATTCACACACATATACTAGTAACAGTATTTTCAGTCTTTTTAAGAGCCTTCTATTAATATATGCCTCACAGGGTGTAAAGCTCTTAAAAATTGTGGAACTTTGAGGAACTATCAGTCCTTTGTCATTGACATAGTCAGTGGGTAGTTGAATATTTGTTTGTCTGATTTGAGAAACAAAATTTTGCTGTGGCTCAGCAGTGCTAGCAGAATGCCCAAAGGCTACTCCACCCTAAACCATAACTTAAACAGGGACATTTACTAGAAGTAGTTAAGAATTTTAATTAACAAAACAAGTCATACAGCCTTTTCTAAATTCTTCTATCATAACTAGTATCTGCTAAATCAGGAATTGGCACCCTGAGGCTCTGCAGACTGAATATAGTCAGCTGCTAATTTTTGTTAAAAAAGTTTTATTAGAACACAGGCATTCCTATTCATTATGTATTATCTATGGCTTTGGTGGCAGAGTTGACTGGTTGTGAGAGAGACTGTGGCTTTCGAAGCTTAAAATATTTACTGTCAGACTGCTGACCTCAGTACTAGATGATGGCATGAAAAATGTATATAAATCTTCGTGTCTGTTTTTAAACTGTATTAAAAGATTAGGACTCATTCCTGGTTTTAAAAAATCAAGCTATTGCTCTATACTGAAGGGAACAGGGCACATATGTTGGCAATAGTTGGGATCCTTTGAGAGGCAATTTATTCTCTTAATGTGGAGCAGAAATTATTAAGTGAGCTTTACCTTAACTAGCAGTTATGGATAACCTTAAACAGCAGCCAGAAGTTTCAGTGGTTGAATAAAGGTGACAAACCAGTATCCTTTAAGAAGCTAACAGTTAAATTATACATGACATTCAAAGCAGGTGTTTAGAACTATTTCTTTTCATATTTTATTTTGTAATTTCACAGTCAATAGCAAGTTCTCATTTGTTTTGTGATATAAAAATTAATTTTGAATTTTTTCCTAAAACCTGAGTAAGTCTATTATATGGTGTATCTAGAGAGACTTAGATTTGAATCCTGCTTTCTCCACTTAATGGTTGTGTGGGCAAGGGATTTAACTTCTCTGTGCCCAGGCTTTCTTTTATTTTAACAATTCACTTCAATTATAGTTGATATGCGAGATTATATTAGTTTCAGGTGTATAACGTAGTGATTAGATGTTTATATACCTCACAAAGTGATCACACCAATAAGTTGTGCCCTAGCTTTCTTACCTGTAAATTGGAGACAACAGCCAGACCTACCTCATAGGGCTGTTGGGTTAATACATATAAATGTCAGGTTAGTACAGTGCCTTGTATATTGTAAATGCTTAATGTATGTTGTTGTCAGAATGGTTTGCTTTTATAATATTTTATCGAAGCTCCTCCAGTCACAAGATGACAGCATCTGTAATTGAAAGCAGTGTGCTTGGATGAAGGTAAAAAAAAAAAAAATTCACAAGAATTTGCCCTGAAACCCCAGCTCTTTCTGTACTGGCAATAACTGTCAAGTGATGCTATTCATTTGAGATATCAGAGTTGAAAACTAACCAAGTAGCTACATTTCTGAAGTAGAATGAGGTTATCTATATAGTACAATTCATTTTAATTATTGAGTAACAAATGAATTGAGGCAGGTGTTTCTTTTAATTCCTCGATTGAACTTTTTTCTTTCTGTTGTTTGCCTGCTGCCATTGGAATCTTTTTCTCCACCAGCTGTCCTTGCCAGGGACTCCCTTCTCTCACTCATGTTACACCTTCCCCTTCTAAGCAGCCTACCCTGTGCTTACACTGAGCTAACCCTATTAAGACCACTAGATAATTTCAAAAGAACTTTGGAGACAAAGTAGAAAACAAATACTTAGAAGAGACAAACATTGTAAAATAAGCTTTGATATAGGGGTTACTACTCTGAAGAATCCTAGTGAAAGGTGTGGAGAACTTCACTGAGCCTCACATGCCTTTCGTTCTAGCACTTGAGCTGGTATAACTTGCCTGGCTAAACTTCCCTTCCGATCTTTATCTCATGGGTACTTTTTTTCTTATTACCGCATTGAGGCCACCTCCCTGCTCATTTGCTTCAGGAAGTGGCTACTCCCCAATTTCCTTTTACTATTTCCAGACTCCATAGGATCTCAATTTAGCTTTAAGTGTCTCCCCAAATTCGGTACTTCTTTGTCAATCAAGGGTGATTAATACTCAGAGAATCCTAATAAATTTTAGATTTGCTGCTCCTTTACTTTTCTGGAGCATTCCATTAATATAACTCCCACAAAATGAGTTTTCCTTTTCCTTCCCTTTACTAAGGTCCATATAAGGAAGTATCACAACATAACAGGGCTTTGTCTGCATGTTAATTTGTTGTATAATTGTCATCAGAATTAGATACAGTAGAGCAGTGGTTCTCAACCTTCTGGCCCTTTAAATACAATTCCTCATGTTGTGACCCAACCATAAAATTATTTTCGTTGCTATTTCATAACTGTAATGTTGCTACTGTTATGAATCGTAATGTAAATATCTGATATGCAGGATGGTCTTAGGCGACCCCTGTGAAAGGGACCGACAAAGGGGTCGTGACACACAGGTTGAGAAGCGCTGCAGTAGAGGAAGGGCAAGGTTGTGCTTTTGACTTGCAACTTCTGGTCCTCATTATTGTGGATAATTGAGAGCTGCTCAATGACTGTCACTATAAAATGTGCATCTGTACTGGATGTTGAAGGTGTTGCCAGGAACCTGAATGCTGGCAGGGACCCTTTCTATGTCTCCTGACTAGGGCGAGGCCTGTGCTTTTAAGCTATTGTGTCATATTTTTAAAAGTTTCTAAGAAAGACAATTTCACAACCTGTCATGGTAATCTGTAAATCTATTTAATCAACATCATAGTGTTGATTTAAATACATTTCTCCTGTACCACTATCAAGCTGTATTTCACATGAAGTTTCTTCTAAATCGTCTTTTAATGCTGATTGATTAAACTTGTGGTCCATTCTGACTTTGAGATCTTTCATTGCTAGCACCTCTGTGTGACTAGACATCGCCCACAATTGCTCTTTGGGCGTTTATTCTTCTATCCATCAATGGGCTTTATTATATTTCTTGAGTATAGTGATTGATCATTTTTAATTTAGAATTCTCTAGAGCTGCTGATTGATTGCTCTGTCAGCAATTCGCAAGTTACATTCAGCTTCTAGCAACATTATGTCACTATTTCATTAATAAAATTAGTTCTATTCAGCTTGTAAGTTTTAAATACTTCTCCCATCTCTTCCTTTTGTTTTGTCCCCATCTTCTCTCTTCCCTGCATTCACTTCCTCCTCTCACTTATTAGAACGGAGAGGCAGCTAATGCTTGATTTCATGGCTTTTGCTGAGTTTGCCAACAGTGGTATTGACTGGGTTGTAATTTTTAAGAACCAGGGGGACAGCTTTATTTCTGATGAAGAGGATTTGAAATGAGTAAAGGTGTGAAAAACTACATCATCTCTTATAAATCCTTATAAGGTTCCTAAGTCTCTTCCAGAGCATAATGTGATTTGTCAGTGGTCACCTCTTGTGAGCTGCAGATGTCATCAATCATGAGAGAGAAAAATGCCTATTTAAATGTTTGATCATTCATCTTCAGAAAACGTGATTTTCAACTTTCTTAGAGTCACAGAACTTATAAGCAATAATGAGTTGGATTCCCATTGGCAGTACTGACTGCTGAGGAGTGTTATACAGACTGACGTGACTTAGATTGGATGCTGCTTACCCAGCCCTAGGGCCTTCGAGTTGTGTATTAGGCTTGAATGTTGATGTGCAAAGGATCTGTAATGAAATACTTTTCTGCATGACACATTTCATGTAAAGGTTTAATCCTTTGTTGTTGTTGTGATAAATAGATTTATTTTACTATTGGCCAAGAATTCGAGTGAAAGAATAAAAACAGGGCATTTCCCCCATAGAGTCTTTTACTTAATTAAATCGCACACGCCATGAGAGTCTTGTGGGTGTGTATGTACCTAACAGAAGTTATTTTGTGCACTGGTTTTAAAACTGAAAGAAAGTGTTACTACTTTATTTCTTGTTATTGCAGTTTTTTTGAGAGTCTTGTGGTGTGTATGTACCTAACAAAAGTTATTTTGTGCACTGGTTTTAAAATTGAAAAAAAGTGTTACTACTTTATTTCTTGTTATTGCAGTTTTTATAGAACATAATTGTATAGATAAGGCATTTCATTTATTTTTTGCTTAGGGGTGAGGTTTTGGGATGCTGTCATTATTTTCCCCACCTTTATTCACTCATTCTTTGTCTTTTTCAACTACTCAGTTTTCACCTGACTCAGTTAGTTCTTGCTCAAGCTTTCTTTCATACCCTTTGCCTAGCAGAGGTGGAATGATAGAGGTGCAGGAAAAATTTTGGAGGGGAGGGTTAAGACCTAGATTTCATTTTCAGTGTAGAATTTTATGAGATAAAGTTATTGGAAGAGAGATGATTTATACTTTAGCAACTAACAAAAATCCTTGGGAAGGATTTTAAAATATATTCCTCCCCCAACTCCACTTCCTATTTAAATGGTATTGGATGGTATTAGTCACTAAAATAAGTTAGATGTTTTCCTAACAGCATTTTAAAAATTGGCTTTAAACAGTCTATATTCAGTTTTGAAATATTTTAAATGTAGTCTTTTGCCAAATTATTTTTTTCTAATATATGACTTGTTCTTTAAGATTTCCCCCCAAACCTTAAGAATGCAAAGATTCTCTTTTTAGTGTTATCAGTGACAAAAGTACTTCCTGCTGAAATGTTCAGATTTACAAGCTTTAATTTACTAATTTGAAATGAAAACCCTTCAGGAGAGGACTGGTTTCAAATACTCTCGAATCTGAGGGGATGTGTGCAGGGATATGAAGAGCAGGAAAATTGTGATTAAAAATAATAAGGGAAGTGCTTTACTGGCCCTTACAATGTGAACAAAGAGGGATGGCCTCTAAACTTACCCACCATGCCTGGCCTGCAGTGTAGCTCTCTTTGAGTTTGATGAATATGAGCATATTTTAAAATTAAGGTATTCCAGAAATCAGCATAATTCTGGGTATTAGTGCATAGAAGTTATATTACCTCAAGCATGAAGGAAAATGGAATACATTTAAATGCTCCTTGACAGATTTAGTTTAAAATGATGTGTTTTGTGAAACTTGGAGAATTGTATGGTCTTTAGTTAAAGCCAGTTTTTTTTTATCTCCAGGGCAGGGTGGTCCCTGGCTCTCCACGTTTATCCCCCAAGTTAACGAGCTCAGCATCTTGTTTTTGAGCTTTTTAAGGAAATGGTGCATGTTAGGATAGACATCACCTAGTCACTACTGGTTTTTTTAAGGGAGTTCAGCAGCTATAACTTGGATTTATTATATTGTTTGCATCAGACTCTTTATGTTGTTTTTTATTTTAACTGTGGCCACTTTGACTTTGGATTTGTGTTGAAGGCTTATAGGTATTTTGTCTTTTCAGTTGAGTTGGCAGTATTGTATGGAAAAAATTACACATTTATTTTAGCTTTTAAAAAACTGCTGACCAGTGTGGCTCAGTGGTTGAGCATCGACCTATAAGCCAGAAGATCACGGTTTGATTCCCAGGTAGGGCACATACCCAGGTTGCGGGCTCGATCCCCAGTGTGGGGCATGCAGGAGGCAGCCCATCAATGATTCTCTCTCATCACTGATGTTTCTATCTCTCGCTCCCTTTGCCCTCCTCCTCGAAATCAATGAAAATATAAAATAAATTAATTAATTAGTTAAAAAAACATAAAGGCATGTTCCTAGCCAATTTGGCTCAGTGGATAGAGCATTGTGCCCATTGCTTTCAAGTCCTGGAGGCAATACAGTGATGATGAGAGAGGGTTTCAATTCATGCTGCCTAGGAGAATGGGTTCAAATCCCATGCTCCAACAGCTAAAAAATTATTTTAAATTTTATTTTTAAATTACAGTTTACATTTAATATCATTTTGTATCAGTTTCAGGTATACAGCATGGTGGTTAGACATATTTAATTTACACAGTGAACCTTGGTATTTCAAGTACCCATCTGCACCATACATAGTAATTATAATACTAGAGGCCCGATGCATGAAGATTCGTGCAAGAATGGCCTTCCTTCCCCTGGCTGCCAGCACCGCCTTCGCTCCGGCCGGAGCTGCCTTTCCGCCTTCACCTTTTTCACCTAGTACCCCCAACCTCCTTTTACTCTGGCAACCATCACTCTGTTCTATGTATCTATGAATCTGCTTCTGATTGTTTGTTTGTTATTTTTCATTTATTTTGTTCTTCAGATTCCACATATAAGTGAAATCATATGGTATTTGTCTTTCTCTGACAGACTTATTTCTTTTTTTCTGAACTAGGCAAACCTTTGTCTTTTTCAGAGTTTTCTTCCTGATCAGTCGTTTGAATTATTTTAATTTTTGTCCTACATTGAGAGGCTTAGACTGCCACAGACTTTGAGAACAGATACTTTTTTTTTCTGAGTACTTATGTAAATGCTGTCACTTCATGTGCTTTATTTAAGATTATGGAAAATATGTTTAAACCAGATTCCAAAATTTTAGTTTCTAATCATCAAATATTGTATAGTTGACGTGTAGAATTTTTTGAAGTATTTTTTTTAAAAGCTAATAAGATTATTAATTAAAAATTTAGGCTTATTTCCTACATTATTTTAAAGGGGAAGACTTTTGAATGATCAATGTTCTTTTAAAAATATTTAAATTTCCACAAATATACATATGTTTATATATGTCTATTTGCTTTTTTTGATGATCAGAGTAATATGTTCCCTTCATAAATTTCAGAGAATACAGAGGAGTGCCAGTAAGAAAATTAAAGTGATTTAGAATACCATCACATAGAAATAACAACAATTTACATTCTGGGAGAGAGCTTTCCATGCCTTTGTCTAGTTCAAATTGTATTTTATCTTCAGGAGAGTCTTCTAAGCCAATGCTTCCTATTGAGGATTCTGTAAACAATTTTGATTACTTGTTGACAGCAGAGGAGAGATGTAAGAAAAGGAATTAGAGATTAGTACTGTTTGGAATTATATTCCCCTTTAATTCTCTCTTTTGGAAACAAATTGTAGTTGTTTGTAGACAGCTGATTTACTTTGAAGCATATACATACATTCCTCCATGTCCTTGACTTAAGAGTTTTCTCTGGGTTGAAGGATATCCCGCACTTTGATTAATCCAGTCTTCATGAAATCTCTTATCATTTAGGGAATACCTTTGACTTTTGACTGGCAGCATTTTGAATGATTCCATCAACTAACAAGGTTTTACAGTAACTGTATTTGTTGACCAAATTAAATTGCTTCCCAATAGCCTCATTTGTTCATTCTCTGTGAAGCTCACTCTGTTTAAATCTACAGAAAAATTTTAAAGTAAGACCTTTCTACTTGCCTTTTAACAGTAAATTCAAATAATACCCTTGTGCAAAATAAATATAGCAGAACAGAAATCATGCTGGTTGGACATAAACAGCATGAGCCTCTCATTGAACCTAACATTAAGAAGTGTCTGCATCTCTTGGCATCTCAGTGAGAGTGGTTGGAATTACAGGTTGCTATTTATTGTTTGCTGAAGTCAGTAGCATAGTTTGTCATTTAGTAAGAGTCCGTGCTGTTGTGTTGAGTGTATCTGCACAGGTCCCATTGCTCATTAACCATGTATTTGTATGGGTTTTTCACGTCTCTGTGTACTCGTTCATTCTCAAGCATAATTTAAGGAGAAGCTCACTCAAGAGAACCCCCTGCCAGTTGCCAGAGCTGTGGCTCCCTTGTCTGTGAGTTGTTCATTAATGGTCAACACTTTTCTTCCTAGCTTTTCTGAGCTTACCAGAGAAATTATAACCTAGAGGGTATTATGCTCAGTGAATTAAGCCAGTCAGATAAAGAAAAATAACCATATGACTTTACTTATATGTGTAATCTAAACAACAAAATAAATGAACAAACAAAATTGAAACAAACTCATTGACACAGAGTTGACTGATGGTTGCCAGAGGGGACAGGTGTGGGGGGCAGGGTGAAGCAGGTGAAGGATGAAGAAATACAAATTTGTAGCTGCCAAACAGTCATGGGGATGTAAAATACAGCATAGGGAATATAGTAATAACAACTATATATGGTGTCAGCTGGGTACTGAAATTTCAGGGGAACACTGTGTAAAGTACATGATTGTCTAACCACTATTCTGTACTCCTGAAACCAATACAAAATAATATTGAAAGTAAACTGTAATTGAAAAAGAAATTTAAAAATGAAAAAAATTCAATTGGAGAAAATGAAGCAGTACATTAAATTTTTTTTATACTGAAAATTATGATTCCTATGAGGGAGACAATAACATGGGATAGTATGTAAATGGTTTTTATTTTCATCAGTATTTTTTTTATCTAAACAATTAATAATGAGCAGTGTGGTTGCATAAACAGACCCATCATAATTATGTACAGACATGGTTTATGTTTTTATTGTATTAAAGGATAATTTTCTAAAAGTTAAGATATGAAATAGACTTATAAATATAAAATGAACTTGTCAAAGATTTTATTTAACTCATGAAATTAATGAGGAAATCAGTAAGATGTTATGCTGGCTCAAATAGCATTTGAGATACTATGTATATATAGGCAATTTAGCAAAACAATGTTTCTGAGTTAGATAGAAAATAAATATATATTTCCTATAAGAATCATTGAGTAGAGTTAGAATGATTATCATGGCGTCTAATGCTAAATTTGTTTCTGTTACATATGGGGATGGCAAAGTTGTGAAAAAAGAGTAGAAGAGTTCATAGATACATGTTCATTTTACAAGGGCATTTTATACTTCAGCTTTAGCAGAAAAGTAAACGTTTTGATTGGTATATTTATCAAGGTTATAAGAAGCAAAAGCTAAAATTAATATTTCACAATTCTAATTGCTTTTCCTTGGCTTCTCTCTGCATGTTATGTGTTCTGGTTTTTAATATTTAAAATTTCATCTCTAGCATAAAGTGGAAGTGAAATAAGTTAGAGTGGTAGCTTTTTGTCAGTGATAGCTGCTCCCCCCCTCCCCTAAAGCAGAGCAATGTTCATGTCATGTCTTTCTAGCATCAACAGGAATTATTTGCTGAGGTGACAACTTCTCTAAGCGCTAACAACATCTAGAGAGTGAGCATTTATAATGTGCGACTTCATGTTGTGTGGTAGGCATAATTGATAATTCTGCTTTCTCCTGTTGAATATCTAATATTTTACTGTCATGACATGTATTCCTGAAATATTATTTGCAGTAGGTTTAGGCAGATTGCAGAAAGGTGGATCTCCCAACAATTTAATGCTGGAACGGATTCAGGATGACTTTAGGATTCCCTTTGTATGTTACTTTTGTAACTGAAGAAAATGAGACTTTATCTGGGGATAGGATTGGGATATATATATATATATTAAAGTTATAAGAAGCATATACACATATATAAACAAATACACACATCCGTATACATTTCTGTATCTTTGTGTGTGTGTATAATGAGATCATGGGTTCTTAGTGGATCTCCCAACAATTTAATGCTGGAACGGATTCAGGATGACTTTAGGATTCCCTTTGTATGTTACTTTTGTAACTGAAGAAAATGAGACTTTATCTGGGGATAGGATTGGGACATATATATGATTGGGAAACATATATATATATGGGCCTCTAGTATATATATATACTAGAGGCCCAATGCAATGCACGAAATCGTGCAAGGGGCTTGGCCCCTACCGCCGTGGTGGCTGCCTCTGCCTCAGCCCCTGCCATGCCGCTTCATCCAGAAGTTCGTCGGGAAGGACATCCAGTCTAATTAGCATATTATGCTTTTATTATTATAGATATGTATATATATTAAGGTTATAAGAAGCATATACACATATATAAACAAATACACACATCCGTATACATTTCTGTATCTTTGTGTGTGTGTATAATGAGATCATGGGTTCTTAATTATACCTTCAATTCTAACCCAGCATCTCAGAGTTCTTTGTAAATACGTTCTCTGGCAGTGAGAAACACAGCACCTATTATCCTCAGTATATTTTTTTGCTCAACCAAAAATAACAATGTACCTAGATCTCCCACTCACATTGCTGTCTTTGCTGCCTACCACCTCCAGGTCACCCCTGCCACTGCCCTGACTGGCTGGGGTCTCCACATAGAACCCGCGCTCTTTCTCACTGCTGTGTCCTCAGCCACCTCAGCCACCGTGCTGACTCCTCCGTGCTGGAAACAGTAAGGAAGGCAAGATGGAATGGCAGGTTATAATTCCTTAATATTTCACAGATATTACCCTTAGCCCTGCCACATTTTCTTGAGAATTTCTTTTATTTTCGAGATTCCTCTCTCTGTAGTTTCCTGAGAACTCTCAGGAGCTTACTCATTCCTATAGTTGGTTCTGGTTACTATTCTCACAGAAGGGAAACATGATGATCTCATTATTTTACCAAAGGAGTTGTGTTCCCTGCAGCCCAGTGCAACTTTTGTCCCCCGGTTCTCCCTGCAGCCTAATGCCCCGCAGTAGTAGACAAATGTGCTGCCAGTGCTAGTCCAGCACTTATTTCTAATGGTGGAGGGAGGTTCAGCTAGTCTTCCCAGCACTTTAGTTCCAGCTTCTAAGCTTGCACAGACACTCAAAACCGTTCCTTGGTGTTCACTCTCAGCCAGGGCTGGGGCCAAGGAGTTGCAGTCCTCGTCAGCACTGTGTTTGAAAATTCCTCTCATGAAACTTCAACATCTTGACCCTGGAGGATAGAGGAGTCTTTTCTATTCTTAAGCCTATGGTCTTACTCTTTTTTGTGCCTCAAAACAATGAGTGACATTTCTTTTTAGTTGCAGGTAATAGGACACTTGCCTCAGAATAACTTAACAAGGAGAGGGAATGCATTTGTTCCTATTATGATAAAATCCAGAGGAGGGTAGGCTCAACTGTATGTTTTGACAAAATAGTTCTATATATTAATCACTGAAGAAAAATAGTTGAAATGAATAACCATTTGTTTTTGCTATTGTCATAATAGACACAAAAATATTCCCGGGCTTCCAAGCTTAACTTTGGGGGTAGTTGATCTTGAAGTGTTTGAGTATTTGTTTCATTAAGTTTTGGAAAATGCACTACTCCAGTCAGCATTCAGCTTTGTGAAGTGAATTTCAAAGAATTAAAAAATACTGTGTTCAGATATATAGCAAATATTTCTAAAGTGCACACATCTGACTATTTCCTATCTAATAAAGAGGGAGTATGCTAATTGACCCTCAGGCTGTCGTAAAGATGGTGGCACCCACAGCCAATAATGAGGGAATATGCTAATTGACCCTCAGGCTGTCATAAAGATGGTGGCACCCACAGCCAATAATAAGGGAATATGCTAATTGACTGCCACGCCCTCAAAGGTGGCGGTGCCCACAGCCACAAGATGGCCGACAGGGGAGGGCAGTTGTGGGCAACCAGGCCAGCAGGGGAGGGCAGTTAGGGGTGACCAGGCAAGCAGGGGAGGGCAGTTAGGGGTGATCGGGCCGGCATGGGGGTGATCGGGCTGGCAGGGGAGCAGTTAGGTATCGATCGGGCTGGCAGGGGAGTGGTTAGGGGGTGATCAGGCTGGCAGGCAGAAGTGGTTGGGGCAATCAGGCAGGCAGGCAGGCGAGCGGTTGGGAGCCAGCAGTCCCAGATTGTGAGAGGGATGCCTGACTGCCGATGGCAGTCGAACATCCCCCGAGGGGTCCCATATTGGAGAGAATGCAGGCTGGCCTGAGAGACAACCCCCCCTCCCCCAGTGCACAAATTTTGTGCACCGGGCCTCTAGTATTAAGATAATGCTATACAGAAATTTCTATGGAAAAATCTAACTAAGGTGTGTACTTGAAAAGAGATTTTAATCAAAATGGATTAATTTTAAATCCAATCACTTTTATAAAATATCTATATTTTCAAATCAATGAGAATTTTACAATGTCATAAAAATAGAATGTTCACTTAAAATTTATGGTTTCTTTGAGGTAACAGAATACTTTTTGAGAGCAGATTCTGAAGTAGGGTGGAGATTAGATGGGAAGAGGGAGGGAGTTCAAAGGAATGCACTTTTGTTTAACAGTTAACACTTTTGAGAATATGTTTTAATCAAATTGAGGCGTATGCATGTATTTTGATCAACAAGGATTAATTGGGAAAGTTAAAAAATAATTGGCTGACATATATGTAAATTTCTGTCCAAGGGTTGATTGGCAATTTGGCCTTAGGTGCTGAATTTGTATCAAAGAATTATGACCAAATAATTTCTCATTAAACTGGCACACATTTGCTTTAAACAGTCCTCTTGAACAATTAAAATTACTTTGTTGTTCTTATATTTGACTCTAAACTGGAGAAATCAATCTTCTAATTGCCAGGAAGATAAAATGACAAAGTGTGTCAGTTAAGAGTGTTCAATTATTTTACATAAATACAAACCCATTTACTTTAAGGAGAATAATCATACCTTTTAAAATGAAATCAATCAGCACCTTTCTTAGAATTGCTTTCATTGAGCTAATGAATAGATATTCTTATTCTTGAAATATTGCATTTTTATTTTCCTTATTAATGGCCTTCCCTGCACACGAGTAAATAAATTATCTGGCTGCTGGTAGTCTAAGTGATTTTCAAAGAAAATTTAAGGGTTTGTAATCACTAAGCAAAGGAGCACTATAGATTAAATGTGTTGTAAGCCACACATGAATGCAGCATTTTTTTTCATTATCTGTAACATTAATGGAAAGAAGATGTTAATTTAGGGTAATGAAATAGACCTCCAAGGATGATGGGTGAATAGACCATTAGGTTAATTAAAATGAGGAAATGTATCATTGCTGTGCCGGACTGTCACGTGGAGGAGCCATTCACTTAGTGCTTGAATAGTGAGATTCAGAATGTGTCACTCCCAGACTGGATATACTACACACAGGAACAAGAACGACAACCAGGGTAATTCAGTTTTATTTCATTCACTTTTACTTGTCACATGCCATTCTACAAAGCCTGTCACTTAAAGGTGGAAATGAATCCAATCTTTTAAAAATCAATTAAGTATAAATTTTGTTACTCTCCTATTTGTCCATCATCCTAGCTGAATTAGACACAAAAACAAGATTTAAGGACTAGGTAAGCATACAGATGATAATATAACTATCAAAAAGTTAGGCAATTTAAGTTTATTGATTTGTTAAAATGTAATTGAAACAACTTTTTGGTTATTACTTCATTTCAGTGTCTAAAACCCAAACCTGTTGGAAACTAATTTGTAGTTTGTTGTCTCCTTGGCCAATATACTGTTTGAATTTACTATAAAGTTCAGTGCTTCAGAACTGTACCATAATTTATAACATATTTTTTATTTTTTTATTATTTTTAACATTTTTTAGATGTTTTTTTGCTTCTTCTCTATGAAAAGTCTTCCATAAAGTAGCTTTTTAGTCAGTACTTCCTATTTTGATGTAAAAGACTTGGCATGTGATAAACAAAAATTAAGCTCAACATACTAGTACTCTTGAGCTATTCAGTTTCCCCAATTGTATGCCTAATTTATTACATTAATTTCTTTTTAGATTAAAATTATAGCATCTGGCCCAATAGTCAACCAATGTGATCATCACTAATAGCTTTCTGTCTGGGATATGAAATATGCATATATGTACTTAGTGATTTATAAAGCAAGCACTTTTCCTAATGATTTATATGATCTGTCAGTCAACCAAGTATTTATTGAATGCCTGGTCTGAGCCCCCTATTACTGTAGGTACTTTCATGTGTTTAAGATTTTCCTTGGGAAGTTGTCCATGATCAGACCGTGTTTATAAAAGAATTAGCTTCTCTCCTTAGCTTTATGAATAATAATACTTTTTAGGAAGATGAGATTCTCTTTTTCTTTTGTTTTAGCATTTTAATTCTGGGAGAGTATTTTTTTTTATTTTTGCCTTCTCCATTTCCTCAAATTTACCTAGATGATATTTAGTAGGAGATATTTAGTGAGTTTATGTAAGTATATATATTTAACATTTCTTATTATAAGTATTTATTACCTTAACTTGATATCAGTAAAAAATTAATGCTTATATTAGGAAGTGAATCTTTATTCTGTAATTGGATTTACTATATAAATTTTTTTTTTGGCCCTAAACTGTTTTGCTCAGTGGATAGAGCATCGGCCTGCGGACTCAAGGGTCCCAGGTTTGATTCTGGTCAAGGGCATGTACCTTGGTTGCGGGCACATCCCCAGTTAGGGGGTGTGCAGGAGGCAGCTGATCGATGTTTCTTTCTCATTGATGTTTCTAACTATCCCTCTCCCTTCCTCTCTGTAAAAAATCAATAAAATATATTAAAAAAAATAATTTTTTTTTGGTTATGCCGTGGTCGGCAAACTGCGGCTCTCGAGCTACATGCGGCTCTTTGGCCCCTTGAGTGTGGCTCTTCCACAAAATACCACGTGTGAGCGCGCGTACAGTGCTATTGAAACTTCGTGGCCCATGCGCAGAAGTTGGTTTTCGGCCTGGGCAAGTCTATTTTGAAGTACTGTTGATATTTGGCTCTGTTGAGTAATGAGTTTGCCGACCACTGAAGAGCATCTGAGGTTTCATTTAGTCCTGCCTTTTTTTTCTTTTTTTAATTGAAGACTCACTTGGGCTGTTTAAGAAAAATAGGGTATTGTAATGGTTTGTTCATCCTGAACATGGCCAGAAAACTGTAGTGATAAAGGCAGGTCTAGGTTTGGAAATTCATCAATATACTCATGAGCCACATGAACTCTCCTGGTGAGTCTCTTTCTTTGTATCTGCTCCATTTTTAGAATTATAACTGCATACTATATTTGTCATCATTTATTTTGTCTCTCTTTTATATCTCAGCTTCTGCTCACTCATAATTTAGTTTTGGCTTGTCATAATGTTGAGGTGACAAAGATGGCCATATAATTTCTTATTCGTTTCATGTGTTCATCATGGATTGGTTTGGGCTCTGTCCCATTATTGTCCTCATTCCAGAGTCAAACTGTAGTCATCATTTGAAACATTGTCAGAAAAGAAAGTGCCCAATCATGCACTATTTTATACAGCTTCACCCAGAAGTGACATATCCCCCTGGCTCATATTTCAGTGACCAACGCTATCTACCCAGCCACCCATGACATTAATGGGATGAGGACGTACAATCCTTCCATGTGCCCTGGAAGAGAGCTGAAATTATTTGGGGGGCAACAATAGTGACTATTGCAAATGGCTTCTCTAGCTATCAGCTATTCACTTTCCTTTTCTTCTTATGTGGAGTAAGGAATTTAAGAATCTTATAGGAAATGTGTATCCACATCCTTAGCTATTTGATTTCCAGTAATTTCTAGTAGGCAGAGCGTACTCTGTCCCCCCACAGTAAGGCTTTCATGTGACTTGCTTTGCTTGGTCAGTGGAATGTGAGTCAGCATGATGTATGGCAACTCTGAGCAGAAGCTTTAAGTGTGGTTTGTGTGATTTGGCTTGAATTCTTTCCAGATGGGGACTGCTCCTCATGCTTGAGTCCCAGTATGAGAAGACATGCAAAGTAGACCTGCAGCATAGAGCAGAGCCTGTAATTTTCATTCCACATGAACAAAGAATAAATGATGTGGTAGGTCACTGTGATTTCGGATTTGTTACTACCAGCAAAAGCCAACTTAACCACAGTGGAATTTGGAGTTAAGACAACCTGGGCTTCATGCTAATGCTAGTGGTGTGATTTTGGGTACGTTATTTAAGTTCCCTGAAACTGGGTTTCTTCATCTGTAAAATGAAGATAATAATGTCTATCTTACATTTCTGATGTGAGGATTAAATTGAATGACTTGTAAAATATTTTGCATAGCACTCAACATATGAGAATAGTTTAAAAAATGTCATCTCCCTTCCCTTTACCTTGCACCTTGCCTCTTCCATTAGTAGAGTTGTTTAAATATAGGATTATTTGGAAGGAATTGATTAATTGAAAATAATCAATTGTGAGAAAAGGGGTTGGATAAGATGCTTAAGTGGACCCTTTTAGGCCCAATTTAAGCATTTCCTTCTGAGGAGAGCTCAAAATGCTCTTAAAACTGAGCTTTTCCACAAATGATGGGTTCCTAGTCAGTGGTAAGTAACGAGGATTTTATCTGAGCTAAGTAGGCCCCGTGCTTGGTGCTGCCTCCTGCCCCGAGAAACGGGGTCCCTGGGCCTGTGCTAGGCGGACAAATTCCCGTTCGCGCATTTGCTCCCAGCCCAGGGCTCCAAAGCTTGCAGTGCGATCAGGATCAGTTCTTGGTGCCGCGCGTGCGCGCTTGCTCCCAGCGTGCAGGATCAGTTCCAAGGTGCTCGCGCACTTCCAGGCCAAAGTTCCTGCAGCGCTGAGGCCCCGGCAAGGGGTGGCTCTATCAGTTAGTTACTCCTGCGCTGCCCACGAGCCTGCGGGAAGGGGGGATGGGCTCTGTTACTCACGGATCTGCCGCAGGGATTTCTAAACTTTTGGTGTCCGCAGGTCTGTAGCTGTGGTCGCAGGTCTCTGTCCCCAGTGGCTGCAGGGTCCTGGTATTCGTCTGAGATCAGACTGGGTGGTGCTGAGGCCAGGATCCTAGTCTCAAGCAGCTCTGTTTCCCAAGATGGCGTGGTCGCTGTGCCTGTGCTGGCCGCCCAGGAGTGTCCGCGCCGGGAGCGGGACTCCGCCGCCTAAGACTGCCGGGTTTAGCAGCCCCTTAGAAGACCTGCAGAATCTAACTGTCCCTAGCTCATACACACACACCACACACGTCCACACACTCCTCTATCACTTCCTTGCACCACGGGAGGAAGAACTTCTGCCAACAGCTAGGGAGAACTTAGGCCACTAGCCAAGGTGAACGAACATTCTTGGAACAGATCTCTGGCCCCACCAGCCCTACTCAGGTCTTCAGATGATTGAAGCTTGTCTACAACTTAGTGAGAGATACTGGGTCAGAACCACCTAGCTAAGGCACATGTGGATCCCCGACCCTCAGCACTGGTGTGAGATAATAAAGTGTAGAGTTATTTATTACACAGCAGTGGATCATTAATGCTTAGTGAAATCTCTGAATACGTAAAGTACTGTATTTTTCCGTGTATAAGATGCCCCCCACTTTTCCAACACAAAATTAAGAAATCAATATTTTAAACATTTTGCTGGTTTTCCTCTTAAGGTCTTCTTCTTTTTTGGCATCTTAAGGAATTGTTCTTCCTGTTTTCTCCACTGTCTGATCATACACTCAGTGGGAGGAGGTCCAAATTGTCTCTCTGCAGCTCTATTTCCATGCTCTTTTGCATAGCTGATTACATTCAGTTTGAATTTTTCAGAATATGACAATTGCTTACTGGTATTTATCTTTTTATTTTTAACATCTTTATGGGCTCAGAACGCTCCGGTTCCTGTTGCATCTGCACACTCTCCACCTCTAATTACGGCATCCGCTGATGTCAGTAACAATAAGGCTAGTGATTGGAGGAAGCCTGTTTGACAAGGTATGGATAGCTCTGCACCCACATGGCTCCCTCCTCAGCTGACTTCCGTGTATAAGACGCCCCTCAATTTTCAGTCTAACGATGTTAGAAAAAAATAGCATCTTATACATGGAAAAATACGATATCTTTTCAGTGGCACCCAGTATATCCTTTCAATATACTGTGTGTCCTTTCAACTGGACAACATGACTAAAAAAAATAAAAATAAAAAAAGAGAGGGAGAGAGCCTTGGCTGGTGTGGCTCAATAGGTTGAGCATCATCTCAGGCACTGAGAGGTCACCAGTTCGATTGCTGGTCAGGGTTGCGAGCTTGATTCCCAGTGCGGGGTATGCTGGAGGCAGTCGATCAGTGTTTCTCTCTGTCTCTCCCTCTCCCTCTCTCTCTCTCTAGAATGAATAAAAACATTTAAAAAAAGAGAGAAGTCATATCTATAGTTTACACTTCATTTGTTCTGGGTTAAAAATTATGTTTTTAGTAAAACACTAAAAGGGGTACTTGTATGGAAAGCTTAGCCTTTGTTGAAAAAAACGTATAAAGTACTTATCTGAAAACTGTTATTGGTGGTTTCTTTTTGTTTGATTTTCTACCCCAGGGATTTTCTGAATATTTCCTAAGCCTGATACTTAAAACAGGTTGTATCATTCCTGACCAGAGAAACAGAATCCATAGGAGATACTAGGAGACAAAAAGGGGGGTGGAATGGAGGAGATGAGAGAAGGGGAGGAGGGACAGAAAGGGGGTGACAGGAGAGAGAGAAATTAAGGAATTGGCTCATATGATTGGGGAGACTATCAAATCTGACATCTGTGGGGTAAACTTGGAAACTCAGGCAAGAATTCAAGTTGCAGTTTGGAGCCTGTAATTTGTAGGGCAAGCCACCATGCTGGAAACTCAGGCAGGAGTTCTATATTACAGTCTTGAAGCAGAATTCTTCTTTCTCCAGGAAACTTGTTTTCACTCTTAAGGCCTTTAACTGATTGGATTAGGCTCACCCACACTATTCAGGATAATTTCTTTTACTTAAAGTCTACTGATTGAAAATGTTAATTACTCCTACAAACTGCCTTCACAGCAATACCTAGATTACTGTTTAACCAAACAGTAGGGCGCCATAGCCTAGCCAAGTTGGCACATAAAATTAATCGTTGTACAGGCGCAAAGGGCTTTCCTGAAGCTCTTCTGCTTCAGGCTGTGAGGGGTGCAGAGACCCAGAGATATCTCTCCCTCAACCCATTCATATTGAAGGTTGTTGCACCTCATCTCCATGCTTTCCTAGTACATTTGATGCCATGTAGTGGGAGCAGCAACATAGGAACCAGTGTGAATGGCTTTTGTTGTGGTCGCCAAACTGTTTGGGGGTTCTGTTTCTCAAACTTACATTTAAAGAAAAAGAATTTGGTTCACAAGTAGAGCTAAAAGTAGCTTGTCAGGTATCAGAGGGAGGATGGGAAAATTTCTTCTGCTGCTGATCAAGTGCTTGCTACCAATAAAAAAGTTGTGAGCATGTTCAGTTTATTGGAGTGCTTAATTCAGTGACAGTTTTGGGTAGCCTTTGTAGAGTGTTCCCAGGTATTCAGGAATATACGTTAGTCTCAGTAAGTGTCTCCTTTCGCAATTGAACATTTCTGCAATTTCACAGACGGCAGTACTTCTGAAAACCGCCAGGGGGATATTCTGTAATGCTTGTTAAGTTCTCTCTTCGTTAGCAGGTTAACTGTATCTACTGCATTTTAAACCTGTGCCATGTTTAAAGAGTGTCTTTTTAAGATTTTACTGAGTTAAGCCTTTTGATAGACCTGGCTTATGGCTGTCAGCCTGATTTTACTTTTTGAAAAAATGCCTTTAAATTGAACTTTAAGGTTGACTTCTAGGTATAACTTCTGAAATGCCCCCGAGGGTTTGATTTACTGCAAAAGTAATATTAATTTTATAAAACTGCTTCTGAGCCATGTTTTCCTTGCTCTTGGATTTTCCTTATGAAAAATGAAGGACTCCTTAACGACGTTTTATTGGGGTAAGATAAATTTTATGAAGCCTGACGACTTCGTATTCTGAATTTTACCTGAGTGATGTTACAACTCAACTGAATGACCTATAATTTCGAGTGACCCTTTTGTCAGCACCTTTACTGATTAATGACACAGAGGAGAAAAATGTGCCTTGCTGCAGGGGGATTAGAATCCAGGAACCCAGTGTCTCTCATCTCATCTTACACCAGTTGGAAGTCTGTGTTTAAGGATGATACGATCCATGAAAGAGAAGGACAGTCATGTGCAGTTAAGCACTGTGGAATGGAGAGGAGGTGAGCAGGGAAGGCTCAGCAAGTGATTCGTTTCTAAAATAGCTTGTGGGAGGAGGAGGAGGAATCACCTGGCAGCCAGCAAAACGTTACATAAAACCTGGTGGGTGGCTTTGCTGACGTGTGGAAGGCGAGCACTGCTCCTCACTGTCTTGTTGTTGAGCTGTCAGAGGGGGTTGCCCTGCTCCCTGCACCTGCCCTCACGTGCTGCCTCACGGCTCCGTCTTCCTGAGATGGATGAACTTGCGGTTTGGGGACTGTCAAGGGCACCGCAATTAGTACTGCATCATTCTTGCTCCGACAAGTTCTGGCAACAGAAGCTTCTGGCAGGTGTGCAAGCGCATTTTCTGTGTTTCTGAATGTCCGAATGGCATCACACACCTCCCAGCTTGCCGGTAGCTTAATCCCATAGTGAATTCAGCGCGTCAGCTTTTAGAAGAGGAGACATATTAGGAGTCAAGATGGGCTGTTGTGGTTATCTTGTGCTAATCACGATCAACTTTGGCTAATTTTGAGGGTCTATACCTTTAATAACATAACAGGAAATTCACGCAAAAAGAATTTGTATATAAAAATGTTGGTGTAACTCAGATGCAGTCAATGCCTGCTTTTCTCTCTTGATAGAATTTAATTAGCCAGTTGTGGAATAGCATGTGTGTAAAATGATAGCAATCACAGTCAGTTTGCATAGAACAGTATCTGGAAAATCAGACAAGATACCTGAGGAATTAAAACATTAAGGGTTAAAAAATGCCAGTCTGCCATGGAAGAGAAGCTATAGTGTGATTGGTTAAAGGCTTGTGCTCAGCAGTGGAGCGAGCCAGCCTTCTCGGTGCATCGAGGCAGTGCTGGCTCCTGCGCAGATGAAGGAGATGGGGTTTTCTGAGTGGCAGGGGACAGCGCTGGGTTGGAAATCTAGGACTGAGGTCTAGTCCTGGTTTTGTCCCTAATGGCCAGTATGATTTCTTCTCCAGAAAGTGAGGGACATTAGGCTAGATAATGTCTCTATCCTTTCTATCTTTAAAAAAATATATTTTATTGATTTCAGAGAGGAAGGGAGAGGGAGAGAGAGAGAGAGATAGAAACATCAATAATGAGAGAGAATCATTGATTGGCTGTCTCCTGCACGCCCCCTACCGGGGATTGAGCCCTCAACCCTGAGCCACACCAGCCGGGCATCTCCTTTCTATCTTTAATTTATCTTCCTTTGGTTCTATGATTTAAAACACTTTTTGGGGGGAAGTGGAGGGCAGAAGTTCCAACATGTGTTTTTTAAAGCATCTTCAGAGATCTTAAACCATTCAGGCCTTCATAACACTGCATGTTAAGTGTTGGGTATTAACAATATCTTAAACCCACGTAAGCTACTTCACGTGGTGATGACGCTCCAGTGTCGCAGGTGGGTTAGAAGGCTGGTTAAGAAGCGAACTGTGGTGCTGTGGTCCTACTCACTGGCCTTGGATCATAAGCATCTCTCATGTGGTTCGGAAGTCTCTTATCATCTGGTCCCTGCCTCTTCTCTTTAGTCACACTGCCCCCCTGCCCCCCTTTAGTTCTCGGAATGCAGTGTTTTCTCAGGACACATGGTTGGCCATTCTCTCTGCTGCCCCACCTTCCTCAGGGGGATTACCTCTCTCAGTTGGCTTACTCCTACTCTCTGGCCTTCCCTCAAGAATCACTTAAAAGGTCAGTCTTCCTCATACAGCCACAGTGCCATATACCTCTCCTTTGTAGCACTTGCCTTCAATGTCATTTATCCGTACGTTATTTGAATACTCATTTCCTTCTCCTATATACTTACCATAAACTCTATGAGGATGCAGATCATGTGCGTTTTGCTGTCTTTATATTTTTTGCTAATGCCTCACTCAGTAATTGGAACCTACTAGGTGCTCAGTACCTATTTGTTGTGTGACTGCACAGCCAAACTACCTGAGCCTCTTGACTTGGAATAAATAATGATGATAATACTAACCACAGTAGCAGAGGCTATTGATTATGTACTTCTAGAGTGCCAGACACGTTTCCTCTGCTCTTGTCCCCATCCCCATCTTCCTGATTTCATAATCATCACCACCACGATTTCTTGAGTATTTTAATCCAGGCACGGACCCTGGAATCCCCATCCTCCACAACTGTGCTCCACACTTGGGAATATCATAGGAAGAGATCAGAAGCTCTTCGTGGATTTGTCACCCACATCAAGTCCTGTCTTTTGCTCGTAAATCATTTTTCTTCTTTGCTGTATCCACCACTACCACCATAGTGTGGCAGATATCTTGTCGTTTAGTTTGGCTGCCATAACTTTGATTTCCTGGGAAATTCCCGTGTGTGGAAATCCTCTCTCCCGCCCACAAGGACAGACCTCTCTCTTTTCACACAAGCAGACAATGTCAGACACCTGCCTTCCCCGCTTTTCTTGTAATGTAGCTAAGGTACAGGAACATGATGCATCTGCCCTAGTTTCCAAGTCAGAAGCTCGTGACACAAAGAGGAAGGTACCAGAGAGAATCCGTTCTGCTGGGGATTAGGTGGGAAGGGTGGCTATATCGGGTTTTCAGAAATAGCACTATCAGTCATTCTAGCGAGCGAGTCCAGGGTGCAGAGCTGGTGGAGTTTGTAGAGTCTATGCCCAGAAACAGAGCAGTGGTCTCCTCCTGGACTTTGTTCCTGACCTGCTTGTCTGGGAGGCAGCCCGGAGTATGGAGTATGGACACGGGTCCAGACTGATTGCATTCGCATCCCTGCTGCACGCCCAGCTCCGCCACCCCCAGCCCTGTGCTTCTGCTTGAGGAGGTTACTTCATCTCTCTGTGCTTCAGTTCCCTCAGATGTGAAAGGGGAAATAATAGCATGGACCTCGTAGAGTTGTGAGGATTAGATGAGTTAATTAAAGTAAAACTCTTAGAGCAGTGTCTGGCGTATTTACTGTAACGTGTATTAGTGTTTTCTGTCATTGTACTCTGGCCCTCTGGATAGTCTCTAAACGTACGTATCTTTTAACAGATTATTTTTCTGTTTATATTTATTAGTTGGAGGATTGTTTACAACTTGGTGCCCTGACTGATACAACATACACTTACGAATGGTAACTGCACAGGGTATAGTATAATCAGGTGTTTCATTTTCTAGAACAGTGGTTCTCAACCTGTGGGTCGCGACCCCTTTGGGGGTCAAACGACCCTTTCACAGGGGTCGCCTATGACCATCGGAAAACACATATATAATTACATATTGTTTCTGTGATTAATCACTATGCTTTAATTATGTTCAATTTGTAACAATGAAATCGGGGGTCACCACAACATGAGGAACTGTATTAAAGGGTCGTGGCATTAGGAAGGTTGAGAACCACTGTTCTAGAAGGATATATAGAAGAACCATTTTCTTCTGTGTGTCCAGGGCCAACATTTGTATAATTTTTATTAAAATGCTTAACTCACTCACTCTAGAGTCCCTTTGCGTTGACTTACTTCATTGAAGGCCTCAGGCTGTGATGCCAGGCATAGTGCAGTATTTGTAAACTCTGGGATAGAGGGTCTCCGTGATGGTGAACAGTTATGAGGAAAGCATCGTGTGTTAGGCTATGCACTGATGTCGGTAGTGATTGCATTATCTCCACCACCCAGGTGATCTCGCATACACTATTACTGCTCATCAGTATTGTCTCTGAAGGGGCTGATGAACGCGCTTCCCACCCGATGGAGTGGAGGCCCATCCGGGTGCTGAGTTTCCCCTGGAGCCCTTTTTACTTGCTGAGGAGCACGCTGCCTCCTGGCACATTCGCTTTCGGTTTATGAAAGAAGATACTTTCAAATGGGAATATGTCATGCAAGGTGAACTATTGGTATTTTCACAGCAGGCACATTCTTACCATCCTCAGTATGAAAACACTGCTGACGTACATTTATGGTTTTGTTACCATTACAATGAGAACAGACACTGACATTTAAACCTAGGAAAATTCCACCCTGGTACTGACTGTTAATGTGAAAAACTTGAAAAAGCAGGTAGAACACTGTGACCTTAGGGATGTGAATTCTCTAATCAGAGCATACAGAGCAGTCAAATATTTGACTTATTGATTTCTGGAGAACCAAGCTGTTTTGTATGCAAGGTATGAAAATAGTATGAGTTTTTGGTCCTTGTTTCAGAATAAGCAATGAGACCCAGGACCCTATGCAGTAGATTAGAATTTATGTTGAATAGTATACACACTTTTAATATTTCAACATATATTAACAGAAGGGGTATTCAGTTTTCTCATGTGTTTATAGCTATGTGTTTAAAACACAATAATTTATGTTTAAATATTACTGTTTGTTTTGAAAATGGTATTTACTAATAAATATATGCTGTTATTAAGAACGTAGCATAGTATCTTAGAAAGACCCTAGCCACACAGCATTCTAAATTTCCTCTACCCACATTTGAATATATTTCTTTTCTGTGTTCTCATCCTTTTAAATGTTGCTCTTTTGTAAAGTTACCCACCTAGCGCTTTATCTGTCAATTTGTAGTACATTGAAAGCTGACCTGTTAAAGAAGCCTTTCCATTTTAACGTAAGAAAGACAGATTGTCTTTTGGACAAATAGTAATCGGTAAATCCCGCTTCCTGAAAGGTTTTTATTTGAGCATTGTGCCATTTTATCAGAAGTGTTTTCCATTTCCCCTTAATCTTTTTAATCACATCTTACAAATATTTGAAGACACCTTGAATTCCTAGGTCTGGGTAACCCTTTTGTCCTTCCCACTCCTTTTCTCCATGGGGCTGTGTTTTGTAGCCGGCTCTTCATGAAAATTCCATCACAAATTAGTTGGCTTGGGTTTTTAGTGTGCTAGTTAGTTGCTTTAAATAAAAGAAGGGGCATTTTTTCCCCCTGATTTTTTTTTTCCAATAGGTAGTCTTTAGGTAATTTCTAGCAAAGCTTAAGACAGGAGCTTTGCTGCTGTAGTAGAATAATGTGCAGAGAGTAAATATGAATCGTCGTATTTCAGAATGACTTTTGGAAACCTGAAATCCCAGGATTCTGCCTTAATCTTTAAGTGCCATTCAGAATTTAGACTAGAAAAAGTGTTTACTGAGTAACTGCCGGGAGCCTCACTGTTAGCAGATACTGATTCTAGTTTGGTGGGATGAACCTACATTGTCTTTTACATCTCACTGGATTCCAGTTACAGCCAGCTTTAGTTACAGCCTATTATCTTGTGCTTCCAATTTATGGTTCAAATAGTTCCTGGATTCTAGGTTTTTATGAACACCTTGCTTTCTTCTTTAGTGCGTGGCATTCCAGTTGTTCTTACCCACTAACCACCCTCATAGGAACTTCAAAGATTGAATAAGGGGAAGCCAGAATGAGTCACAGTAGTAGCTTCCAGGGTACAGTTACAGAGATGAATAAAACTACTTATTTGATTCTATGAGATCAGAATCGAATTTCTACTCAGTTTTTGAAAGAATATTGGCAGAAAATTATAGTGATAGCAGTAATTGAGTTGGCCCCATGTGACAAGGATTTATAGTGTGAGATGTTAGTGTTGTTATTTTTAAAACCAGAGTTTGGAGTTTCTAGTTCATTGGAATGTTAGATCTTGCCTTTCTTCGGGGAGCACCTGTTTTGGGATAGGTACTTAGACAGTGAAATGAGGTGTGAGCTCCTGGAAGGAGATTAGGACAGGTAGTAAAATAAACAGTGGAGAGAGACAGCTAAGTCAGCAGTGAGAGCCAGAGACCAAGGCGAGGGAGTTATCAGGCCAAGAAGAAAAACAGCCATGGTGGGGGGCGGGGCGTGGTTTGGAAGAGGGAGCATGGAGAAAGAGAGCAGGTTGGAGAGAGCAAGAGTGTATCTAGAGGAAAATAAGTGGTGAAAACAGTGGAAGTTGAATGGATTCAAAGTAATGTAGAAAAAAGTAGTGATAAAAGAGCAGTTAAGGGAGAGTAGGAGGTACAAAGTCAGGGAAGGTGAGATAGGTTAGAAGGATGGTGAGGAAGGAGAGAGGGACCTTTTGTAGGAGGCGGGAATGGACCCACGGGTTCAGCAACCTTGGTACTTGAGTTCTGGTTAGGAAAGAATTCAGAGCCAAGACCCAAACTATAAGAGAACATTTATTTGGTAAATCGCAGAGATAGAAAAATTCCTAGAAGAAATGGGCTTAGGAAACAAGTTATAGAGGTAAAGGAAGGGCCCTTGGGAGTGAGGTAGGTAATGATAGGGACTGTGGGTGCGGGGTAGGGGGAAACCAGGGAAGGAAAAGGGAAAGGTGTGGGCATGCTCCTGGGAGGGAGTGCACGCTGGGTCCTCCTCCCAAGGGTTTTAAGGGTGGAGATTTTAGGGGAGGTCCCAGGGGAAGATCTTAATAGAATATTCAGCAACTTTCCAGGTATGTCCTTCAGGTTTGGGGTCTCCACTGATTGGTTGGTTGGTGCCAGGACAGAGGGGTCATCTGGTCCAGTGGCTGGTTTTGTGGCTTTTCTTCTAGGCCTGGAGCTGAAATACAACTGAGACCTAGATGTTATTTCTAGGGAGGAAAGGTCAGGGGGTCCAAACTGCATGACCAGCCATATGCTAGACGGGGATATACTCACCCTACAATTGTCCATTGCTGGGCATCTGGGGCTTTCCACCCTGGCGACCTTCTGTACCTGGCCCATTGTCCTTGCTCTGCTCATGTCTGTCTACAACAGACCCTCTATCCAGTGCCCTGCTAAAATAGGTGGGAGGCACTGCTGATGGTTTCTGAGGAAGGTAGAATCCCAGCAGTCCAGTGGTTGTCAGTCCTTCACAGTTCCCGAAGGAGATGTGCATCCCTTCACTTTTGCAAAGTTATAAACTTAAACTGAATTAGGGGAATCATCAAGTTACTGTACCTTCTTTTCATTTGAAAAAAATGAGCATACTTTTCAGTAAGAGTTTCTTTGAGTGATGATAATAGTTTATTACATACATAAAAGCTGAATTTTCCATATTTCATTCAAGATATGAAAGAACAGAAAACTCAAGCTGAGTATTTTTAATGATGCAAGTCATTCCATATGGCTTTGGTAGAATTTATTCTGGAGCCCTTGTTTTGAGGTATGCATTTTTTTTTTTTTTTTAGAACTGTCATCATTGACCAGGTGGTACTTTAAAATTAAATAAGGCCTACCTTCAACGGGAGTTATTCTGGAGCCATTGACCAGTGAGATGACTTGGATGTGGGATAGTGGAAGAGATTTTTAGGATATAACGGAGTTTTGCTAAGGAGGGCTGACAGGGTTCTCTCTAAAGAGGCCTCTTGTGTATTAAAGCAAAGTTCTGCCTAGGGTTGCCCTTTCCTAAATTAAGGTCAGGTGTGGAGTAGGGATTGCCTGTCTGTTACCAGTTAATGGGTTCCTAGTGGGGTACCCTGGATGCTTGCTGCATCGTAAGGATGTCTTTCAAATCCTTTTTGATTTGCGTTTTTATGTTGAGGCAATTTTACCAAAAATATCCTTCTATTAGAAGAATACAGGAATTTAATCAGTACGAAATGTTGGAATGTTCAAGTCTCAGAATAACTAATTAAATATATAATAGGCAAATGTGACAATTTGGCCTTGCTATTCTATTAGATTGAATATAAAAAGGCATAGCTGAAGAAAATTTATTTAGCTTAGAATAAAAGCATACATTTTAAAGTTGGCTTTGGAGAGCTGGAAGCAATTGTATTGTAAGTGTGTGTAATTATCTGCATTCCTTTCCAACCTCTTTGGGATCAAATTGGTTTTCTCCAAGAAGGGCAATTATATGCGGGAGGCCACTTTTTGTTGAATTACTGTGCGGTGCACCCAGTGCATCCCACAGACCTGAAATCATAGATCCGGCTGCTATGATTTATAATACCCATTAATTACAGCTTTGTATTAAAGGCTTTTAGTTTTCTGCTTCAGTAAACCTAAATTCTCCTTTTGAAGAAGAATTGCTTACATTAGGTCTTATGCTAAATAGTGAAAGTCCTGTCTTTTAGAATCTCATCAGAGGACTTGATGCAGTGAGAACTTCTCAGTTGGCTTTAAATGTGCATTGCTGAAGCTGTTTAACTTTGGAGAGTGATGAGATACCTGGAAGAGATACTGGTTCTTGATGAGGAGGTGGCCCGCATCACGGTCCAAAAGGGAAAACTGCAAAGCATTCATCAGAAAGTATTTATCCACCAGATGTTTGTCATCCTTACAGCATCATGCCAGGCTTTGTACTGCACCTGGCACGCACTCTACAACTAGCTCAGTGGTTCTCAACCCCGGCTGTTCTTTACATACTCCCCCCCCCCCCCCCCCAACCTGCCAATTAAATACTGGGTGTGGATTTTTTTAAAGGGCTCCTTGTTGAATCTAATGTGTAGCCAAGCATGAAAACACAATCTATTCAGTCCTATCTGGTAGCTTTTCCCTTCTTTCCTTTGTTTTTGGCCCCATATTCCCATATTCCTCTACAAGGAGAAAATATGATCAAGCGAAACAAATGAACAAAGCCAGGTTGCATTATTTTCTCCTGGGCCTCTTCCATAGTATAATTCTATTCAGAGGCAAACACTTCCCTGGCAACTCCTTTCAGTTTTGTAATTCACTTTATTTTCACCCATGTGAAGAATGTCTAAATCTAAGGTTTCTTTGCTAAACTTGACTATTTTCTAGCCAGTTCAGGGACCTGCTTTTCAGTGAGGCATTGCCATTTG
The DNA here is from genome assembly GCF_000412655.1 of Myotis brandtii. NCBI lineage: Eukaryota > Metazoa > Chordata > Mammalia > Chiroptera > Vespertilionidae > Myotis > Myotis brandtii. Next base: position 3,280,591 of record NW_005356519.1, read on the forward strand.
TGTGTGTGTGTGTGTGTGTGTGTGTGTGTGTGTGTGTGTGAATATTTAAAATCACATTTTGACCTAGGAAAGTTTTAAAATAAGGATTGATAGTATTTTTCATGACCACTTTCTTGCAAATTACTCATTAAACTCCATTTTGTTTAAATTTCACATGCCTGAGGATTTAATACGTATTATCTATTCTTTTTTAAGGAGAGGAACCCAAGAGCAGATTCATCTTACACAACATCAGGTTGACAATTTGAAAATGGGGTTAGTGTCTATTATCTAATGATGCTACTTACTGTGCTATCTTTTATTTGAATACTAGAGGCCCGGTGCACGAAATTTGTGCACTGGGGAGGGGGGTCCCCTCAGCCTGGCCTGCACCCTCTCCCAGTCTGGGAGCCCTTGGGGGATGTCCAACTGCTGACTTAGGCCCGCTTGTGAGCTCGGCTTCTGGCTGAGTGGCGCTCCCCTGTGGGAGCATACTGACCACCAGGGGACAGCTCCTGTGTTGAGCATCTTCCCCCTGGTGGTCAGTGCACGTCATATAGACCAGTCGTTCCACTGTTGGGCCAAAACTGGCTCTCTGACATCCTTTGAGGGGTCCCGGATTGCAAGAGGGCACAGGTGAGGCCGAGGGACCCCATTGGTGCATGATCAGGGCTGGGGAGGGATGCCGGAGGTTGGCCAGCCAGGGAGGGACTGCAGGAGGGCTCCAGGTGCGTCCGGCCCATCTCGCTCAATATCGATCAGCCAGACCCCAGCAGCAAGCTAATCTACCCGTCATGGTCTGCCCCCTGGTGGTCAGTGCACATCATAGCGACTGGTTGACTGGTTGACTGTCTGCCCCCTGGTGGTCAGTGCACATCATAGCAAGCGGTTGAGTGGCCTTAGCATATCATTAGCATATTACAGTTTGATTGGTTGAATGGACAACCGGGCGACCAGACACTTAGCATATTAGGCTTTTATTATATAGGATATAATAAATTGCACATACTATACAATTCAACCATTTAAAGTATACAATTCAGTGGTTTTTAGTATATTCATGAAGGTGTACAACCATCACCTCAGTCAATTTTAGAACATGTTCATCACCCCCAAAAGAAGCCTTATAATGTTTAGCTTTCACCCTCAATCCATCTATCTCCGTACTCTATGGATTTGACTACTCTGGGTATTTTATGTAAATGGAATCATACAATATGTGATCTTTGTGACTGGCTTCTCTCACTTGGCATAGTATTTTCAGGGTTCATTCATGCTGTAGCATGAGTTAGTACTCCATTCCTCTTTATTGCCTAATATTATTTCATTGTGTGGATGTAGCAGATGGGTGAGTTATTATATGGAAGTAGCACATTGGTGATTTTATTCTGACTTCTGTATCTTTCTCCTCTGACTCCCAACATTGTTTTGGTGACAACAGCCAAAGCCATGCCTCTCAGTAGCACAGGAGAGAACAGATGCAGTTGCACTGTTAGGGGTAGAATGGAACCACTCATTCTTTTGTGCATTTATCACATTTATATTGAGTGCCTAACATGTGCACAGCACTGTGCTAGATTTTGCAGTATATATAAACTTATAAAGGAAATGGCATAATGTATGACCTATGCTGTAAGTATGTTTGCTGCAAGCAAAATCAGGTTCAGAAGAAGGAAATAATTGTTTTTGTTTGTAATTTGAGGTTGCCAGTTCTCCTGGCTCCTAGGTTGTTTTTTTCTTGTCATTACCTTATCTTCCACTGAAGTGGCAATGGTCTCCCATATAGGAGCTCTGTTCAACAAGTTCATTCTCCTACCCCCATACATTTAAATATTAAAACATGAATCTGAGTCATTTTGGAATTTTTCCAGTTTAAAATCAATAAACATTTTTTTTTTTTTTTAGAGTCCTGAAGTTTGTAGGTTATAATGGATCTAAAAATGTAGAGTATCATTTAGTACCAAGTTATTCAGAACTGTTCGGAAATGGCAAAGTACATTCAGCCACCAAAATTGCACAGTGATAATATCCTATTTAATTCAGCTGAAATTCAAGTTAAAGGCAGGTTTAATGGATGGGAAACCTTGTAGCTTCTGGGTACCCCGATAAGCATTGCATAAATACCAGTTGTAGCCACTTGAGTGAACTTCAGATCCACAAGAGAAATTCTCTTTAGGATATTTTGAAATGCCGTTCATCTGCTTCACTTAGATTTTATAGCTAGGATATCATCCTTTCCTGTTGTTAATGCTGTGTAGTTTTATATCATATAAAAATATTCACAACGTCACTGTGTTTATAATTAGCTATGAAAGATGAATGTTTCTCTGTACTTATCTTGCTGTCTGCTAAAACTCTGTAGGCCATCTCGATTCATTGATTTTATTATTATTATTATTTAAATATATTTTTATTTATTTCAGAGAGGAAAGGAGAGGGAGAGATAGAAACATAATGATGAGAGAGAATCATTGATCAGCTAGCTGCCTCCTACACAACCCCTACTGGGGATCAAGGCCACAACCCAGGCATATGCTCAGACCTGGAATTGACCTGCTGGTTCATAGGTTGATGCTCAACCATTGAGCCACACTGGCTGGGCTTGAATCATTTATTTTAAATACCATGTAGCGTATATAATATGATTATGTGATTTAAAACATTATAATAAACTGTAAGAACCGGGAAAAGATTTTATTTACTAATTTTGTAAATGAGTTGGATTTTAAGAATTTTGTAAAATTTTACTCCTAGTTTTTGAAGGTATGTTAGCATTACAAATAGTACTGAATAGTTCTAATTTGAAGCATATGTATTCATTTCAAAGTAGTGTAAAGATATCTTCAGAATTAATAGCATCAAGTAGAAAAAGTGTTTCTTTAAAACTTGAAATGCAAAGAAAATAGCCTTTTCCTCCACTCTTCTAAGGTAACTAAAATGCATTCTATTTGTATAGCCTTTGTTTAAAAAATTTTAAATGAGTGTTTATGCTACATTCACATGTAATTTTTCACATTTACATGTCTCTAAGCTGTATACTATTATCAGCAACAACAACAATAGATATTTTAGTTAAATAGTAAAAGACTAGATTTTTATGGGCAGAATAATAGACAGGAAGCTAGCTATAGCAGTGAGAGCGAATGGTGATAGGGTATAGGAGACTCTCCTGAGCAAAGACACTTTTGTTTAAAATCAGATAATAACTTATATGGAAGGAGTCAGCATAAACCAAGTAGCATGTATGTGTGATTAGAGGCAGTATTTTTTAAAGTAAGTTCATAGTAAATTTAGATGGCACAGTATCCCTTGTTTATAGTCATAATACTCAATGTATCAGCGATAATACAAAATCATGCACTGCAGTAAAATGTAAGTTATAAAATAACAATAGTAGTGGCTAGTATTGATTGTTTACTATAAGCCAGACAATGTGCATATATTTAACACCCGAAATCCTGTGAGGTGTAGTAATTTCTTGAAGAAACTGAGATACAGAGAGATTAAGTAACTTGCCAAAGATAAGTTAATATTGACTAATCCCATTATCTGTGTTCTTGACCACTGTGATACTGCCATTTTTTGTTATTTTTCTATTGGATTTTTTTTTCTTGTGGTGAAATGCTATATATTCATTATAACAAGTTGAGCAAATTGGAGTATATTGCCTCTTCCTTGTATGTTTCCTGATACATACAAAAACATATATGAGATATTTGGAGGTTAACATACATTAATATTATTTAACTTTTATCTTTCTAAGAATGTATATTTTCTCAGCTGGAAATTAGGAAGTGAACTTTAGCTGTTGGGAGTATTAGAATTTGTATCTACTTTGGGTCAGACAGACCTGGGTTTGAAGCTTAGCAATGTCAGTCTACTAACTGTTCCCTTGAGCAAGCTTCTTACATCTCTGAGCCTGAGTTTCCCCATCTGTGAAGTGATTATCCTCATTTCCATGGTTCTGTAACTGACTGTCCTAGAGTTGAAGAGAATAGGTTGAACTATATTCTAGGTTAAACATTTATTTCAGTCTTTCTATATAATTTTAGTAGCTGGCCTAAAATGAAAATAAATCCTCTGAATTAAATCATCTGAACTGATTTACTTGAGTGTTAATCGATAATTGTGAGCATTATGCAGATGTCTTTCTTATACGGTAGTGCATGTGGAATTGCTTGATTGGCCATATTTACTTGGTTAATGTATTGTGGATTGCTGAAAAAATGCTTCAGAACTTAAAATAATTCTTTCAGAAAAAACAGGATTAGGAAAAGTTATATGCTGACTGCTTTTATTCATACCCTTTTTATGATTCATCTTGTTTCTCTGGTCTTAAGTCGAGAAGAACTAATGATTTTTCCTGTTTGAGTAGGGGATGATTTGCAGCTGGTCCATGGAGATTTCTGAAAGATAGGCTTTTAAGCATAATCTAACATGTTCTTATTACTGTCTTACAAGGGAAAAAAGCTTTTTCTCTCTGTCTGTCTCTCTTGCCTCCGGATATATAGCCCCATACACATGTGGCCTTTAAGGAACACTGTCCTCATTATGGTGCTTAGATGGCTAAAGGAATGCTAGATAAAGACCTGGCAAATTACACCTATTCTCTCTTCTTCACTGCCACGCTATTGCTGGCAAACACTAATTTTTTCTTTATTTCTATAATTTTATTATTTTAAGAATGTTATATAAATGGAATATATTATGTAGCCCTTTTTAAAAAAACAAACAAACAAACACTTGTATTTTCAAATAATCTTAGATTCATAGGAAGTTTGAAATACATTATAGAGGTCCCTTCCATGTACTCTTTACTCAGTTGGCCCCAGTGGCTGTATCTTGCACAACCATATTATAATATCAAATTCAGGAAATTGACATTGGTGCAGTGTATGTGTATAGTTCTGTGGATTCATGTAACAACCACTGACATCAAGACACAGAACTGTTCAGTCAATACAAAGATCCCCCTCATTCTACCCTTGATGGTCACACCCACTTCCTTCCTGCCTCTATTCCACCCTAATTCCTGGCAGCCACCAATTTGTTTTCCATATAATTTTTTCATTTCAAGATTATTATTTACTAGGGGCCCAGTGCACAAAATTCATGCACTGTGGGGGAGGGAGGTTCCTCAGCCTGGCCTGCACCATCTCCAATCCAGGACCCCTCGGGGGATGTCCAACAAGCAGTTGGACATCCCTCTCACAATCTGGGACTGCTGGCTCCTAACCACTCACCTGCCTGCCTGCCTGATCTCTCCTAACTGCTCTGCCTGCTGGCCTGCTCTCTCCTAACTACTCTTGCCTGCCAGCCTGATCGCCCCTAACTGTTCTCCCCTGCCAGCCTGATCACCCCTAACTGCTTTTTCCTGCCAGCCTGATTGCACCTAACTGCTCTCCCCTGCCTGCCTGATTGCCCCTAACCACCTCTGCCTTGGCCCCACCACCATGGCTTTGTCCGGAAGGATGTCTGGTCTATCCGGTCCAATTAGCATATTACCCTTTTATTAGTATAGATAGGGACTCATGCAGTATATGACCTTTTAACATTGACTTTTTTCTTGGTCAGCATAATACCCTTGAGACCCACCCAAGTTGTTGCATGTTCCAGTAGTTCCTTTTTATCACTGCGTGGTTTGTTTAACCAGTCATCTGTGGGAGAACATTTGGACTGTTGCCATTTTGAGCTATCATGAATGAAGCTGCCATCAACATTTGTGTATAGGTTTTTGTGTGAACATAGGTTTTATTTTTTCCTTTGTGATGAATGCCCACGAGTTCAATTACTGACTTACTTGGTAATTGCATGTTTAGTTTTTTAAGAAGCTACTCCCCAGAGTGGCTATTCCATTTACATTTCTACTAGCAATGTAAGAGTGGTCTAGGTTTTTTCCATTCTATCATTTGGTGTCATCACTATTTTTTATTTTCTTCATTCTGATAGGTGTGTAGGGTTATCTCATTGTGGTTTTAATTTGCTTTTTCCTCATGGCTAATGATATTGAACATTTTTCTCCCCATCAAATACTGTTTGAGTTAGAAACCAACATGTTTCAAGAAGTTTTGTTTTTGCTTTTGTTTTCTTTTTTCCTGGGTTGGACAGGTAAGAAGAGAAAGAAACAGAAAGATGAATTTGGAAGCTATTGAACTAGTGTAAGTGGGAAATTCAGAAGGCTTTTTGGCTGGCTAAGGTAAACAGAGAAAGAATGGCACAATTGTCTGCATAGATATGAAGAGGTAAGGATAATGGAGAGAAAAAGTAAATGAAAATTTGGGTATTGATGTTTGATGACTGAAAGTTCAGGGTATAATTGACAAAAATAGATAATTCTGAACTTTCTTTTTAATTTGGATATTCATTTGGATCACATTTTGCTTGGTTATAAGCAATAGTAAGCAAAAGAAATATATATATCAGAGATCTGGAAGGGGGAACACAGGAGGGACCAATTTAATAGGCATTGGTGGTCAGCAGAGTCTCATCCGATAGAAGATTGAGGAAGATAAGGGTGAAGAAAGGTGTTGGGGGCACTTTCAGACCACTGGTACGTGCAAATGCCAGATCTGAAGGGATTGAAGTATAAATGTGCCCAATAAGTTTGGAATGTTGTTTTTTTAAACACAGGAGAAGTAAGCATAGTTATAGAAAGAGAAAAGAGGGACCAAGAGAACCATTAAAGGTTTAAGATACATGTGAGAACAGGTTGTCTCAAAGCTTCGAGCAAAGGTTCTTGATGGAAGCAGGATGTGAGGGGCATGTTAGGGACAGTATCAAGAGGCAGGAGAAAACATCCTCTCTGTCAGGGAAAGTAAATACATCTTTCACGGCCCAAGAGGGAAGAGAGAGAAGGATGTGACGAACAGAGAATTTTGAGGAGGGAGACTGAGGACAAGCATCAGATGGCTTCTTTGATCTTAGGAAAGTAGACTGTTTTTTTTTTATCAGACATTTTGGATGATTCCAGGTTATTTATTTTTAAAACGATTGCTTTGATTAGAGCCCCAGGATACGAGTTCAATACAATCTTTCATTAAATGTTTAAACACCAGCAGCAGCAGCAGCAGTGAAAAGAAATGCCAGCAGCGTAAACAATATATCTTACAATCCTGTCAGTGGGTTTGTTTAAAAGGGACACATTCGTGTCTACCTGTATATCATGCCAGAAAGAAACTGTATTTAAAATTTAATGGTGAACATGAAAATACACTAATCACATATGATAGTTAGAAACAAAATAAAACACCCAACACAAAATTGATGACTCTCAGGTCAACCAGAAGCTAGGATTTTTTTTTTTTAGTGATGCAGGGAAGATGAAAGGTTCGATGGACAAGGCATTGTAATACTGACTGTTCATTCAGCGCAGATTATGATAATCTGTAGGCCTAGAAGGCAGAAGAAGGAAAAGACTCACTCAGATGGAAGGGAATGGGAAAGTGAAGGAAAGCCATTTGTTGTATTGCACATAGGGTTTCTGATTGGGAGGTGGTGGTGGTGTGTTATACTATCATTAATCACTAAGAATTAGGATTTCATCTAAAACGTTTCATCTAAATATTTAATAAAAAGTAAAGTAAAATATTTATTTCTTGACAATGTAAGGTTATGTAACTTGCAGTGAAATGTAAGCCAGTATTGGCACAAGAAGACAAATTGTAATGTAGAAGTAGTAAAAAAATAAATAAATTAAGTGACCTTAGTTTGGTGCTAAAATAATTAAGATATTAAATAGTTCTGATATTCTTGCAATAGTACGAGGCTTTGTATCATCTTATTCATTGATTTAATGGTACTTTATGCCATGTTAAATACTTGATCCTATGATTATTAGGTACTATTCATAGTTGAAATTTATTTACTTTGTCTCGCTTGTTCACAAATATTATTTGATCTTGCTTGAGCTTCATAGACTTAAAAGCTTTAGCACATGGGAAATAAAAATGGTGTTTTTCACTTGGATAATTACATAAAATCTCTTTATAACTGATTCTAAAACCCGATGCACAATAGTATTTATACAGGTGTTTGGAAAGTAAATAATAGTGGTGGGGATTGTTGTAGGGATTATGGTGTCATTAGCAGTTGTAGTTGATTTTTTTCACCCTAGAATAAGAAGGCATAGACATAAGTGTATGGAATGAGAAAAAATGCACATGGTTTCTTGTCAACTCAGAATAAAGAAATCCTTGCCTGTCTGTCCAGTTGTATTTTGTGAAACCACTCTTTCCTCACTCTCCTCTAGCTGTACCTCGTTTTTCTGTTTCAGGGCCTTTGTGTAGTTTCCCTTCACAGGGACTATTCTTTTTCCAGATTTCTGTGGTTCCCTTGAACACTTGCACTCTAGACCCTTACATTTGTTTTGCCCTCATCCTGGCAGGCTCTCCACCCAGATATTCATATGGTTTGTGTCCTCACTTTATTCTGGTCTCTCTCCTCAAATGTCATCTTCTAAGGGAAAATGTTCCTGTCTAAAATACTAGTACTCTTGCCTTCCCCAACCGTCCTTCTCGTGTCCTATCCCCTTAACATGTTGTTTTTATTATAGCACTTAATCTCACAATACATTAAATTTTACATTTGTTTACTGTCTCCACCAAAGGGCAGGGATTTTTTTGCATTGCTCACATTGTGTCCTTAGCATCTAGAACTGTGATTGTCTGGGTCAGGGAGGTACTCAAATAAGTATTGATGAATGGATAGATACTTGCTTAATTAAGTTGTGATGTTCAGCTGAAACTAATATAATAATAAATGTCAGCTGTAATTCGAAAAAAAAACACAGTTTCTTAAAAGTTGTAGAGACAAGTGATTTTGGAGCTGGTATTTTGGAGATACTTGAATAGGGGGTTAGCTGCATGGGGTGATTAGTAGAGGGACAGATAAATATCCACACTGCAGGTCCAGATTCTGTGACCATGTGACATAGGCTGGGAAATCATAATTTCACATCCTTCTGGCCATGGTGGTTAGTCTAGGACGTCTTGACCCAAACTGAGCTGGAGGGCAGAAAACCTGGCTCTATTCTGTGAGACCTTGCCATTCCTGCTTTCTGTCGCTCTTCCTTAGATTCTGTGAGCTACTCCAGCCTGGACTCCTTTTAGTAATTGCTGGTTTCCCCTTTGGATAGTTAAAGTTTTGTGTCTGTTCTTTGGCCCCTAAGAGTTCTGCCTAATACAGGTGGGCAGAGATGGGTCATGCAAATTAGTTCAGATTTTTCTATTATAAGATCTGAGCTGGTGTTAGTCTACTATGGTAAGGGTTGATGAGTATAGCCCTGTGTTTTCCTGTTTTTATTTTAGGTCTCTAAGGCAGAGTAGGAGATGGCGGGGGGGTTGGGGGGGTGGGGGGGATATATCTATATTTTGAAAACTCTTAGTTTATAGGAAAATTGAGTGTCTATAGATGTCCACACATTATCACCAGTGGCTAGAGAATTATTCATTCATTTGCTTATTCTGTAGATATTTAATGAGTGCTTATCCTGTGCTGGATGTTATCTTTACATGCAAAGGTTAATTACTTCATTTGTCAGTCATCTAGTGAATGAAAACTCTATGCTGTGCTTTATGGGGGCAGAGATGGACAAGCCCTAGCCTCTGCCCTAAAGGAGTTGCTGTCTAGGAGGAGAGCAACAAGCAGATAGATGTGTGAAAAGCAGAAGCGTGTACTGTAGAGACACCAAGGAGGGAGTCACCAGCTGTAAGGTTAAGGCGTGGGACAGATAGAGGTTTCCAGGAAGGCCCTTAAGGAATGGAAAAGATGAATAGGTGTTTGCCAGAGAGACGCGTGAGGAGTGTAAAAGGAGAAGGGGACTCCAAAGAGCAGAGGTGTTGGAACTGCTGGGCCAATGGGAAGAGCTGCTTTGCAGAATGGCTGGAGCATCTAGCCTAAGGGGAGGAACTCGGCTTGGGTGAGGGATGGGACTGAATGAAGACGAGGCAAAGGGAGGTAGAACAGGCGAAGGGTTGAGACTCTATCTTGAAAGCAGTGAGGATTCACTGACAGGATTTAAGTGTAAGGGGACAGCAGAGCAGGTTTGTATTTAGCAGGATCCCTGGCATGACAGAGTGGGGTGTAGGCAGGAGGTATATAAGACGAGGCAGGAAGACCTTAGAGAGCAGACTCTGAAGCCTCATGTTCTTAGACACAGGTTATCTTTAGGGAAAGAAGAGGATCAAGAGACCTTACTGGTCAGAGGCAGTAGATTCAGCCTCCAGAGGGCACTGGGCAGAGCAGACACATTCCTGATACATCTAGTATACACGGCATGTTCAACTTCCTAACAGTTTATTGTCTTCCTAACTCAACTGCCATATTTCATATTAAATGACAAACCTAGAAATCAGAAATGAGATGTTGGAAAACAGTTGGATAACCAGTATTGACCAGTATTTATTGTGAAACAACTTGGTCTTGTGAAATGATGTCTGGGAGAAATGGATCAAAATTGAGTAGACACACAGCAAATATTTCTGAGGTTGGTTATTTTATAAAACTTACTGGAGCCATAATCTTGTGTTCCCTCAGAGCGTACATTTGTTTTTTTCTAGTGTGAAGCATAAAGGTTTTTATTCATATTCCTTAAAAAAGCAGTTCAGAAAAATGTGTGTGCTGAGTACAAATCCATTTAATGTTTATTTGTAGTGGCTTTTATTGAGCCCTTGAATTTTACATTTTTGCATTAGAAAAACAATTTAAAAAATCACTATTCCCCTAGAAAATTACAACAAAGAAATGTCTTCTAATAAGCTTGTTTAATATTAACTTTTAATTGGAACACTCAACTTGGTTTTGAATCAGTGTCTACAAAATATTCATGTAGTAAAGACAGACAAGAAGGTGGAAACGAGTGTAAAAGACATATATCTAACTTGTGTCCCAAGGTGTTTGTATATATGAATGTATATATATTATTTTGTAAAGAATTGTCTACTTTTGGATAAAAATGTAGTAATGTCTATCATGGTTGGAGCTGAGAATAATTGATCAATAAAATTTGGAACCTTAAAGTCATTATTTTTATGGTACAACAAACACTATATTTAGAAATAATGAGAAGTAAACACATTCACTAACTTGTGGAGGAGACATTTTACTAAAAACCACATAGTGGTAATAGTTTCATTTTACTTTTTTAGAAGCAGATTGGATCCACTGGGAATTGACATAATTTGAGAATTCAGTAAATATATTCTTAGGGTAATTACTTCAAGGGTAAGCTTGTGAATTCTGAGAAAAGCTTAGTCAAGATGTTTGAATTAACAGAACTAATAGTAATGGTGATGGTGCTAGCTGAATAGTGGTTAGTACTAGCAACAGCGAGTAGCTCTTAGCACAGAGCCCGTTGTTTTTGCACAACACATATTTGCTGAATAAATAAGTAAAGGCATATTATGTGTATGTTTCATTTATTATTCTTAGTTCTTACAGTAGGCATGTAAAATAGGATCGGGTCCCCTCATTTTACAGATGAGGAATTTGAAGCACTAAAGGAATTAACTCCTTATTTCAAGGTCATATTGCTAGGTAGGATTAGGATTTGGATCCAGGCATGTCTGACTTCAAGCTCAGGGTGGCATCATTCATTACTGTGTTCTTTCTGCCTGATTTCTCACTTCCTCTTCCAGTCTTATATTAAAATCCTAGTAAGTAACTCTGGCTACAGTGAGATGATACACAATATTGGTTTTGTGTTGTAGGTGGCTGGAAAGGAGAATTTCACTGGAACAGACAGCCACAAATGGTGTGGTGTTTGCTGGTGGTGTTGGTTGGAATCCCAGTACGTAGGTCAGATTTCCTAGGATTACTGCCTCAGCAGCATTTCCTGAGCAGCACCACCCCCATCATCTGCAATCTAATGTGAATCAGGAACATGCTCCTGGGGAAACTGTAGAGTTTACACAGGGCAGTTTGAAAGCTGTGCAGGTTTAACAGTGGAAAAGGGGGGTGGGGGTGGATTAGAACAACAGTAGAAAGTAGGGTTAGTGGTCACTCAGAATTTCACTGAAAAATATGTGATTCTGAGAATGTGTTTTTTTTTAAAATATTGAAAAGAATTTTAATTGATCCATCGCAAAGACATTGAACAAGCAAATAATGTTAATAAAAATTTTAAAATAAAATATTTAAGACAAAACAGCAGTGCAGAAAATAAGATGTTTGCATAATTATGCACATTTTAACACTTCCACATTCTTTCGGGAACTCAAGCCTTTAAATTTTGGAACCATGTTAACTTACAGGCAAATAAAAGAATGTAATGAACATGTTCTACATAAAGTTATAACCTGGAAAGCTACTGCCCTAGATTATTATTGCCAGATAGCAATTAAATGTTTTTTAGAAACAACAATCTGAATAATTCTTTGCTTTTCAAAATATCCAAGAATTATACTAGAAAACTGTGATTTTTAGAGAGATTAAAACATTTAGGTGAATCTACATAATGTCATGTTCTCTGGCCCATCAACCTAGATATATTTATTCACTAACCCTGGTTCTGATATTATACATTTTGTTAGATGTCTCAGAACAAGTAAGTTGTATTTTAGATATGCAAAAATTTTAAAATGTAATAATATGAATCATCTAGTCCTAATTGGGCATCCATTTTGTTGATGATTTCAATTAACAGTAATAAGTATGCCAAAGATAAGTAGCACAATTAACATATTCATACATCAAAAATTAAATGACAGTAGTGCAATTACTAAATTTAATTAAATCTGGTTAGAATTTCTTTTGAGTAAACATTTTTTAGAAAGATTAAAACATTAAGCTATAGAATTCTGTTCTACACGAAAATCTTATTCTTTATCATCTTACCCTATTACAAACTAGAAATTTAGAACACCTTCTGAATATATTCAACTGTTACCTATAAGGTGAGAATTCTGTGTACAGAATTCAGGAATTTCTTTTAAAAATTGAGCATGGAAATTATTTGTCTTTAAATTTTCCTGTTTGCTTCTGATTAAGCATGAGATAATCCTGGTTCAAAAGTGCTTAATAATATGTAAGTGGTCACATTTCTGTGAAAAACATGGCAGTGTTCCTATGTAAGGGGCAAGTAATTTTCCAGTTATATCTGCAAAGTTCATAATTAAGGATTCAGAGTGTTAGTCAGTATACATCATCCAAAGGTTTTTCCTTTCTTTGAATCTCCAGATAATTTTCAACAAATCTATTCATAAAGAATTAAACAGCCAGGTTGTGTGTGTGGGTGCGTTTTAGTATTTTTATTTTGACATTTGCTAAGTAGTTATTATATGATAAGAAACTGTCTTAACTCATTCATATAGTAACTATTCTATAGTTGAAATTGGCTTTAACTATTAAAATTGTATACAAGGAAATTAGAGGTGTTGTAGTACTTGGCTGCGAATAACTTGCCATCTGGTGTTGGGTCAGAAAATGCTATTTCATTAGTGCTGAGAAAACAGCCAAACATGAAGTGATTCCTGAGTTTATCTACCAGTTGTCTTGCAATGCGCTTTCTTCTCTTAAATCTGAAGTCCCAGATTCTACTTATTCCACAGACTGCAGGTACCGGTACATTTGAACATCGCCAAGCCCTATGACATTCTTCAGAACTTGGAAGTTCTGGACTAGTTGGTTCAGACAGGACATGGAAGGCCTGTTGGATGGGCTCTGCAATTAAACATCCAACTAACTACTCTCTTTTCATCATATATAAAGAGAAATATTTTGGTTTTGTTTGGACATCTGGGAACAACTTGCTGAAAGCCCAGTTCATTATCAACAAGTTCTTGCACTTCTTCTACCTTTTTGATAGCATAACTTGGATCATGTGGAAGAACCAACACAATTTTCCCATCCCCAAACTCTGCTACTACACATTCTTTATTTTTTAAAATATATATTTTATTGATTTCAGAGAGAAAGGAAGAGGGAGGGAGGGAGAGAGAAACATCAGCGATAAGAGAGAATCATTGATCAGCCTTCTGCACACCTCCCACTAGGGGTCGAGCCCACAACCCGGACATGTGCCCTGACTGGGAATCGAACCATGACCTCCTGGTTCATAGGTTGATGCTCAACCACTGAGCCACGCCAGCTGGGCACGTTCTTTTTTCCAGCCTGTGTATTTGATTCCTTCCAGAAATCTGTGGTGATGCTGAACATGCTGCAGTTCATCTTCAGGGTTGGAAGCAGTATAGATCATGCCACAAGGCTTACACATGGGAGCTCCGAAAGGTTTCTGACCTGCGTCAATGATGAGCTGTTATTTTGTTTCTTGATTTACATCTCTGGCATTAATACTTTTCTGTGTATTGGTCTGTTTCAAAAAGTTAGTAGGTGTGATGGATGCCACAGAAGACTGCTCTCCAACTAGAGTTCTTTTTGTGTTGACTGAAGACACACTGAAAATGGGATAGACAATGGACTCAGAAGAAACTGCCTTGTTTTCACTGTCAGAATCTTCTGAAGAAAAACACATATTTTCTTCAGGTTTATGCTCCCTGGATGAAACTACTCCACTTGATGAATCCTTTATTAATTTCTCTTCATTTTTGCTTCTTATACCCAGCAGCTCAATGTTCAGTTCATTTTCTAGCAACAAGCACTTTGAACTTGCCTTGTCTCAAAACTTTTTCTTTCATTGACAGTCTCTACATCAGAATCTTTAATCACTTCTGATTTATTCTCTTGAGTGAGTCCCAGTAATGGCTTATTTTCCAGAGACAATTTTCTAAGAGAGGGTTTTTTTCCTAACAAAAAAATGCTGCTCCACCCTGCAGTGTTACTTGTGGTTTGACTTTTTGGCTTAGAACTCAAGGAGCATTTAAATTATTTTCAGCTGAATAACAACTATTCTCTTTCTCTACAATTGGTTTGTAGGCCACTCGATTTTGCTTGGAATTTTTAGAATTCTTTGATACAGGCTTGTTGCACTTATAACTTGGTTGACACTTAGCAGTTAAACTCTTCTGTGGTTTTTTCTTCATCTTCTTGGAGCAGATTGGTTTTTCCTGCATTTTTTTCTGTCACACAGGGAAAAGAGGTATCTTCATTATTAGTTTTTAGACAAATGGGTCTACTCTACTTATCATCTTTCTCTCTAATGGATTGAGGTTAACACTTATTTTTGTTATAAAAGGATATAGTAGACACACAAGATTTAAAAGGTGGACCTTGATTTGCAGATGCTAATCCATCTTTTGTAGTTGTTTTGAGCAGACTTGAAATGACCTTGTTGAGAGCAACGCACATTTTCTTTTCATCATTACTTTGGCAAATGTGTTTTTTATTAGGTGATGAAAATATATTTTCAGTAAAGTCCAAAATTAATTTCTTTGATGGAATCAGATAATAGGTTGTCACAGTTCAAAGAATGCTACTTCCTTTTCCTTGGAGTAAAAGCTGACATCTTCTTAATTGAACCCCTGCACCTCAGAGCCTGTGAGCTCTCCTCAGCCAAGCCAGTTGCTCCGCCCCTGAGAATGTTTTTGTATTTGTTGAGCAAGTGACACCTGTTGCTCCTCCAGAGGAGGAGTCCCACTCTGGAGCATAGCGTAGGCAGTGATGGCGAACCTCTGACACACGTGTCAGAGGTGACACGCGAACTCATTTTTTTGGTTGATTTTTCTTTGTTAAATGGCATTTAAATATATAAAATAAATATCAAAAATATAAGTCTTTGTTTTACTATGGTTGCAAATATCAAAAAATTTCTATATGTGACACGGCACCAGAGTTAAGTTAGGGTTTTTCAAAATGCTGACACACCGAGCTCAAAAGGTTCACCATCACTGGCATAGGGCATGACAATGCCGGCCACCACGGTGTGGATTGTAGGTGTCCAAGTCACCAGGAAAGGCATGACTCACACACAGACACTAGATGGAACAGCGCTCTCCTCACATAGAGAAGAGGCAGAACAAGGTCAACTTCAGCTGAGAACGTGGGTTCCCTGTGGCCAGACAATGCCACAGGGGGATGGTCTGCAGGCGCCCTCTGTGCTGCAGGTGAAGGACCCCATTCCCTCCCTGCCCAGAACAGAGAGAGCAGTGGGCTTGGCCAGGTGCCACATGACACAGAGGCTTAAGTAGAACAACAAAGGTCAAACCTAGAACATGTAAAGATATTCCCAAACAAAGATATATGACCAGTACAGGATATAAGAGCGCTTTACCTCTTTGTAAGGAAATCTGGGCCCCAACCCTTTTCTAATGCCGCACATGACTGCCTCTCCCAATACTTATACTGAGCGGCCAGATTATTATGACCACCCCATCAGTACTTCGTTGGGCCACCTTTTGCCTTCAATACTGCAGCGATCCTTCTTGGCATTGACTCCACGAGATGTTGAAAGGTGATGCGAGGAATCTGACACCATGCCTGATGAATAGCACTGTCCAGTTCTGTGAGATTTGATGGTTGTGGAACCAGCTGCCTGATGGCTCTTTTAACTTCGTCCCACAAATGCTCAATTGGATTGAGATCTGGTGATTGTGGGGGCCACCTAAGCAAGGTAAAATCTCCCTCATGTTCTTGAAACCACTCCTGCACAATACGAGCACCATGGCATGGCACATTGTCTTGTTGGAAGAAGCCATTTCCATTGGGATAC
>NW_005356519.1:3297425-3379597 GCF_000412655.1 Myotis brandtii
ATCCTTGTGTTCCTGTGCGAACTGGAGACGTTTTATCTTGGTAACTGCAGACAGCAAAGGTGTTTGAACAGGCCTTCGGCTTCCATATTCCATACGATGCAGTGTATGGCTAATTTGCCTACAAACGTCAGGTGGTCATAATAATCTGGCCACTCAGTGTGTATATATATATATAAAATCTCCCTCGTTCAAAGGTGGTTAAATCGCGTTGTTTACCCATATCTTCAGAAGAAAATCACTTCTACTGTCATGGTTAACAACCTGCTTCCCTATTTATAATGGTCTGGCCCTCTAGCAACTTTAGTGCGAAATTATAGCTAATTTGCCTACAAACGTCAGGTGGTCATAATAATATGGCCACTCAGTGTATGTTGTACCAGAAATATCTCAGGTTAGGAGTTCGACTCTATTTTAGGAAATATTTTTAATTGTTGGTATTAGTCTGACAATTGGAGTATGTTTGCTTGTGTTTTTAAGTGTACATGTGGTACTTATAAAGTGGTAGATTATTTACTCTTAGCGTTGTCTATGAATCCTTACAGGATTTTCTCATGTTTTACCAGCTTCCTAAGCTATAGCACAGGGATCTCATTCCTTTGCTAAGTGATCTGGAATTGTGTGAATATAGTTAATGGGGACTGTTGGCTCTATTCTCCAAAGCTAACCATGGAGAGGAAAGAGGAAAGCATGGACCAGAGGAAACAACCGAAGTAACTGTGAAGAACCCCAGGGGTGACCAAGGCTGTTGAGAGTTGGTGTAGGTGTGTGGGTAGTCTAGCCTATGGCACGGGGTTGCCTGAGGAATCAGATCATACATTAGTTTAAGTTTCTTTCCTTTTAAGTTTTGTGTTGACCTGATTTTCTCCAGTTGCCTTGAAATGATAATTGCTGCCCTTCTGTTACAGAAATTGATGTCAATAGGGTGCATTTAGGGCGGCGTGACAGCCCTGCTGGGGTGTGAGCTGAGAACTGACACATGTTAACCAGCAGACCAGGCTTTTTTCTCCCAGGGGCTCGCAGATCATACTTCACAGAGATGCCTTCCCCCACTGCTGCCGCTTTAAGAGATTAAGGGCTAAAAGGAGTTGCCAGGTGGCATACAGCAAAAGAAGTGGTCAAGAGTGGTTATTTGGCGCCCTGGCTCATCCCCTCCATCTTTCTCAAATATATCAGTAGGGATAATAGTAGGACTTGGGTTTTGGCCATTTTTCACACAGGTTTCCAGATCTGTTAGCTCATATCTTTTGGTGAATATGGTCACCTAGGCCAAAATAATTGAATGCATGAAGAGTACAACCACTACTGAAAGCATAAAGGGATAAACTGAATAGTATATACCTCATGAAGCAGAGTTGTGAGAACAGAGGGATCAGTAATTTAAAATAAACATAATTATATATATTCTGTGACACAGGAGGATAGTAGTAGTATTAAGAAGGAAGAAGAAGTGAAAAAGAACAAAACGGAAATATTAGATAGACAAATGTAGCTGAAGTAAAGAAATGAATAAATAGGATGGATACAAGAGAAAAATAAATTAATGAACTTGAAGATCATGTAGAATTCTGAAGGCGGAGGAAAAGCAGAGATAAAAAATATCAAGAAGGCTAAGAGAGATGATGGAGAGAGATATTAGTGCTGACATTAGAATAGTAGGATTCCCAGAAGGGAGAAAAGAAATTGGAGGAGAGAAAAATATTGAAAGAAATAATGATGATAAATTACTTAAAATTAAGAAAGAGCAAAGACTACAGATCGAAAGGGCTAATAGACTACCAAGGAGGAAAGATACGAAAACCTACATCTTGGTAGGCTAGTGAAATTGAAGAATATCATAGCCAAAGAAATCTAAAAAGTTTTGGAACACAAGAATAGATTATCCATAAATGAACATAAATCAGACTAAGTTATCTTTTCAGCCCTGAGGTTCTCAGTTATTCTGCATATTCTTAAGGTTAGGGAAATCATCTGTATAATATATAATTCAAACCTTGTCAAATAAATTTATTAAATCACATTGTATTTACTGAAGTATTTCTCCATGGAATAAGGAACATACTTGCTTTTATAAACGTCCTGCTTGAAAAAAATTTAGAGTGGCTGATCACAATACATAATTTTATGATTTTATATAAATAATTGGGAAAAGTTGTTATCGTTTTTATTAAAGGGATACATCTCTCCTTATTTTCTTATTTTTTTAGTTCTACTTGACCTCATATTGGGGCATATACTTTTTAGAAATGTGTTTTTGTAGCCATAGATGTAAAATGGATAATTTTCTACTTCTAGTAATTATATATGACACAAGTGATTTTCCGTTACTCTTCTTCATGCTCCTGGATTTTCAGTTATTTAAATAGCATGATAACACTGCTTATGTACCAGAAAAGAAACCATATTCATCTTTCGTTCAGAAATTCTCTGTCCAGTAAAAATATGTTACACACGTAATTTAAAAATGTCTATATCCACATTTAAAATGTTTTATAAGGATGAAATTAATTTTACTGTATTTTATTTACCCAATACACACTAAATATTATGTCAAACATGTAATCAGTATACATAATTTTAAATGAGATATTTTACATTCCTTTCTGCATACAAAGTCTCTGAAATTTGGTGTGTATTTTCCAGCACATCTCCATTTGGACTAGCCAAGTTCCAAGAACTCAGTACCACAAGCGGCTAGTAGTCAACGCACTGTGAGTGCAGTGTTGAGTAACACTCCCTCCACGTTCTGCGTGGAGTAGGGTTCGGTATCTGAAAGTGGAGCCGCACAACAAATGAGAGAAAAAGACACGAGATAATTTTTGCAATATTGGGGGACCAGGCGGGCAAGTCCCGAAGGACTTCCACCCATGCTCAGGCTGCTCCAATCTTTTATTGATCTGGAGTAGCCCTTAGGGTAAGGAAGTTTCAATGACACACAGATCAGCAATTTCCAGGAGTAGACAAAAGTATCTGATTAACTCATCAATAGATTTCCGAGTGTAGGCAGAGTAACTGATTAACAATAATCAACAAGGATCTACATAACTATCTAAGGAATTAAGGGAACTAAGGTGGGGATGCTTCAACTATTATTACCTAAATTAACTGAGTGGTTCCTAGATTAACTGGGTGGTGCACAGCCCTGACCTTTGCTAGGACTTTCAATGGCTACTAGCTTTTGGGGGGGTTTCTGTCTAAACTCAGCTAGTGAAGACAATGAATGGACTCCGGCAGTGCAGCCCTAAAGCAAATAAATGATGGTTCAGTATTCTGAGAAGTGTTGGGTGGCTAAAGAGTTTCTTTTAAGAAGGGATCTTTAATTCAGGGACCTTAGGAATGAGTGGTCCTGTAGCAACTGATACTTCTATCCATTAGTTGTAGCTAATCATGAAGAGAGTGTAAGACATTATTTGATTGCTATCGTTTTCAGGGTAGAAGTAATGTTAAACACGTAAATCTACAGAATGTTCTGAGATTGGCTGATTTTATAGTTTTATTTCTTCAGTTCATATAGTTCTTCCTAGATTTTTAAAAGGCAGTTCAGACTTAACCCGGACAAAACTGAATTTCTGATCTTTCCTTCCAGATCTGCTTCTGCCCACATTAGTGAGTGGCAGCTCTGTTCTTTCCCACCACAGGGCCAAAAATTCTTTCTTTGAGTGCCAGCTAGCACGGGAAAAGTCACAGGCTGCTGTTGCAAATGTCCAGTTCCCTTAAGTCCTTAGTTGCCCATACTTTTGCTGTGATGTATCTTTAATGAAAAAAGTCTGCTGAGTACTTTTAAGTAATGTTAATGTCACTTTAAAAAAAACTCAGTAGAGATTTAGGCCAAACCTGTGTGTTTTTCAGTACTTGACTTTAAAATTCTGTCAACTGTCTGATAGTTCACATGCCAACACTGTTGAAGCATCTTGGTAGGACTGATTTTACTGGTAGTTCCTGCTGGCATTCATTTACATCTGATTGAAAGGAGCAAACTGAGGGGCAAGTATAAGGCAGGCAGAAGGGCAGAGCAGGAAAAGCCAAGCTTTGCATTTGGTGTACTGTGCTTTGGGGCATCCTGTGGTCATGTGAGCAAACGTTTTATTAGAGAAAGCAAACTTTAACTACGATACAGATCTCTCTCTCTTCCCAATTTTATAACTGTTAACGATTCTTTAGTTGCAACAAAATTTTTATTTAAAGATTGGTTGCTTCAAAATAATACTGTTTGGGCCTTTCTGTGTGCAGTGAGATCTTTTGGAACTCACACTGCCTAACTAATAGAAAAGGGTTTTTGTTCCTTTTCCCTTTTTCCTAAAATATGGAGATGTCAGATATAAAGGATGGCTATTACTCAGACTTGTCCTTTGCTTGTCTGGTTATCCATCAAACACTACCAACTCGATTGTGCCAGAAAGGAAGAAATAATGTCATTAGAAAGCAATCAGTCACATGTGTATCAAGGTCTTTTAAAAGGCTCAACTAACTGTTCTGATATCAAAGGATGTTTTACAAATATGATTTGCTAAAATGGTTACTCTTTTTTAAAAAAAAATATATTTTATTTTTTACAGAGAGGAAGGGAGAGGGATAGAGAGTTAGAAACATCAATCAGCTGCTTCCTGCACACCTCCTACTGGGGATGTGCCCGCAACCCAGGTACATGCCCTTGACTGGAATCGAACCTGGGACCTTTCAGTCCGCAGGCCGACGCTCTATCCACTGAGCCAAACCAGTTAGGGCTAAAATGGTTACTCTTAGGAACTGTCTTTGACAGGCTTGCTTTACCCCCCTCTCTCTTTTAAAAAATATATGTTTTTACTGATTTCAGAGAGAGGAAGGAAGAGGGAGAGAGAGAGAGACAGACAGACAGACAGACTGATAGACATAATGATGAGAATCATTGATCGGCTGCCTTCTGCAGGCCCCACACTGGGGTTGGAGCCTGCAACCCTGGCATGTGCCATAACTAGGAATTGAATGGTGATCTCCTGGTTCATAGGTCAATGGTCAACCACACCAGCTGGCCCCTCTCTTGATTTCATACCTTAGTACTTTGAGCCAGATGGACTAGGTGCACTTAGTATTATGTCACAGTGGTGCAGCTTGCAGGAAAGTGTCAGCTAGGGTCCATCCCCTCACTAAAGTGGCAGCTCCTAATTTCAGGCAGTCAAAACAATAGACAATTGTTATTATAATAATAATCATAGCCACATTATTTTCTAAAAATCTTTCCAGCTAAGCAAGGAAGGATTCTTTCAGACCACTATCGCTTCTTTACCATAGAATTTAGTTATTGTCTACATTACAGGCATGTCAAACTTTTGACCGGCGGGCCGCATGTTTGACATGCTTGGCAACTTTAAAAATAATAGAAAAGGCCATAACCTGAAAGGATATAAGGAATAAGAAAAGTATCTATTTTTCTCAGGAAAATAGAACTTTGCATGCAATTTTAACTTCTAAGGTCATCTAAATGAACAATGAACAGATTTATTCCTTTATGTTAATAAATTCAGAAACTTGAGTCTGTGTTCTTAAGGGGATTGTACGTTATTTGAAACCTCCATGAGTTTATTATGATTGCCAGGGTGTGGGAAGTGAGGAGAGGTGGAGGAGGGTTTAGGGAGGATAAATGGTGATGGAAGGAGACGACTTGGGGTGGTGAACACACAATGCAGTATACAGATGATATGTTGTGGAATAGTGCATCTGAAACCTGTATAATTTTGTTTACCAGTGTCACCCCAATAAATTCAATAAAAATAAGAGAAATGTCCATAAGTTTGGAAATAAGAAGACAGCAGGGATCCATGGAACTACTTATGCTAATTTCTAATTTGGGAGGAAAAAAAGGCAAGAAAGAAAAGAAGAGGCTTTGTGGGAACCCTGCTGTGTTTGTTGAAATATTTAAAAATACATTAATTTTATTTTTCTTCATATTTCTTTAGTTGTCTTAAATGAGTTTTATCTCTAAATTTATGATGCAGTAAAACCTTTTGGAAAATGCATCTTATCTGATGTTAGAATGTGCAATGAAAAGTCCAGTGTTGTTTAAATGTTCCTGTCACAGCAAAGATATTTTACTTCTCTGTTTCCTTTTCATAATGAACGGTTGTTAATGAATGGTTGGGTTTTATGTCCTAGTAATGGAAATTATTTATTTTTGTCAGTTCTGATTTGTTTTAAATACATTCAGATGTTTTATAATTAATCACAAGGCTCTACTTTGAGCAGGCAGAACAAGCTTCTCTGTGTGTAACTGAAAGCTGGTCAGATATTTTAGGAAGCTTCTTTTAGAAGCTTAAATATAAAAATTCTTTAGTGGAGGAACAAAGTTATATAATAGTCTATATTTTTAAAGGAAAACTGTAGGACTACTTCATGAACAGAGAAGATTGCTTAAATTTCAACTAAACTTAATTGAACCTAAAAATAGTATACTGTCTGATTATTTCAGGTTAGAGACATAGACTGTGAAATGTGGAGGCACATTGAGCCATTTTACACTTAACTAAAAGCATATTCTACATCTACAAAGGGTATCTGCCAAGGAAGAAATCAAGGTGCTCTGAGACAGCAGGGAAAATTAAGTCACAGAGGCAAGGAAAGGCAGGAAGCAAATGAATACTTTCTGCAGCATCTGTTAGCATAACCATTAGAGGTATGTTGTTAGCCATCTGGGGCCGCCTTCCTTGAATGATAAATCTGGATCAGTGGTTTGAAGTTCAGTGGCTGCATTTCCCTGTGGAGGGAAATGGAAGTCTCTATATGTCCTTGTTGATCAGTTGTTTCTGATCACCAAGGGCCCTCCGGTTCTGCAAGGGCATCCCCAAGGACAGCTTGTTTTGTCACACAGCAGATCACTGTCACAGACGCTTTAGTAAGAATCCTATTCACCCTTCACTCCGCTCCCCATTGCTCTACACTTCCAAGTCCCAATCAAGGGAAAAAGAGTTCTTGTAAAAAAAAAAAAATGAAAGTATGAACTTATCCACACAGATCTTTTGTGTCTCTTCACTTCGGTAATTAAATATAATTGTGGATCCTTTGATGCGAATTTCAGCTTATTTAATAAACAGATTTTAAGGGTGTAAGTGTAGTGTAGAATAGATTATATTGAATTTAGTTTCCAGCATTGGAAGTGGTACACCAGTTAGTAATATTTAGAAAGGAGATAAGATCGCCAGTGTAATGAGAGGTTTATGCCTGACATTTATAATAGGAAATAGACTCAGCAGGAAGTTGAAGACTTTTGGATGATGCTACTTAAAGAAGATAAATAACCTACACTGCGAAAGCCACTAGTCTGCCTGGGCAGTCCTTTAAACATTTCCTGGAAGCCTATCGATACAGGTGGCAACTCCCGTGCACAGAGTGGAATTTATGTGCATATTTAGGAAGCTTTATGAGAAACTTCCACATAATAAGATTTTGTTCAAGATTCATGCTTACAACAAACAGTGAAAGAACAGTTGGGTTCTGGAAAACCCAGATAAGAGTATTTCTTACATTAAATAGGAAATTGACAAATGTAAACTTAAGTAAATATGATACAGGTGTTTTGGAAGACAAACATGATAAGTGAAAATACGATAATGAATAAGGAACGCTAGAACTTCAGTTATTGCCTCACAAATTTATTAAGTGAGTGAAACATCCAGGAAAGTAAATGAGTTTTAGAGTCTTCGCATATGAAGATTATGACTGAAACAAATGGCAGTTGTATTCTGTCTGTAATTGTGAGGGTCACAGGACATGGCCCGTGAAATCTGGCGAGACTCAGAACCATCTCAACCAGCTCCCCAACCCCCAATGTATATAGAGACTTCAGGGAAACTGTAAGGAGTAAAGATGTGTTAACATGTTTTCTAATGCTATCATATGGCCAAAATATATGGGACTAGGTGTACTAGGGTGTAATAAAGTACATATTGGACAATAATGGCAATGGTACAATAATTAAACATTTTGTTAGTAAAACCAAGAACATGTTGTAGAATGAAATGCACATTTTGGATACATTTTAAACATAAATTCCTGAGGCTAAAAGAACTAGGTGCTTAGGGCATAAAAGGTTACCTATTCACTCTATGCGGGTGTTCCAGATACATTTGGCTGAATGAACAGTGTGTGAAGCCCTGGGGTGCCTCAGAGATAATATCACTTTTAGGGATATTGTGAGGATTAGTCCATATAGAACTCCCAGTAGAATACCCTGCATGTAGTAAAAAGATGAGGAATGCCAGCTGTGTTGCTGCTGCTCTTATTCCTACTCCACAAGAGCAATTCTTTAAGAGGACAGACAAATCATTGACGATTTAATCTCTTGGGTGCCAACTTGAAAGACAAAACATATTGCATTATACTTGCCAGATCTTTGCTTTGCTTATGGGGAGTCTAATTGTAAAATTACTTGCTGTAGTGGCTTAAGAATTTTGAACCAAAATTAGCAGGCATTCTAGAGGTAAAATGATTTTATAGGTGTTTTACTCGGAGAAAATTCAGCGATCCATGTGTATTTATCGTGCACATCTCTTAGTATCTTTTTTCTTGCTCAAGCAATTGTTTTACGTTTCTAAATGATACAGAGCATCAGTAAGGCGCTTAGGTTAGCCTTTGAATAACAAGCTTCTTTTCACACCATCGGTTTCATGATCAAAAATCAGCACTGGGATGTCTGCTTGCACTATTCCCAGGTTTACTCTCCCAGTTCTTCATATCATCCAGCCCCCTGAACTGGAAATATCTTGTTAAGTCTGCACTGTTTAATATTCTTTGGAAATTAAACTACTTGGGCATGTTTAGAGCTCAAATGGAATCTATGCGTTTTGCTTGACAAGGTCGTTGGTTGGCTTTTAGAGCCCACATATTGAAAATTGTGTTTGTGGCCAGCTGATAGAGAAATGCCCATGTACTGGAGCATCGTGCGGATGAAACCACCACTGTCATGAAGATCAGTGAGATAATGTGTGTCAGAGCCCTGTGAACACTGGGAAATGCTTTGGGCATCTGAGCAGGAGCCTGTTAGGATTAGTGGCCAACCGCGTCCCAGTCAGCCTCCAGAGAACATGAAACCAGGAAGCAACTTTGGTTCCAGGAGCAAGATGGAAGATAATGTGGAGCCTCACAGTTTGGGATTTGTAATTGGGATCCGTTGCTCTTATAAGAAAATGTAGTTCAAAAGACACAGGATTTTCCGTCGTTAAAATCAATGAAATTAAAAGAGCAGCTGCTTGTAAAAGTTAATTTTACTTGACATCTGTCCTGGTCCCAGTAATAAAAGTGATAGTTCTGTAGAGCAACCTGTTCTCTCTATAGCTGTATCTTTTTTTTCTGTGTGGTCTCTGTTTAAATTGTTGCCTTTTGATTTCACAAATTATTTTTTGGACCTATAAATTGTGTGTCTCAGAATATATGCATAAGTACAATCTGTGCATCTTCAACTCAGTAGAAAAGGGTTAGTATTCTAGATTTTGAGTTGGTATCTTGGTGATTTATAAGGTGCAGTAGGAGCCATTTCAACCTTTTTTTACTCCTATTTAGAAAAGTTTATTGAATGTTATTTCTGCATCATACTTATTGAAAGAAAAAACAATTTTCCCTGAAGGCATCCTGTCATTTTTTATGATCTATATACCCTAATGTGTTTTTTTGTATTTACAGGTTAAGCCTGGCTAGTGTGGCTCAGTGGTTGAGCCACAGGACCCAGGAGAGCAGGGTTCGATTCCTGATTGGGGCACATGTCTGGGTAGCAGGTTCAATCCCCCTTGGGGGGCATACAGGAGGTGGCCAATTAATGATTCTCTTCCATCATTGATATTTCTGTCCCTCTCTCCTTCTCCCTTCCTCTCTCTGAAATCAATAGAAACAGTAAAACCGTAAAAAAAAAAAAATACAGTTAAATATGAAATCAGTAAAATGAAGCATTTGAAAGGAGGAGAATGTAAAGACATTTTGAAAAGCATTCTCTATTTGTTTTTCATTTAAAAAGACACCTGTTGGAAACTTGTGGCCACACAAAAACCTGCACACGTATATTTATAGCAGCTTTATTTATAACTGCCCATACTTGTTAGCATCAGAGATGTACTTCGGTGGTGAATGGATAAATAAACTGTGGTACCTCCAGATGATGGAATGCTAAAAAGAAATGAGCTGTCAAATCATGAAAAGACATGGAAATACCATAAATGCATAGTGCCAAGTTAAAGAAGCCAATCTGAAAGCGTACATACTGTATCATTCCAACCCTGTGACCTTTTAGAAAAGGTGAAAGATCAGTGGTGGCCAGGAATTGCGGGGGAGGAAGGAGTGAATGGGTAGAGGAGTTTTAGGACAGTGAAACTATTCTGTACAATACTATAATGGTGGATACATGTCATTATACATTTGTCCAAACTCATAGGACATACAACACCAAGAGTGAACCCTAATGTAAACTATGGGCTTTGGGTGATAATGACGTGTCAGTGTAGATTCATCAATTATAATAAATGTACCACTTTCACAGGGGATGTCAATAATGGAGGAGGCTGTGCATGTATATGGCAGAAGGTATATGGGAAATCTCTGTATCTTAATCACAATTATGCTGTGAACCTAAAACAGCTCTAAAAAGTAAATCTATTAGAAATAATAAAAAAAAACAACGAATAAAACCCACCTAAATTTGGTCTGTCATTTGTAAGTGTACCTAAGTGGCACTACCCTGCTCTCACTGGAAGAGAGCACGTCTTGTGTCTTGAGGAGATCAAGTTTGTGTGAAAAGAAAGGTTTAACTTGTGCTGATTACCCACCTTGGATTTCTCTTAAGGTACAACTCTGGTATTCGTGCATATTGTAATTTATCTTGAGTTTTGTAAGGAAACTGAAGTGACTGGTAGAGGGTAAAAACACCAGAGAACAGAATTGAGCAATATTTTCCAAGTGAGCATTGTTCTCCTGTCATTTTTATGTGTTTTAATTTAGCCCGTGTTGGGTGAGTAGTACAGAGAGAAGGGATTTATTCTTTTAAAATGAAGCCATCCTCTAGTTCTTCATTTTCAACTGATCGAGTCACGTTTGTTTTCCAAATGTTGACTCTTTAAGGACCATTTACCGTATTTATTTATGTAGCTACCTCCTTGTGTATTCCTGTTTCCTAACTTTATACCCATCATGTGAAGAAGAAAACCATGAAAAAAATTTCTTTCCCTATGGGCCCCTTGAAAAAAATTCTGCTTCAAAATAGCAACGGGTTGGCAGCACAATCTCCTTTAGGATTTTAAGAGCATCAGTCAGCTTCATAGCTGGAGACAGAATGCTTTCCTCAGGGAATAACCTCCCCCACCCCCCAAAGTGAAATTCATTCATTCTAGGTGTGCAACAATAGTTAAATTAAAGGAGCTATTGGTTGTATTCTCTCTCTCTCTCTCTTATTAACCTGTAGTTGCTTAAAATCAGTGTTATAAAACTTTTAAGTCTATTGGCTAAATTCCTTATTTCTTTTTATGATCTCACTAGAGGCCGAGGGACCCTACCAGAGCATGATCGGGGCCAGGCCTGATCAGCTGGACCCCAGCAGCAAGCTAACCTACTGGTGGGAGCATCTGCCCCCTGGTGGTCAGTGTGCATCATAGCGACTGGTCGAACGGTCAGAGAGACAATTAGCATATTAGGCTTTCATTTATATAGACTAGAGGCCCGATGCACGAAATTCATGCAAGGGTCTTGGCCCTCGCAGCTGTGGCAGCTTGCCTTGGCCCTCACAGCCCCGGCTTTGTCCGGAAGGGCGTCTGGAAGGTCGGTCGACTGTCTGGTCTAATTAGCATATTATGCTTTTATTATTATAGATTCCCAGTAAGGATAGCACACATCTGGCAGATATCTCTAATCTCCCAATCCATATTCAGAGCATGTTGGTAATCAGTCCTCCTTCCCAGATGTGGCTGGGAACGAACCTTCAACACAGTGCCCTAGTCAGCTACTACTAGTGAATAACAATTGGACATCCCTGCTTTTTTGCATAAGCCCTGGGAATTTTTAGCCATTCCATGGCTTTACCTGCCACTTCTTTGCTCATAACAGTTAACTATAAATCTATAACTCCATAGCCTCTGCTTTTCTTTACAACCATAAATATTCATGTGCCTTTTGGATATTGAAAAACACCTCAAATTCAGCATGCTTAAAACTAATAATTTTCTTTCATCTCCCCAACCTCCTCCTCCTGTAGCTGCTGTATTGCAGTTAATAGAAACAACTACCTACCCACCTGGATGTCCTCTCTTATTCTCCTTCTGTTTTAGACATGAAGCCATGTAGAGTATACCCTCTTCATATTTCTATTTTTTAAATATGTTTTTATTGATTTTAGAGAGAGGTAGGGAGAGGGAGAGAGAGAGAGAAACATCAATCAGCTGCCTTCTGCATACCCCCTACTGGGGATTGAGCCCACAACCCTGGGCTAGTGCCCTCACGAGGAATTGAATTGGCAACCTGTACGTGCATGGGACAACACTCAACCAACTGAGCCACACTGGCCAGGGTTCTTCATATTTCTTAGTCATGTCTTCTTTTCTGTTGCTACTGCCTCTGCCACAATTTGGTTCTTTATTTTGGATCGCTGGATCACTCTCCTCCAACCCATTTTTCATGTTGCTAGAAAAATCAGTCAGCCAGCCCTCCTGCCCTCCCTCCCTTTCTTGAACTATTTCAAACACAAATGTATGCAAAATAATATAACAAACACCCATGTCGTTACCTGCAGGATCATAATTCTGAAAACTACTTTTTCCTTGATGATTGAATTTAAGTAAAAAGTCTAAGAATAAATTATCTTCTGTGCTCACCTTGCTCTTAAGAAGATATGAGCACCAAGCATGCTTTATATCCAGGTTTTACCATTCTTGAATAAATTAATCTTCTAATTGATATTTGGATTTCAGTGTTCTTGAAACTTTATGTCCTTTAGGGGTTGGAGTGTTTTGAGACAAATGTCTTGGATTCCCTTTCAAAATAACTTCCCTGCCAGAAACAACAACCCATGTATTTAGCAATAGTATCTTGAAAAGTGTTTAACACAGCACTTTAATTTTTTATTGTTATATAAATGTTTCTCTACATCTGTCTAAGTGAGTCTTATTTGAATAGTCACATTTCCACTGTCTGTTCCTTATTTCCTTCCTATAAATTTTTGAGGCAGTTTCAGTCCTGCCAGGTTGTTTTTTTTTTTTTTTTTTTAAAGGATGTCCACTGTAAAAGACTTTGAACTTTGTACATGTTAAGGTTTCAGTAATGTTAGAAAAATATATATTTAGCTGACATTTCTGCTTTATTTATAGCTATCATTTAATGACCAAAAACATGTGCAAAAAGCAGAAAGACATAGATTAGAAGGAACTATGTCATGATTACTTTTTTGGTAGGGCCTGTTATAGCATATGCATCATTTGGGTTTCAGACTGTTTTGAGCTACTTGTTTCCTTTGAACCAGGGAGCCATAGTTTAAACTGCATTGAGTGGTAGAGCATTTGGTCTCCTTGTAAAGGGAGGACTTCAGATACTCCATCAGCTAGAAGTGGAAAGAGAAATGTGTGTGCCCTGTAGTTCTTAGGTCATGTTCACTTATGAAAACTTTAGAAATGCAGGACCAAAAGGGTCAGCATCTAGGGCAGATTTTTCTAAACTCATACTTCTGTTGGAAATATTTGAGAGAGGTGAACCTTTTATTCACCCTACAATATTTATTGAGTGCCTACCGCTACTGTTCTTGCCAGCATGTGGGGGGAAAGTGGTGGGCGAGACAGAAAAGGTTCCTTCCCTGATGGGCTTTATATTTTTGTGGGGAGAGAAAGACAGAAGTGAGCAATCTAATAAGTAATTTCAGATCATAATAAATGTGAGGTACCTGCAACAGAATACCTGCAGCGAGGGTGCTATTTCACCATAGGTGGCCAGGGAAGGCCTGGGAAAGAAGTTCCATTTGAGTCGAATCCCAAATGGTGTGCAGGAACCTTCAGTGCAGAAATTTGGGAATCTTTAAAACAAAGTCCAAGGGTTTGTGACTCTTGAAGGGCACTGCCCTGTGTGAAAAGTGAAAGGACTAAGAGGAGACAGAAGTGCGCTGCGATGAAGCAAAGGCCTCTGCCTGGTGCATATGCGGACAGCTGCATTGCTGCCCTGCAAAGTGCCCTGTGCTGTGGGGCCCGGTCTCAGTGGCTGCAGTAGCTGCTCATGATCTGAAGAACCCAGTTTCCTCAGGGTAATACGACAGGGTTGGCCCAGACCCTCCCAGATCTTGTTTTTATGTGCTTTTAAATCTATTGGCAATAAAAGGAGAATCATTTGTTGGCAAAATGCGTTATTATTTTTCCCCAAATATATGGCGAACTGCATGATTCACCAATGATACTAATCTTTAAGATGAGATTTGTTTAAGAATTAGTAATCTGTTATACGGAACAAACCTTGCATTAGTTAATGCAGTGTGCTACATATTTTATATAATAAAAGGGTAATATGCAAATCGACCCTAATGGGAACAACCAGGAATGACGGGTCGCTATGATGTGCACTGACCACCAGGGGGCAGACACTCAACGCAGGAGCTGCCCCCTGATGGTCAGTGTGCTCCCACAGGGGGAGCTCCGCTAAGCCACAAGCCGGGCTGACAGCTGCGAGCATGGCGGCAGTGGCGGGAGCCTCTCCCACCTCATCGGCAGCGCTAAGGATGTCCGACTGTGGTTTAGGCCCACTCCCCTAAGTCGCAGTCAGACATCCCCCGAGGGCTCCTGGGCTGCCAGAGGAGGGATGTCCTTCCAGCTTAAGCCTGATTCCCTGGGGAGTGGGCCTAAGCTGGCAGGTGGACATTCCCCGAGGGGTCCCGGACTGCGAGAGGGTGCAGGCTGGGCTGAGGGACCCCCCCATAGTGCACGAGTTTTTGTGAACCAGGCCTCTAGTCTACATATATAAAAGCCTAAGTGACCTTTATGATGGAATGACTGGTCAACCAGTCGCTGTGATGCACACTGACCACTAGGGGGCAGTCGCTCAACACAGGAGCTGCTCCCTGGTCAGTGCGCTCCCACAGGGGGAGTGCCACTCAGCCAGAAGCCAGGCTCATGGCTGGTGAGTGCAGCTGCAATGGTGGGAGCCTCTTCCGATTCCGCGGCAGCACTACTGAGCGGCAGCAGCAGGCACAGCGGGCCCAGATGAGCAGGCACAGCTGGTTGGGTTCCTCCCTGGCTGCCTGCCACTTGGTGCAATGCTACATCCCCTGAGGGGTCCCGGATTGCGAGAGGGTGCAAACTGGGCTGAGGGCCCCCATGCTCCTGCCCCGTGCATGAAATTCGTGCACTGGGCCTCCAGTATTCTTAATAATGAAAGGACATCTTAACAGCTCACCTCTGACCTCTCAACCATAAGAAATGAACATAAATTATGCCAACTTTATTATGGTTCCTTAACTCAAGCAACCCATTAAGGTTTTGCAGATGTTAACTAGGATAGATCTTTCTCTTTCATTCTTGGTGATTTCTATGTCAAGGACATTGTTGTTTTAGAAAAAACAAACAACTAAAACGTGGAAACCAAAGTCTATTTCAACTAGGCAGTTATTCATGTTGGTGTGTAGAAAAAAGTCCTTAAAGCTGAAAATCTTGTTATGATAGTGTATTGCTTTCTTGGAAGGCTGACAATTGTGATTTAGTTTAGTTTTGATTTGGATTTAGTTTTGCTCAAAGCAGGAATTGGAAACACTTTAACTATGAAATGTAGATGTACTTTTGTTTTCATCAGTGAATAGAATTACACAGTTGCGAGTTTTTTGATTTGTCACACACTTAATAAGTATTTATTGAACACCTGTTACGTTGCAAAAGCTAGGGCTGCGGTGCCCCTAAGAGTCCAGTGGAACTAGTAGTAACTGGTTGGGCTCAGAGAGACTTTCGGGAGAAGCGATGGAGCCAGCAGCCTCTAAAAGAAAGCTTACATCCTGCCAGCAAAAGGTCAGCCGATGGCTTTGCCTCTGAGAGCTGTGGAATGCAAGCTTTATAACTCATCTCCTTAACATGAAGAGATGTGTGCTCTTTCTGAAAATATTGTTTTAAAAGTTGAAAGCAATGCTTTTGTAAAACTAAAAATCTCCCTTGAAATTATTTTACTCGGAGCATTGACCCACGGTTTAGGAATTCTTCTTGTCAGTGATTCAAACTTGAAAATACGTTGTGGGTTGGGGAGGGAGTAGAGAGGGAATCCGTTGTTGTGCACATGTGTTCCAGAAGCTGGAGTCATGGCAGGTTTCCTACTGGTATGCTCTCGGCTCCCGGCGTGTCTGGTGGAGTGGGCAGAAGTGGACCGTCCGTCATACTCATCCTGTGCCCAGTGTTTCCACAATGTGGCCCAAGGGAGTATTCCAGGAGAATGTCTGATGAAAGAACAGACTTTAGCCTGGGAGCCTAAGGGAATTATTAAATGGTTTTAATTAGGGGAGTGGTTAACTTGCATTTTGAACATTTCAGTCTGGCCTTGGTGTGGAGAATAAATTAGGGAAGAGGCACATTTGGAAGCAGAAACAACAGTGGGATGGAGACGTGTAGTTTAGGAAAAAGGAAATGAAGGCTGAGAATAAGATAGGAGTGAGTTGAGAAAAATTTCCTATGGAGCAGACACTTAAAGATAGTTTGCTATTACTGAGATGTTTTTATTCATTTGTTTTCATTTAGAAAAGATGGTTTGATTAGAAAGCATGCTATATAGATTGACAGAAATAACTAAAAAAACCCCAGTCTGTGTGTTCCATCTGTTTTCAGAAAATTGACTTTTGAAATATCTAGATAAATTATTTTAATCTTTTCAGAGCATAGTATTGGTTCTGAGACATGAAATTTCTTAAACAATGAAAATGACATTTTGTAAAGGGATTTGACATTAGCAGGTATAGGGTATATGAAAGTGTTTTGTTTGTAAAACCTTGATAACATTTTATAAAATTTCTTAGGGATACCGAGAATCTTTTGGTTGTGCTACAATCACAGTTGACTAATTGTCTGACTTAATTGTATTTTAAATTAGTCTATAACTTTGCTGACTTGCATAAAATTGGGAATATTTCTTCAGTATTGTTATTAGATATGATTTAATAAAAATGACTTCACATGTGGCATTTTGATCAGCATTGTATTTATTAGATGTTTTAAAGGGCATGGTTTTATTTTATTTGCATAATATTGAAAATTAGGCTTGATGAATTAAATGTCTGTTTTTAGATAATTTTAATTAATGTATGAAATAGTTATAGAGTACAGACTCCCTATATAAAACCAAAGGATATCTTTCAGTTTGTTGCTTGTCTAAAGGAAAGTTCTCTTTCATGAATTGTCAAGTGATTTGTTAGTAGAATACAAGAACTATTTTGGCAGTTGAATCCAGAAGAAATTTATCTTTTATTTTTGTTTTGGTATTTTATTAAGGTTACTTCAAGCTATCTAATTACTTTAGGTGAATATTTTTAATTTCTTTGGGTCAAATTCTTATAGCACAAGATGACCTTTTTAAGAATGGGGAGAAAAATGGATATAGGTAGAGATATACTTAATATTATTGCAAAGAAGTCCACCAGGGGCTCACAGTCCGTGATTCTACTGCGAACCTGATGTACAGCGTTTAAGAATAAGGCTTTGGCTCTCACATTTTGTCTCCTAGGACAATTTGGCATCGTATGTCAACATTAAATATTTTGAGTTGCCTTTTTTCTGTTTAAAAGCTATTCTTGGATTCTTATAGTAATGTGGTTGTCAAAACGGAGGAATGGATGGTAGCATGTGTGCTTCTGCACGTAACCAATTTCACAGTGGCTTAGCTAGAAATGAATGTCTCTCTCCCCCATTTTTTCATCATCCCAGGGTTCAGTGCTACAAGATTGGTTGCTATAAATTTAGGAGTTTTTCCATTTTTATTTACCAAGATAATATTTTCATGACTAGAGGCCTTTTCATGAACTCCGATGATAGTCTTTGTTTTATCTCCTTTTTCTTTACTTGTAAACTCAATGACATACCCTACAAACTTAGAACCATAGAGCTAGCTTGAATTACATAATGTATCAGCTTTCTATACAATTCTCCGATTTTAAAAAAGAAAAAGGTCCTTACATTTTAAGTGCTCCGTCTCCCTCTGTCTCCCCACCCCTATTTTGCATCCAGTGTTCAGACGTGTTTATATTTGGCCTTTGCTGTTCTGACTAACCCTGTTCTCTGCTTCTAGTTAACAGCCCGGTCCTTGCCTGCTGTGCAGTCCGATGAGAGACTACAGCCTCTGCTTAACCACCTCAGGTAAGTGAGGGCGCCACCCTGTCATGCTTATACTAGTAAATGAGAGGGCATTACAGTGAGTAAAGCATATTAGAGTAGGTGAAACCCCTTCAGTTACCAAAAGCTTCGTTCTTTTCTTGGCTTAATTTATTGATTTAAGTTGAATTTTTAATACAATACACTTGCTACTCTTGACTTTTAGGTACTATAGAAAGCTCCTTTAATTTAATAAAAGGATATAGAACTAGTTGGTAAGTTTAAGTTAAAATGAGTAGGGATGACCAGCTACAAGAAAATCACAAAGGAATGAGCTATTTACTTAAATACAAGGCCAACACATACTTTCAGACCCCCACATATTTTATGGGGGATAGAAGAAATAGGGATTTGCTTTCCAAATACAACAATAATGTATCTTAATTTAAAAACAATAACACAAACTTAGAAAATACAAGAGGGTAAAGAGAAAACCCATCAGCACTACTCAGAATAATTCTTTTATAATGTTTTAAAACCCAGTGTTGAAATGATACTTTTGTATAATTTGCTGTTTTTTCCTTTTAAAATTAACATTGTAAGACTTTTTTAGTTACTCGAATCTCTCCAAAAACGTATTTTTTAGTGACTGCATGAAGTTTTCTTGTATTGATGTACTGTAGTGTATTTATCTCCCTTAGGGGGGGCATTTAGACAATTTCCAATTCTTTTCATTAGTATAAAAAATGTCATATGTATAC
This sequence comes from Myotis brandtii, assembly GCF_000412655.1. Lineage (NCBI taxonomy): Eukaryota > Metazoa > Chordata > Mammalia > Chiroptera > Vespertilionidae > Myotis > Myotis brandtii. The sequence continues at coordinate 3,316,435 of NW_005356519.1, forward strand.
CTTTATTTGTGTTTTTGGCCATTTCTTTAATATAGATTTTCAGAGGCGGAATTACTTTGTCAAATCATATGAACCATTTTAAAGATTTAAGTATATATTTTTTTGTTTTGTTTTTTTTCAAAAACCTTATTCTAGCCCTTTCCAGTGTGGCTTGGTTTGGTGTCATCCCATGTACTGAAAGGTTGCTGGCTCAATTCTCAGGGCACAATCCCTGGTAGGGCATGTAGGAGGCAGCTGATCGATGTTTCTCTCTTTCCCTTTCCCTTCCTCTCTCTCTAAAAAATCAACAAAAACAAGTTAAAAAAAAAACTTTAAACAATAAAGATTAAAAAAACCAAACTTATTCTTTAAAAACACACACCTATTCTGCTTGTACTTTCATATTGTACCAGATTGCCCATGTTGCTGTACCCTAAACTAGTTGGGGCAGCCAAAACATTGCTAACTTAATAGTTAATCATAGAGATACTATTGTGATCATGTACATTTCATTTATTATTAATAATTTTCAAACATTATCATCTTAAAACATTTTTATTTTGGGGTGGGATTAACTATTTATTTTTGCCCCATTTATTGATAGCATCTCTTGATTTTTATTTGGCTTTAAGTAGTTTAGATATAAAGGATATTATCTCTTCATTGTATTTGTTACAAACTTTATTTTTCTGCAAATTTTTGATTATGTTGCATTATCCAGCATACCTACATTTTCAAGTTTTATGTAGCCAAGCACCAGTAGTGTTTTCTCTTTATTCTTTTTTTTTAAAAATATATTTTATTGATTTTTTACAGAGAGGAAGGGAGAGGGATAGAGAGTTAGAAACATCGATGAGAGAGAAACATCAATCAGCTGCCTCCTGCACACTCCCTACTGGGGATGTGCCCGCAATCAAGGTACATGCCCTTGGCTGGAATCGAACGTGGGATCCTTGAGTCTGCAGGCTGACGCTCTGTCCACTGAGCCAAACCGGTTAGGGCTCTCTTTATTCTTTTAAAACTGAGAATGCCATTTCTCATTTATAAATTTGGATGGATACTAATTTCCAGTATCTTTTAGGGTTCTTTATTTTTTCTCCTTCCCTCCCTTCCCCTTTTTCTTCCTCTCCTATCCTTCTCTCTAGTAGCTTTTCCTTTTCAGACAGATACTTTTCATTCTGTATGACTGTTTTTTGGGGGGATGGTGGTGGTCAGACTAACATTTCATCAGGGCTGAGTATCATAAATATTATACGTAGTTGTTAAATTTTCTAGAGCATTGTAGTAGGGAATCATGTTTGAGTCACTTCCCTAACCCCCTCTCCTGCTTGTTCTAATCTGTTGATGATTTTATCTCCCCAGTATCTGTCTTCCTATAGTAGCTTCTTTTTTTCTTTTTTTTTTTAAAATATATTTTATTGATTTTTTACAGAGAGGAAGGGAGAGAGATAGAGAGCTAGAAACATCGATGAGAGAGAAACATCGATCAGCTGCCTCCTGCACATCTCCCACTGGGGATGTGCCCACAACCCAGGTACATGCCCCTGACCGGAATCGAACCCGGGACCCCCCAGCCCGCAGGCCGACGCTCTATCCACTGAGCCAAACCGGTCTTGGCCCTATAGTAGCTTCTTATCTGTTCTCCTTGACACCAGTTTTGCTTTCTCTAAAATATATCACATCAGTGCCAGAGTGATTATATTATTCCTTGGCTTAAAACCGTTCTATCTCCTCAGTTTCATTTTGGATGAAGTCTGAACTTCTTAGCCTGACCTATGAGGTTCTTCTGGAAGGAGCCTGGCTTGTTACTTTGGACTCTTCGTTTAGTACCAGTACCCCAACTTCTAGTGCCACTAAATGCCTTGAAGTTTTTCTAAGACAGCACACTCTTACTCACTTTCGTGCCCTTGTAAATATTTTCCTTCTGCCTGGAATGTTCCCTCCCCTTCGCCACTTTTATTATTTGACTAACTTTTGCTTGTCCTTTAAGACTTGGCTCGTGTCCCCATTTAGTCCCCATCCCCTTCCCCTAAGTCAGCATTTGATGTTTTTTATATGTATTTCCACAATACCCCATGGCTACTAGTATATCTGTATTACAGAACTTATGATGTTGTAATTGTCTGTTTACTTGTCTGATTACTCGGTTAAAATGAGCTGCTTGAGAGCTTGGGAGGTGACTTTCCTATTTGTGTTTCCAGTGGCTGGGACATGATAGGCATTTAATACGTGTTTTGTTGAGTGAATGAATGGGCCTTTTAGCATTAATGTTTTGCTTTTACTTATGCATAGTTTTATAATTTATAAGTCACAGTATTTCCTATAAAACCACTGGTATAGAAGGTATAAACCTAAAAGGGCTGAATCGTACCTCTAGTTAATGCTCAATTCTGTGCGATAATGATGGATTTTCTTGCCTCCACCTCAGTATGGTAATTGTCAACTAGAATTTAGATTAACTACTGACATGTCTCTTTGAGTCCTTGAAACTTGCACAAACTGTACATTCGTTTGGGCGTTCATTCTCCATGCAGTTCACTCAGGACTGGTTGCTAGGCAACCAGGGCTAGATGCTACATGTAATATGCACCAACTAGTGTTGCTTTTTTATTATTAAACCAAATGGTTTCTCATTTTATTACCATGTCAGAGACATCTGTATGGAGGGTGACAGTTGATGTGCATAGTTTGACATTTCCTGTTGTACAAAGTAACCTTGTGATATGGCTTTCAATCATGTTGAATTGTCTCTTTCAGCTGTCTGAATATAGTGTTTTTCTTTTACCTTCCTTTTGCTTAGGTCAAAATAGGAATGCACACTATTTGGTTTGAGAAATTCTAATGATAATCTTGTTAGGGAAAAATAATCATCATTGATTTGCATGAACTGTAATGTTTAATGTTACCTAGAGGGGATGGACAGGAGGTTGAGACTCAAATCATTATTAGATCTAATTTTGTTCAGTGCCCTAATGATCAAAGTGGAATGATGAATAGCATTTTAATTAAATTTGTCAATAAAACTAATTTAGGATGATAGTACAAATACCTGTAAAAATTGAGGTAGCAATACAGAGAAATTCTCAAATCATTTTACAGGATTTAAAGGCTCAAAGATAGAACATTTTGCCACCCTAAAAATCTTAGATATTGCTTAATAATATATATTATTTCCAGAATGTAGAGACAATAGTTCTCTAGTCAAAAGTTAAATTAAGCACAGAAAACACTTGGCTTTAATATCTTACGGAAATACAAGCTTAATTTTATTCATTAGTAGCATCCATCCATTCATCAGTAAAAGCGAGCCTATTATTTGGTTGGAATTTAAAAAGTAGACAATTTCCATTCTCACGGAATTTACAGTTTTGATTTTATTTGAAAGATAGACACTTAAACACATTACAAAATTTGTAAACATTTCTATTAATAATTAAGCAAAAGCACTTAATTTTATTAATTGAACTGTGTCCTCCTGGAATTATTTCCTTAAGCAATGGGGCTATAACTTCCTGGTTTAGGATTCCATACTCCTAGCACTGTAGTGTCTCCCAGTGGGTATGTAGATTGGCCTGAACTTTCATCTCACTTGGGTGATGATGTTGTCTTAACTAAGAAGGAGAATAAAGGAAGACAAGGGATTAGGGAATGAATGTGACTGCTGAGATGATAAATTTAGTAGTTCAGACATTTTAAACTTGAGTTGCCTGTGGAGCATATGGGGGGGGGGGCAGGGGATGTTTAGTAAGAAGCTGAATATAAACCACTAGAGGCCTGGTGCACAAAATTCATGAACTCTGGGAGTGTCCCTCAGCCCAGCCTGCACCCTCTTACAGTCTGGGAGCCCTCAGGGGATGTCCAACTGCCACCTTAGGCCCGCTCCCCAGAACGGGCCAAAGCCGGCAGTCAGACATCCTTAGTGCTGCCATGGAGGCGGGAGAAGTTCCCGCCACCACCACTGCACTCACCAGCCATGAGGCCAGCTTCTGGATGAATGGCGCTCCCCCTGTGGGAGTGCACTGACCAACAGGGGCAGTTCCTGCGTTGAGTGTCTTGCCCCCCGGTAGTCAGTGCACATTATAGCGACTGGTCATTCCACCTTCAGTCGATTTGCATATTAGCCTTTTATTATATAGGATAGTTTAAGAATGAGGTTTATACCAGAGAGAGACATTTGCTAACCATCAGTATAGGGGTGCTGGTTAAAATCAGGGGAATGGTTGACATCACTGTGGGAGAGAGTACAGAGTGACAAGCAAAGGGGAAGTGTCTCTGAATAGAACCCATAGAATACCAGTGTTTAAGTGACTTGTGATGGGCAGCAATGGAAGGAAGAGATGAGTTAAAAGAGAAAGCCCAGTAGAAATACCAGGGAGGAATCTTGAAGGAGACAGGAACATAGCAAGGGATAGTGGTGTCAAAAATACTAAGGGAAAGATTTAAAAAAGGAAAGGTAAACACTGTCAAATGCCCTAGGAAAGTCAGGTCAGAACTACAAGATGTCAGTTGGATTAGGCACACGGGAGCCATTGGTGGCTTAGCCACAACATTGTGATAGTACAGATGCAAGTCTGATTCCCTTGAGGAGTCCAGGAGTAAATGAGAATCGAGGCTGTTACAACACAGGGCATGTAGGCTACTCTTGGTAGAGCAGGGAAGGTAAGAGGACTATATCCTCTTTCAATGAGCTTCATGGTTGGAGAAGTGGTTTATTTTTCCTTAAGATTGGAAAGATGAGCTATAGATTAAATAGAAAATGGTGTCTCTGAGAGTAAGATGAAATAATTGAAGAGGGAAGTTGCTAGAAGAGGTAAAAGGAGATGGGACCAAGAAGTCAAACTGGCAAGAGTGTACAAAGTATTTTAGTTTATATTCAGAAAAACCCAGTGAGGGCAATAGATGGTAATTTATCATCATCCCTATTTTAAAGTTTGTTGATGGAGTCTCAGGAAGTTCATGTTAAAATCAGATTTTTCAAATGAACTACACTTCCTCAAAAGAGATTCATGGATTATTTTATAAGACTTGACTACTTTTGAAAATTTATGCCAAGAACTTCTCCATTGGAAAAAATAAACTTGCTTAGACTTACCCCAAAATGTTAAATTCTGAAGTACCAGAGAGAATTTGTGTAAACCATTGTTTCTGCTTTCAAGTCACATATAATTAGATATGTTATCTAATGAGTCTGCATCTCAGTGTGACTTTATTGTCATTCTCACTGCATTTTCTAAGATGAACTGTATAGTGTGCTGATTTTTTAATGTAGAGATATATAAAGGTGTTGGGATATGTTTCTGTGAGTGTAGAAGTTTATTGTTCATAGATATCTTTGCTACCTTAACGAGGATATCCCCAGATACTTTTTATATAATGGTATTAGACTCTCAAGGTGTATGTTAAAGATTATTATTTTTATGTATTACATCACTTACAAATGCCAGGTATAATCAGGTGAGACTAGAGAGGAAAACTTGCAGCCTACATTCCACATGTGATAACTCCAATTGTGTGATTAAGATTTCTTCCCTTAAAAATAACACCATTTCCCATAGTGACGCAGCCCTCCTCACACCTCTGCCTCAAGTAATGAAATGAATGGGGGACTGAAGTCACTTTAATTGTTGCTTTTATTTATTTTTCCCCTCAATTAAAGAATAATTTCAAAAACATGTATTTGTTATACTATTTCTCCTAATTATATTAGCACGTTTTAGCCCAACAATGAAGTGGAAATAAAGGATAAAACAAACTAGCAATGAGAAGGATTGCCCATAGTAAATACATGGACTGTTTCGTGTGGATTAACTTGTGATGCATCCTGAATTTGTAAGCAGATGTTTATATTGACCTTTAATTTAAAATCATTAAAAATGATGAAAGCATCTTCATTCAGTTGGTATTATGTTATTACAGACTGTTTTTGTGACTGTTTTTCTAATGCAGTACATTTGGTTAATATGTACACGTTTCTCTCTATTCCTATAAAGAATATGCTCTGAAAGATTTTTTTTATCAGAAATGAAACCTCTGTAAAAAAGCTTTTGCCAGTATCCATAGTGGTACAGTTCTCAATATTCTCTTCTTGAATTAGTGCTCATTTTGAAATCAGAAAATCATGTGGGCATTCCTGTGCGAGAAAAAGGTTCAGTAGACAGGGGCTTCCACCGATTGAGGGCTGAAGTGAAAGCCTCGTTAACATGGTCCACAGGCTTCGGGTGTTTGTCAGCTCTTCCTCATCACCTGTGTCCAGCCTCTTGGCAGTCCCTTCAACCATTTATTTTTCCATGTGCAGCAATAACAAGCGTGATCATTGTGAAGGTTTTTCAGGTAACTTATAAGATATTAATACATTAGAAATAATATATTTTTCCATTATTTATTGTCTTTGAATTACTCCCCCCCTCCCGCATCTGTATGGAAAATGTGCATGCCTTCTTAGAGATGTACTTGTCAAGAGTCAGCTATTTGTTAAAATCAACCCATTGTGTTAAGGGCACTATATGTATACTCTGATTAAGTACAAAGGAGTTGATAGATGTTGCCCCTTAATTTGAGACGTTTATACCTGTATTCTAACACACACACACACACACACACACACACACACACACACACACACCTGCCCCACCCCACAAAGCTGCCCTGCATTAATGCTCCAGCTTAATCATGTAAAGAGAGAGGTGGGAAATCTTTCATGAGAGGTAGTACCTATATGTGATTTTGTTACCAATTTAATGTCATGTTATTGTTTCTGATAAAATTTATAGGCACAATATGTAAAATTGAAAAAATAGAAGAAACGAATCCTACCTCACTAATACAACTGCTGCTAGGCATTTGTTGTAATCTCTATGTATATTTTATGTAATTATAATTAAAGTGGGTAAACTTTTAAAAACTTTTTTTACTTAATATATCATAACTATGTAATAAAGTAAAAAATTGGTTTTCATGGCTTTAATTATAAGTGACTTTATAATATTCAGCTGAGAATGGATAGATCTACTTCTACTTAGCCATTCCCATTTTATTGGGTATTTAGGCTTCTTTGGTTGAATTAAACCTGTGAAGAAAAATTGTAGCATAGATGTTTTCCAGCAGATGGAGATAAGAACAAAGAGCAGCAGCAAACTAGGTGATGCATAGCTTTGAAGATACAAGAGAGTTCATGATTCTTTTTAAAAAATAATCATCAAAGACTTTATTTATTTTCTTTCATTGACTTTTTTTTTTTTTTTTTTAGAGAGAGTGGAAGAGTGAGGGAAAGACAGAGAGAAACATCGATGTGATAGAAACACATCGATTGGTTGCCTCCTGCACTCCTGAACAGGGCTCGGGCCAGGGAGGAGCCTGCAACGGAAGTACATGCCCTTGACCATAATCGAACTTGGGACCCTTGGGTCCGCAGGCCGATGCTCTATTCACTGAGCCAAACTGGGTAGGGCCAAGAGAGCTCATTATTCTAATGGTGTCATGTTGCCCAGGTGAGAAGGTGGCAGAGTTTTTAACAAGTGAACCAGTGACTTGAAAAATATGGAATCAGGAAGCTGAAATTTAAACCTTATTAGTGTATCTAGATTGGAGTCTTCTGTTGGAGCCATAAGAAGTGACCACGGATTTAGTGGAGTAAAACAACACTAATTTATTTTCATACAGTTCTATAGGTTAGACATCTGACATGGGTCTCACTGAGCTAAACTCAGGATGTCAGCAGGGCTGTGGTCCTTACTGGAGACTCAGGAAGAATCTGCTCCCAGGCTTATTCATGTTATTGGCTGATTTTAGTTCCTTGCAGTTGGAGGACTGAGTTCCTATTTCCTTGCTGGCTTTCTCGCAGGAACCATCTTTGCCCCGAGAGGCTGCCCACATTCCTTCTGTGCTTCCCATGTGCCCTGAGGGTCTTTGCACGTGGGTTCCCTCTCAGAGCAGCTACGGAGCATCAGTCCTCCTCATGCTCCGAATCTCTCTGACCTCCCCTTCTGCTATATCGCTCTGCTTTCACCCGGGAACGTTTTCTGCTGTCAGGCTCATGCGATTAGATTGATCCACATGAATATCCTGGATAATCTCCTGTCTCAAGGTCCTTAATCTTAATCACATCTGCACAGTCCCTTTTGCCATGTGACCTAACATATTCACAGGTTCCAGGGATTAGTGTGGACATTTTTAAAGGGCCATTGATCTGCTTAACAGGGAGGGGTTTCTTCTGGGGTGTTTAAAACAGATTGTTGCATCACTTTTCTTCAGTTTTTCAAGTAAACCACCACTCTTAAATTTCCCTAGAGTTTTGTGGTTATCTTAATTCATGTTGCTAGCTTAACATGTTTTAGAGTTAATGAAAGGGCTAACAAATGATTTTCCCAGAAATATAAATAAGTTACTGATTTTCTTTTTAATGGCATAGAAAGAAGGCAGGAAAATCTTTCCTATCTCTTTGACTGGCTAGCTAGCCAAGGCAAATACATACCTTTGCAAACAGTAGACTTTGTAATGAAGTTGAATTATGTCGTGGCTGCAACTTGTGGAGGTACTTTGGTATGAGAGGTATTTAGTAAATATATGGTCACAAACTTTTTAGCCTCCTAAGAGTTTATATTATTTATCATTCACTTCACACATATTAACGAAACTCCTACTTGATGCTAGACATGGTGTATGTTCTAGGGATATGTATTTATGTGTGCCCTTATAGGACTTTCTGATCACAGAAAAGAAGAATTTTAGCTCAAGTAATTACAATAAATTATGATGATTTAGCATAATAGAGGTACATGACTCTGGGACCACAGCATCCAGGCGATCACAAGGCCTCATGTGTCACGGTACTCTTGCAGCTTGTCCCCAATTAGACATTCTAGATTTCCGTTAGCCTTCTGACTCCAGAGTTTCTTCAGGGATTTCTGGGATGTGGATACTGGCAGTCTTCCTGGAAAGCAAAATCTGTGATTATACTTTCCAGCAGTTTTTTTTTTTTTTAAATCTGCAGTTTCCTATTCTTCACTCATTGGATTTCTTTAAAACTTTGATTGTCCTCTAGATAATAATAAAGAAAATTAGTTATTTTATACTGTGTTATGCCTAACGTGCCAACAAAATGTAAAATGATGCTGCTTATACAGGGAATAACTTTCTTAAAAAGCCCGAGAAAGCACTGTGGTAGTTACTCTGACAGGTTAGCAGCTGAAAGGTAACTTGTTGAGTGCTGTGCAGTGGAACCTTCCAGGCTGATGGAAATGTTCTTTACCTGTGCCACTCCATCCAACAGCCAGTAACCACATAGCTCTTGAAATATGGCTAATGTGTTTTTAAGTTTTAATTAATTAAAATTACAATTTCAATAGCCAGTGGTAGCTAATGAGTACTTGATTAGATAGCATAGACCTGTGTCATATTTGAAATACATTTAGATAATCATATTTTTTTCTTATTTAAAAACCACAATAATGGTTTTTAGATTAATGGACTCCAGAGTTCCAGCTCTAAGGTGGCCCTGGAAGTTATACCTATGGAGGTGTCATTAGAAACTGTGGCTGTTGAGAGTCATGAGGCTCCTACACCAGGGCAGCTCCTGCCCTTGCTGGTGTGGATTTTGCCTCCTTGCACATGAGCTGTCCACCTGTAGCAAGAAACCCCAGAGACTAGGGAAGCTTCGAGCTGCCGGCCAGCTGTGATTCGAGTGCTGGATCTCTCGGAGATGCCATGTGTGGCCTGTGGTAATCTCGCGAGTCTAAATGTTTAATCCAAGAAGACTTCCTGGCGTTCCTCACACAGTTGACCTTTATTCACTCGGAGTAAAAACAAACAAAATTTGATAAATTGGGCTGAGAAAAGACAGACTACCAAGACTCAATAAAGGTTTAATGCCCCCTCAATTGTTTACAACTACTATTTAGAAGATAGTTCTATAAAAGATAATATAAAATAAATTAAAAAGTCAGTTTTTACTTAAGCTACCTTACCTTGGTCCTTGACATACTGCATACATACAGTGTAAAGGGGGCCCATAGGTATGGTCATCCCACAAGTATAAGAGCGTGTCTTCCCAGATCTTACGGAGGTCGGCTCCAAATACCCAACGTGAAGTCACCCCCAGTGCTTTGATATTACCTAACTCCGTTTTCTTCACAAGCAACATCACTAGCCAAAATGATCTTCATTTGTGCATTTATTTTATTTATTTGTTTGTTTGATTTCTCTCCCTCCCCAAGTCCCCACCAAAACCCTAAAGACATCGTGTCCTTGATTCTGTTCTGTATTAGAGAGCAAATGTGAGGAGGTAATCCTAGAATATCATAAACTTGGGCTAACTGATCAGAAGCACTCCACACTGTAGATTATTTGTGGGGGAATGAGATGCCCATCAATTTAATGTATTAATTTTCCTGGATGTTAGAACTTTGTTTCTTGCTCCCCACTCTCCTCGATTTTTCATTACCACTCTCATATTGTAATTATTTGAGTATCCTGGGTCAAAAGCAAATAAAAAACAGCCTCCATTTAGGCAGTCATTAAACTACTAGAATGTATGCTAAGAATGCAAAGGAATATGCAAAGCTTACTTATGAAATGGAGGTATTTGTTGGAGGCTTTAAATGTGTGTAGTGAAAATACCTTTGTAGGTCTGTAGTTTGAATACATCGTGCACATATGTATATATTTTATTTTTTTAAGTCAGTTTTATTGAGGTATAATTTATATACTGTAAACTGTACTTGTTTTAAAGGTGCAGTTCAATGACTTTTGGCAAATGTAAGGTACAGATGTTTTTGATAGAACAATGAGATACTCCTTTCAGTTCATTGGATTGGTGCAGTTTAGAAATTGGAATGAATAGGAAAGTGTGGACCACCTGGAGCAAGACGAGGCCAACCTTAGATAAAGAAAAGTAGCAAGTGTGCCGAATATAGTTCTTACCTGATACGGAAACCCATATGATCCTGGTTTTTATTGGATATGTGAGCCTCTTGGTATCAGAATTTGTCCCAGTTGTAAAGAAACATAGATTATCACACTGCATATTGTCTGATGGTAGTTGTTAGGGAGATTTTTTAAAAAAATGCAACTTCTGACTTTATGCTTGTGGAAAATAATTTACATTCAATTTATAATAGAATTTTATTGATTGTGTTCTTATTTGGAATAACTGCAGGGAAAATCACCTGGGCCAACACAAGTCAGATACCATTTACTAGAGGTTTAGTTGTAAAAGGAAAGTAATTTCAATTTCAGCACTGACAGCTGTTGAGTGAATGTTCCTGTGATATCCTTCACAGCAGGAAATGATATATTGTAACTTCTGCTCCCCTGATTTCCTACACACCCAACAAATGCAAACTGCAGGGATTGTGCTTTCTAAATGTCTGAATAGCCTAGCTCGTGTGGACAGACTGTTTTTGTGTGTGTGTGTTTTGTATTTTTTTTAACATCTAAAGTGGGTAAAATTGTGATTGCAAAAGTGGGTATATGGGTGATACACAAAACCTTGGTTTCCTCCTCCTGAAATTGTTTTTCCATTTGTGCCATGATTACACCTGGCTTTATGTGGAAAGGTCGTATTGGAGCTCTGCATTCTTTCATAGAATGATGTAGGAGATTGCATCTCATTTGAAAGATGTATTTGTTTACTTTTTAATGCTCCAAATAGATATGTTTCCTTTATGCAGAGATCAGTTTTGGTTACTTGTGATACTTTCTTCACTGCTTTTTTTATTTTATTTTATACTAGTTTTTAAGATATGATAAACTATAGCCTGCCACATAGAAAGGAGTAAATAGTTTGAACCTCCTTAGGTTCAAGAGTACTGGGAAATTCTTGACAAAGAAGGGAAATATGTTTTATATGTTACTGTTTGGGAGCCTCAGAATCTGTTGCTCTGGTGGGTGGCAGAGTGACACTCCCCAAGAATGGGAGAGGAATTCCTTCCAGTCTGGCTCAGGGTCTTGCTGCCGTCCACAGTCCTGTCCCACCTAGCATGGCTTCTTGCAAATGACAGAGGAGTGGACGATTGCAATTAGGTGTTGAGGCAGGCCAAGCTGCCCCAAAGATTCCCAAATAGAAATGTGTCACAGCTTTATTTTCCCCCAAAGAAACGATTCAGTTTACCTCCAAACTAATAAGAATTCAAGATTGCTTCCCTAATAGTATACATGGCAAACTGTGGCTCAAGTTTAAAACTTGATTCCCAAGTAAAATGCTGTGAAAATAAGCATATTTGCAGTAGACTTGAGGCACTTTCTTTAGTGGTTCAATTGCAGCTTATATTCTCCTTTCAACTAGCAGAGCCTGATCTTAACTTGGTAAACAGAAGTCAGGTGGTCAGTTGGCTGTTCTATAGATATACCTCCTCCTTGAGAATCATGTGATTGTCTTGTGTCATTATGTCCTCTTCCCTGTACAGCAGTGCTGTTTGGTAGAAACATAATGAGAACCACAAATGTGGGCCACATATGTAATTTTTAATTATTTAAGTAAATTAATTTTAATCTTATTTAACTTCTTTCCAAAAGATCATTTTAAGATATAATTGATATGAAAAATCATTAACGAATTGTTTTACATTTTTTTTTTCATCCTAAGTCTTGGAAATCCAGTGCATGCTTTACATTTATTGAATATCTGGATTCAGACTAAGCTATGTTTCAGGTGCTCAGTGGTCACATTTGGCTAGTGGCTGCTGTATTGGACAGTGCAGCTCTACAAAATGGGCTTCCATTGAAATGGAGATGGAAATGGAGACTGAAATATTTGATGTTGAATGTTTGTACTTTGGAAACTTCCTGAGAGTGTAAGTGGGGATAAAACCTTTCCGGTCATCAGGTTATTCAGGGACACCTAAATCCTCCAACTTCAAGATTAAATATTTTATGTGATAGTATAAAGTAGGTAGGACAGAAATACATTTCTCCCATAATATTCAAGGAAAGAAACTGGTAAATGTTAAGAATAAAGAAAAACAACCAAACCTTTAAATGCAATAAATTTAGGCTCAGGTGATGATGATGATTGCAATTTGAGTGAAAAATACTGTGAAAAAATACTCTTTTACGGACATCTGCTTTGGTCCCGGAGACAACCCTTTGAGGGAGGTTCTAATCCCTGTTTGCCAATGAGCACACTGGAAAAGATTTAGAGGTTTCTTCCAAGTCACACAGTGAGTGTGCCAACCCCTGACCAGTGGATTCTGAAACCTGTGCTCTCAATCACTTTCTGACTCCCTTATTCTGCCTTGCCTCCAGGATTGCCTTGGGTCACTTGGACTTGGAAAAAAATTATGCAAATGAAGAACAGTTACCGCTGACTCCTAAACTGTTGCAATGATCCCTGTGCTCCTTGCTTATTTCCTCACATTTTCCTCAGTGGTCAGAAAAGGAGATGATTGGGGAAGTAATCACCCTTGAAACGCTGACCCATGCCCTCCCATTTCTCAGTTACACCCTGTGGCATTTATGTTTCCGTAGTGGAGCTCGGGCTACCACTCTCCAGCCCAGGTGTGATGATCCATCTGCTGAGGATCAGTGCCACAGCATGAAAAGGTTATTATTTTTTCTTAACCAGCTAATCTTGCTGTGAGACCCACAAATCCACCTTCTCATGATTTCTTCCCTTTGTTTTGAATTCTCAGTTGCTCAAAAACAATTCCCTGCCGAGTACCTAAGTGCTCCTATTGATATTGTGGTGCATTGAACAGGACTTAAATTTCCGTCGTTTCTGCAAAGACCAGGAGTAGCTCTGCCTTTCCCTTGTGATTCACAGATCAGACGTGTGCAGATATATCTGTTTCAGATTTACCTGTTCAGATGGCCACTGTGTTTTTATTCTGTAAATTAGATGTTTGTGTTGTAATGTTTGGGGAAAATTCTGGTTCCCTGGGCCTGTGATGAATTACACTTTCCTGTCTCAGTTATCCCTCAACCTCCTCACCCCTTTGGATTGATTTGATTGGATTTCAAATAGGATCCTTTTAATTTGATTACATAAATATGTTATGGATATTTTGAAAGTCTTCTTTTCCTTTTGGTTTTTAATACTATATTGAAGCTGTTAGCCTTATCATTTTCTGTTTACTGTTATTTATTTATTTATCTTGCTGTATTTGAAACCTAGTTGTGCTTACCTCTTACTGTTTAATGAGCAAGATAATCTGGGAGAAAAAAGTTCCTCAGATGTGGCTGAGTTTTAATTAAGTTGCATGTAAGTTTATTGAACAAATGCTGCAGTAAGAAGATGCTTTTATATGTTCTGTGTATTCCTAGCTCTCTCAGGGTAGGTTAGATAACTTAGGACCAGTTCCTCCAAACAAAAACATAATCAAGGACAAAGACTGAATTACTTCATTGTCAGCAAAGGGTTCGTTATCTACAACTGCACAGTTCTGTTTTCTTAGAGATTGCTATTATGCATACATTTACGTCTTTAAAGGCTTTAAACTTGACAAAGCCTCAAATTTTTATTAAAATGGCAGCTTAGCACTAGTTATTGCAAAAGGAGATAGGATTTAAAGTTTGCTTTTTATCTTACTGTTTTGTGTTGTTGTTTTTTTGTATACAAATCTGGCTTTCAGGACCTACCTATCCAATTTCGGAGTTTCCCCATAGCCGCTGCTTGTTTTTGTGATTTGTTTTTTTATGCCATCTATCCCAACTTCTTCATCTATACACTGTGCTTTAGAAATTTTCTTGGTTTTACTTCTCTCTTTCTGCCTATCTGATATGTGCTAACTCTTCAGATTCTGAGAAAAATAGTCTTTTTTTATTATTCCAAAATGCCATCTCCTTATCACAGGCTTATGTTTACACCCCTACAACAACCTTAATAAACTCAAACCACTTACTTTTATGAACCTGGTCAAAATTTAAGAACGTTTAATGCCTATGAAATTGTTAAACTACAATGATAAAAATACTAAAACAAGCAGGCCTTTGACTTTTATGTGATCATCACATCCTACTTCCAAGCCTTCAAATTCAAATCATTTTCTGACTGTAATCTCCTGCTTTTCCACTTTACTCCCAGCCTCTCATTCTCACTGATTGTCATCTTATTTCAGGCTTCCCTGCTAGTCCCCCAAGTCACCTCTCCTTTCTGGCTAAACAGGCTTCTCTATTCAGTCTAGTCTCTGGTGTCAGTCATTCCAAAGCATTCTAATAACAGTCTAGAATCCTGTAGCCTGTAACTTTCTAAAGCTTGTAACTCTCTATTCAGTGCCATTTCATTGTTTAAGAACCTAATGCTTCACATTGCTCTGTCCTCCCCCCACCCTTCTTTTAGAAGCGACCTTATTCTCTGGGCTCGGGGACATTTGAACATGTGGTGGCACTCATCACAGGTACTTCTGCATCATCTCTGGATTCTTCACTACTTTGTGACTCTTCCTTGGTTACAGAGGTGCTTAATGATTGTATGCGGAACGATTCAGGAGTCAAACAGGGACGCTTGAATACATTTTGGTTGGTTTTGTTGTTTTCTTGGTAATTAGAATCTATTATATCCAGTTAAGGACAGCAACTGGGGAAAAGTCTGTTATAGAGAGTCTGACAATCTGATGACTTTTATCCTGGGTTTTATGCATTTACAGCATTGTTTGGGTAGTGAAGGTGTTAATTTTACTGGTACAGTGTAATAATTATTACCTTTTAGCAAAAGTACATTATAATAATTACAGCCTAGTCTCTTCAGAGAGAATCCTAATGTAATTGACTATTCACTGAACACATCTTTATTTTCACTACTTTTCTGGCTTTTTGGTAACTTGAGAAAACTCTGTGTAACACTCACCTTTGGTGCCTTTCACCTGATTATCTGGCAAATAAAAGACAAATTATGCATAGAGAATTATGCATATATCACTGCAGTCCTTTACCACTGTATTTATGGATGAACAGACTGATGCATAGTTTGACTTGTTTTTTTTTTTTTACTTATGGCTAATTAGTGGCTTAACTAAGAATTAAATTCATATCTTGATTTTTTTTTAGGCTTCTCTGATTATTCCTCTGTATATTTGGCAAAATAGTGATTAATGACATAATTGGATTTTTGTGGCCCATTAAAATATGTTGGTCTGCTGTTTTGAAAAAATGGAACTTGTGATACATCTCAATTTATTCTTTTCTGAAAGGTTAGAGGCAGGAAAACTTATACCTCCTGAATCCCTCTTTTTTAAAAACTGTATATAAGTGACAATGGATGTTTCTCAAAATAACATTATTTGAAATGGACAGAAAACAGTATTTTCTGCTGGTCTTACATGTATGTGTGTATATATATATATATATATATTTGTATCTATCTGTCTATCTCTTGAGCCAAGTAGAAATGATTTTGCTGTTAAAAATTACTATTTCTGTGTTTCCCCAATATAAGAAATGCTCATTCATAAAATTGATTTGTTTTTTAAATCATGAAAATAAGACTGTATTTTGACAGTTCATTGATGTAGCAGCTGCATTCATGCGGGAGAAGTGTGATGTAAAGCTGACACTGAGCTCTGCTTGTGGTAGGAAGTGCCTCACCCCCTGGGTACCTGTTAGTCTCATTTAGTAACATCCCTTGGCACCTCTGAGTAAAAGCCAAAGATCCAGTTTGTGAGCTAATATGAATTGTTCTTAAGGATTTTTATTCTTTTATGGCAGCATTACTTGTTCCTTCATCCCACCCGCCCCCACCTTGATTGCCTTTCTTTCTTTATCTGTGGGCACTACTATATTTAGGATCTTACCTTCTCTTGTCTGAAGTATTGCAGTATTCTGATTTTCTATTGCCCTTTCCAGTCGTTCCTCCATTCTGCTTGCTTTCTCAAATGTAAACTTGATTATGTGACTTCTCACCTGAAAAATCTTTTCATGGTTCTTTAGTATTGGATACAATGTTTTCCATAACCTGTCTTTCTATGTTATATCCAAAAATTCCCCCCAGCTAAGCCTCATCTATCCATAACTAGTTCAAAGATGTATGAAATAGCTGTGACGTACCAACTCTTCTCACCAAAACATAAGTTATCCCTTCTGGTCATAAGTAGAGGAGAAGTCTATTTCCTAATTCTGAAGCTTAACATCTTCATTTCTGTCATTTTCCCTCCCATGGGCTCCATGCTTGTCCTCACTGGGTTGGCTGATGGCCATTTTCCTGTCTATTAATAATAATTTTAGAAATATGATGTCTATATAGTTTCCTTATATCCTCTCGGTAGTTATTTATATCCATTAAAGTCCTTGCACCAATCATTGCTACCATTCTGTTTCTTTTTTACTTTTTCCCCTTGGAATTTAGCCCTTTCGCCTATTCTATCAAAGTATGGAGGAATAGGATTTACACTACCATTCAGGCAAATGTGTGGGTCCTTTTTATACATCTCTTCTTTGTACTTAGTATACTACATTAATCTGGGCTGAGAGAAGCTTCCTTGTGCACTGTTTACTCAATAACTATAGTCATGTTCATACATCGTTTTACCATTTTTAGAGGACTTTTGTATTTCTTAATCAGTTGATCTGAACGGTCCTGTTAGAGGATTACACTCACTTTATAGACTACGAGGCTGAAGGTCATATGGGTCATTGGAGTGGCCCTGTACCTCCCAACTGGGTGGGGGCTCCTCTGTAGGATTGCGCTCCGCCCCCCCCCCCCCTTCCAGCCTGTTTTCTCTGTACTCATTGGTCAAGGCTGCCATGGCTCTGTGTACTGGAATATGATTCACTGATTTTTAATTAGTACTTTGAATATATTATTTCACTTGATTACCAGCATTCCTGGCAGTGGGCATGCCTGGCATTATTAATGCCATTTTACAGATGAGGTTAATGCAAATCAGGATGGTCAAGAGACTCACCCTGGTTTGCCAGCTAGTGACTTAGAAAACAAAAACCAGGGCAGGTCTTTGGACACCGAGCCCATTGCTGTTTCCATTGGCCATGCTGCCTCTTTGCTCCACTGTAAGATATATTGGAAACTGAAACACATTTTTATTTTTGGGATTTCATTGACACAATTATCTGTTTTGCTCTATACTAAAGGGGGTCCTAATAGATCATGACAGGAGATTGGACATTGGGTGGTGGGCACACAGTGCAATATACAGATCTTGTAACATAGAAACCCACACCTGAAACCTATATGTTCATGTTGACCAATGTCACCCCAATAAATTTAATAAATTAAATGGCAACTGTTGGTTTAACTAAGCATGAGTTTTATATGCCATGGAACCACTGTGATGAAAGGAATGGTTATAATTTAATGATACATTATCAGAAACTTGTTACTTAAGGGAGAAATATACCAGAGGCAGGAAGATGTGTTTCAGGTAAGGGATCATTCTGTATCACTCCTTGGCATTCCACTCATCTTGCTCTCTGTAAATTTCAGGCCATTCTTAGCCTGTGGAAGGACGATAGGGAGGGGAAATCTATACTCCTAATAGTCTCCTAGCCAGTGGCTGCAGCATCCCAGCAGTACTGTAGTTTTGCTTCATCATTCATTCCCATTGTTTAGTCAGTACAATTGATTGATTGTAGGAACAGCAGCCTTTCTACGGAGCCTCTTGAGTGTGTATATTTATATTGTTCAGCAGCAAGAATCTTTACTGACCTGGTAGAATGTGGAGGACACAATGATGCTTTACTCCAGGTTTCCCCTTACTGGTGGAGTCTGCATAGATCATGGTCTGATTGCGGTTTTCTATGTAAGCCAGCACCTGGTTTTCACTGTGTCAGTGTCTGAATGTCCGCATCTGAGTCACCGTTTATGGAGTTAGGCATGGGTGTGGTGCTATGTAAGGACATAAAAAATTACAAAAGTATATACATACCAAGTTAAAAATCCTAATTTATGAATAATATTACAGGGAAACATGTTATGGTAGGGAAGAGGTAGGGAATCGGGAGTCAAAAGGTCTGAGTTCCTTACTGCACTGCGGGCTTGCTTTCTGATCTAACAAGTTTCCAACTCCTCTGAGTTTCTGTTTCCTCATTTGTCCAATTTAAAATAAAAATGCTCTGTCAGGGCTGTGAGGATGTTATTTACAGGATATAGATAACTACTCTGCATATCTAAAATGCCATATAGATGTTATTTATTTTAGTAAACAGTGATTACTATATGTTAGACCTTTTTAAATAATTTTTTAATTTTTCAATTACAGTTGACATAACAATACTATGTTATACACATAGTGATTAGACATTTACATACCTCATGAAGCGATCACCCCGATAAGTTTAGTACCCATCTGACACCATACATAATTACTGCAACGTTACTGATGATATTCCCTATGTGGTACTTGATGGAAAGTTATTTCGATTCAGACCTCCTGTCAACACTGCAAAGCAGGCATTATTATCTCCATTCAACAGATAAGGAACCAGGGATACAGAGTGTCTAAGGAATTGGCTGAGGGACTTACCACTAGTGCATAGTCCTGATTTAAGCCCCAGTTTCTCCTTTGCTGTGCTGACTGCTGTTAATTAAGGATCAGCAGTCGAGGTTTGAACTTTAACAATTTGCATTATGCTTCTAAGAATGGAAGTGGCATGCTAGACTAGACATGAGGGAGAGCCAGACTGTCACTATAGTTTTGCACTGTTTTAGGGAAGTTACTACTTAAATGGATTCTACTAAATGCCTTTAAAACACTTAGCTATGTTTCTGCTAAGATTTATGTATAAAATGTTTTCTCATTCTGACTTAACATCTGCATAAAAAATTCCCTTTGATGTGATCTAAAATGTCTTACAAATCTTATCTTAATAATTTTTCTTTTTCCCCCTTAGTCATTCCTACACTGGTCAAGATTACAGTACACTGGGCAGTGCTGGGAAGATTTCTTTGGATCAGATTGACTCGGTAAGCATCACATCCTTTAAATTTAGATCTTTGTCAGTGGAGGAAGCACGGATTTTCTTCAACCAAAGATGATTTTGGGGTCGGAATATTGGGAGAGAATATTATTCCTCTGTCTGCCAATCATTTTAAAAGAAATCCTATTTGCTATACAAAATATTTTTAAATCATAAAAATACCAAAATTAATCAGGAAATTGTTTGTATTCTGATGAAAACAGGATTTAATTAATTAGTGTAATGGGGAATTCTTTTATAGCTGAGTGGTGTTCATGTATTTATATTTAAATAACATGTGCATTTAGAAAAGAAGAAATGGAAAATGCTAAATGTATCTGTTTGCTAGGCTGTAACAAAATAACACAGACTGGGTGCATTAAACAACAGGAATTTATTTTCTCCTAGTTCTGGAGGCTAGAATTCCAAGATCAAGGTGTTAGCACATTTGATTTCTTGTGGGGCTCTTCTCACTGTGATACCACATAGTCTTTCCACTGTGCACCCATCCCTGCTGTCTCTTTGTCTTCTTAGGAATTGGACCAGGGCCCTACCCCCATGATCTCATTTAACTTTACTTTTTTAAAGGCCCCAAATCCAAATACAGTCACATTCTGAGGTACTGGGGGTTAAGACTTTACCATGAATTTCGGGAGGATGAAATTTTTTCTATAACACTAAGTATAGGCTCCCATCCTTGGGTTGCCACTAGATTACTGGCCAGCTCGTTACAATTCCACTTTGTAGTTCCATTGTAGAATGAAAGAGTAGCATACTTTACTATAGTCTGTAGGATTTCTCTTTAACACATAATTGATTTTCCACTTTATCCAAAAAAAAAAAAAAAAAGGAAAATAAACCAGCCATAAATTATGATCAATACTGGCGGTTAATATGTCTAGACATAACAATAGGATTGCCCACCTTATACAGTTGATTTGAAATCTCTAACACTTCCTCCCTGCCTAATGATTGTGTTTATGTTATGAGAATGGTTAGAAGTTAATTCTATTTCTAATTCTATCATACTCATTCAAGCAAATGTGAAATTGGTTGGATACTGTAGGAAGATACAGAAATATAGTCATTAATTCACTTAGTATATAGTGAGCCTATCAGTTAGATACCAGCCACTGTAATGTGGATACAGAGGTGAATAAAACAAGAATAACCTATTCCTTCATTGACCTTACTTGAGGGAGGTAGACAACATATAATAAAAGGCCAATATACAAATTGTCCCCTTGGAAGTTCGACCACTTGCTATGACATTCACTGACCACTGGGGGTGGCATGGAACTAAGAAAGGCCCCTGCCGGCAGCCAGCAGCTATGGAAGGAGGGCCCCGGCCAACAGCCAGAAGGCCCCAATTGGCCCTGATCGCCAGCCAGGCCTAGGGACCCTACCCATGCATAAATTTCATGCACCGGGCCTCTAGTAATAAATAATAAGTAAGCAATATTATGATAAATTACATTAAGTGCTGTGATGGTCATTTCTGTCCGTGGGTCTGTGACAGATCCTGTGCTGGGTGATAGATACACCCTTATCTGGATCTCTTCTTAACTCATGTCATTAGCACAGCCCTCAATGTTCTCCATTTCTTTTCTAAATGTTTCCTTTAGATTTCTAACTGAAGTCTGGCTCCCTCGATGACACCGTTTGCCCTCTAGCCTCTTTCAAGTAGAAGCTGCTTTTTTCTCCCCACACTCTACGTTAGGTTATGGGATGTGTCTTCCTTGGTCCACATCACAACTTCCAAACTGTTTCTCTGCCTCCATTGTCAGAACTCCAACTCCTTTCAAGCCCTGTGATCCTCTTGTACCACCTTGTTACTTACTGTTCTTGGCCTCCACAACACCCATGTTGATAATTCACCCCGTACCCTGGCCTCATAATCCCTTGTCTGCTTAATATCCACAATCATTTCTCTGTGCCACTTTGACCCAACCTAGATGACCTCAGCTTTTCCATTTCCATTTTTGGATTACTGCCAAAATCTCTTAAACATCCTTCCTGCCTCTGTACAGTCTGTTCACTACATAACAGCCAGAATTCTCTTTGTTTATCAGGTCATGTCAGTCTTCTGGTCGCAACCCTCTGTTGGGTTTCACCACCTTTAGACTACAATCCAAACTCATGATTATGGCCTGTAAAGCCGTATGTACTTATCATTTCAATTTCGTCGTCTCCATTCTGGCTCACTCACTGTGCTCTGGCCATAGGGACCTCTTTGCTCGTTCTTGAGCAACCAAGATCATTCCTTATCAGGACCTTTGCTTGCGTGTCCTTCACTGGAACAGTATTCTTGAATCTTTCTTGGACTGGAATCCTACTTACGCTGTACGTCTTAGCTGCAATGCCATCTACTCGGAGGGGCTTCTCTGGCCACTCAAGTTGAAATACTTATTCCTCTCCCATTTACATTTGACTCCATTATTCTACTTTATTTCTAGTGCTTTTGGAATCAGATATTATCTTTTTTTAAAAAAATTTATGTCTGTTTATTGCCTATCTCCTCCCATTAGACTATAGCTTCTTTAATGATAGGGTGTTTGGTTCATTGCTGGTTGCCCAGGACTGTACACACGGTAGTATTCAATAGATATTTGGTGATTAAATAAGTAATCAAGGAATTGTGCCACAAGCTGTTGAAGTTGTACTGGGTCTTGCCACATGGCTTGGTTTTGGCTAGATAGCATGGGGAGTGCCAAGACTATACCAGACAAGGTTGGTGGAGTGAGAAAAGTGAGAAGGTACAAAACATGACTTGTGATCATGGGATAACCCAGCTAGCTGGAGCAAAGTGTTCGTGATGGTATAGTATCAGACTGGGCCTTCTTACCCCTCCCTGTCACAGTGCTTCCATGGCACTCGATTTATGCCCTTGTTGGAGTCCTTATTATGTAATTTATTATATGAGTTTAACATATATAACATTGAATGTAATAGTGACTGTTTCTTTTTTTAACTGAATTACAGGGAGATTTATGTTTTATTCACCTTCTTGTTACCTAAAACATCCAATAAATGTTTGTTTTGTGACATATAATTGAAAAGGGGTTCATTATAGACGTTGAGGGAATCTTGCATGTTCGAACTAAGGATGTTGAATATTCATTGAACTAGAACAATAGTTAAGAAAAACAATTTTGTAATAGTATGAAGGAACACATCTATCCTGCCAAGGGAGGATAGAGACCTGACTGAACTAGGGATGGAAAATTCAGTTGTTACTATGAAAGGACAAAGAAACTGGTGGCCACTAGAGGGAGCAGTAACCTCAAGCAAAGTGAGACCTGCTCCTGTTTACAGGTAAAGTTGAGCTTGCCAAGGAATACATGAGGGGGTGAGAATTTGTCTTGAGAGGCGGCTATTTGAGGACGTCAGAGAGAATGCAGTTAAGACCATAAATGAAAAAGTTGAATTGAAAGTGGGCAATGATAGTTTATGTTTGACACCAAAGATCTATAATTTTCTTCTTTTAACTGTTGATTTCTTTAGCACTTTTTTTTTTTTTTTAGGATTTCTTTTGAGAACCATTTCTCTTATTTTTGTGTGCTATTTTGTATTTGGGTTATTTTAAAAGTTCATCTGTGATTCAGCCACTGTACTTTTGAACATTTATCCCAGGGAAATGAAATCTTATGTTCACACAAAAACCTGTACATTCATTTTATTGGAAATAGCCCCAAACAGTATGAAATAGCCCAAGTGTCCTTCAGCAAGTGAAAGGTTAAACAAATTGTGGTTCATCCATACCATGGAATATTACTCAGCAATAAAAAAGGAATGAACTACTGATATCTGCAGCAATTAAGATGAATTTTGTGGGAATTATGCTGAATTAAAAAAACCTAATCCCAAAACATTACATAGTATCTGATTCTGTTTATATAACACACCTGAAATGACAAAATCATAGGGCTAGAGAACAGATTCATAGTTGCCCAGGGTGAGGGGATGGGGAGGGTGCAGAGGTAGGTGGGGTGGTTATAAAAGGGAAGTACGAAGGATCCTTGTGGTGATAGAACTGCTTTGCACCTTGACTGTGATGGTGGATACAGGAACCTGCATGTGATAAAATTATGTAAAGCTACATAAATATAGAAATGGGCACATAAGTGCAACTGAGGAAATCTGAGACTGGTGGATTATTAAAATGTCAGCATCTTGGATGAGATAATATACTATAGTTTTGCAAGCTATTACCTCTGGGGGAAACTAGTCATCTGATATCTCTTTGTATTATTTCTTACAACTGCTTGTGAATCTATAGTTTCTCAAAAGAAAAAAATTAATTTAAAAATTTTAAATAAATAGATGAAATACATTTTTGTAATATATTTTATTTAACCCCCAAAGCAAAATATTTATAATTTCAACATGTAATCAATATAAAATATTAATAAGAAAGTTCATCTGTAATCTCAGTAAGATAGTAATCCTTATCATTTTTGTTTTTACACCAATTAGACTGAATTTGCTAATTAAATTGAATTTGCAACAAATATTGTGAGTGACTTGGTAAGTCTTTCATATAACCGAAAACTCTTTTTCTCTTGTAGCTTTGTACCAAATCCTTCCCACCGTGCATGCGTCAGTTACACAAAGCTTTGCGGGACACTCACCATCTCCGCCACGGGGGCCGCATGCAGTATGGCCTCTTCCTGAAGGGCATTGGCTTAACGCTGGAGCAGGCACTGCAGTTCTGGAAGCAAGAATTTATCAGAGGAAAGATGGATCCGGACAAGGTAATTTTGAAAAACCAGAGCAGTAACTGGAATTTTACTTTGGTTTGAAACTAAAAGGTCTGATTTTCAATATGCCCCTGAAATGTGGTTGACAATTCTAAAAGATAAACATGTCTATAGTTTCTTTTAGGTAAAAAGAAACTCATGTACTAATGTAATAGATACTAAACAAAAGATTGGGAGAGTTAATTCCAAGGGGAAGATTGAAACAGCAGGGCCAGGTGTAAACTGATGCTTAAATGAAGAGTCTTCTCCTCTGTGGGTATACTGGCAGCAGCTGTGATAAGATGGCAGTTTCCCTCTGAGTTATATTTCTGTGGGAATGTATATGTCCGTGTAATATACAAATGTACGTGTGTGTGCGTGCAGCTGAGTCAGCTCTGATTCCTGGCCACCCTGCGAATGAGTGATGTCCACAATGTCGTGTCCTCAGTCTTTAAGTCATTGTTTTGCTTTCCATATTTGTTGACATATCCTTGTTCGGAGTATAACAGACAGATTCCGTGTCTGTGGGTTGAAATAACTCTCTTGGTATCCCAGCCACCCCTGGTGGTTTATTTCTTCCCAATACTTTGAAGGCAGCTTTCACTTCACTTTCTAGAATTACAGGTTCATCCTCCTAGGACTCTTCTTCCAAGGTGCCCGCCATCCCTTTGTCTGTTCTGTATAGATTTTCAGCATATTGTTTCCTCCTTCCCTTCACTTTCTCCTGGTCAGATAATGTGCTTCTTTGTCTGCTTGCAGTTCTTGAATCTTCTGGTAGCAATTTCTGCTTTTCCATTGTCATTGTTCTCTTCTCTCTCCTTATATTGACATTGTAATGATTCTCTTTATTTCTACATGATCATTGTTTAAAAAGTGAGTTCAGGAGTTCAGGATTCTAACCTTGGTTTTGTCACCTTTTACTTTTGCCTCTGGTCTTGCCTCTAACAATTTTTAGTGTTTCTTCTGTCATCCATCTCAATTTGTCTTTCCTTTTTACTTCTGGATTTTTATTTTTATTTTTTTGCATTCTTCCTCCATAATATTTCTAATTTCAGTTCCTCTGGTTCTTGGTCAGTTAAGTTCCACAGTGCAATCTGCTTTTATGTGGGCTTTAAAGCCATCAGGAATGTTAACGTTATATTTTGGCGCTACGATTCCTTTGGTGCTGTTCTTCAGCTTGACTCTGATGTTTGATGCTAACAGTTCATGGTCAGTACATAACCTGCTCCTGCTCTTGTTTGCAGAGCAAGCACAGCTTCTCCGTCTTCTGCTTCCAGGCACACTGTCTGTTGGATTTCTGCATTGGCCGCCTGGTGATGTCCATGTGGACAGTTGCTTGGTAACTTGTTTGAAGCATGTGTTTACAATCGACAAGTTGCTAGCTTTGCCCAAATCCATGAGCTACTCTCCTGCTTTATTTCTGACCCCTAGTTCAAGTTTTTTAATGACATTTGATTCTGCTTTATTTCCTACTTCTGTGTCTTAGTTTTTATATTTATCAGCATGTCTTGTTTTGGTGTGTGATCAGTTTCTTCTTGGATACCTGTGTAAAAGTTTTCCGTTTTTTCTTCTCCAGTTCTCTGTAGTTGGAATTTGAAAGATTGTTACATTAACAGGTTTTCCTAGAGGTCTGATTACTTACATGCACATGTCATGTCATTCAAGCTGAAAACTATTTAAAATGTTTTCTATTGTATTATGCTAAGTTATATCGTGGAGCATTTTTAGGTAAACATTAAAAAACTGCTTTTTTTTTTTGTTCATCAGTTTATGTTGTTCATTAGATTCCACATATAAGTGAGATCATGTGATACTTATCTTTCTCTGATTGGAGAGGACAATGGGGGAAAGAGGGGATATATATATAATATTTTCAGTAATAAAGATTTAAAAAAAAAAGAACTGCTTTTAAGTCTATTAGTAGTACTCAGATTCCCACTCCTATTCCTTATTTAATAGTGCTAGCTAATAACATTTTATTTTGGAAATATGTTTTTTTATCCCTTCAAAGCCATGACATTGGTACAAAGTAAATTTTTTTACTGTTTATTTCTTAGTTTTCTTCTTCCCAGTAAAGATAAATGATCAAACTAAGAATATTTACCAAGTACATTGTATGACACTGTATTATGTCTTATATTAGTCCCTTAGGGCTAATCCAGCATAGACGGGTGCTTTAAACAACAAGAATGTGTTTTCTCCAGTTCTGGAGGCTGGAAGTCCAAGGTCACGGTGTGGGCGGATTTGTTTTCTTCTCAAGCCTCTCTCCCCAGCTTCCATCAGCCACCCTCTCGCTGTGTCCTCACCTGGCCTTCTCTCTGCGTTCACTTCCCTGATGTCTTTTCCTCTTATAAGGACACAGTCATAAGGGATTGGAGTCCACCCTTACCACCCTACTTAGCCTTCAGGACCTCTTTAAATGCAGTATCTCCAAATGCAGTCACTTGGTGAGTTAGGGCTTCAACATGTGCATTTCAGCCCGTAACATGTCCCTAGCTTTATATTTTTTTTAAAGTTCAAGATTCTTTTATAACATCTAAAAAGCTCTTATAATTTTTACAGATTTGTTTTTAAAACCGCTTCCATTGATAAATTCTTAATTTATCATTTAATAGGGTCTTCTTTAAACACAATTTTGGGCAATGTTTTTAGACTTCTAATATATATGTTAAAGGTAACATTCTGATTATAGAAAATATGAAAAATACAAAAAAATGACCTGCCATTTCCCCATTCAGAAATAATTATTGTGAAAATTTTAGCCTTTCCTCTGTAATCTAGATAGCTAGACACCACTATGTCCCTACCTTTTAAAAACTGACATTCTGTTATCATTTCCCCATGTTGCTGAGTGATTTTTGAAAATATCATTTGGATTAGCTGCATGACAGCACATCCTTTGAAAGTGATTTAATTGGGTCAATCATTCCCCTATTATTGGACATATGGCTGTGTCTGTCTGACTCTGCCATCAATGGTACTGCATCGATATCCTGAGCACATAAATCTTTGATTATAGTTCTGATTATGTCCTTTGTATATATTCATCAGGTAATAAAATTACCTGGTGAAAACTGTAGACAGGTTTAAAGTTTTGATGCATGCTAGGAAATGATGGTTTGGGAGGGTTTTAAATTAGACTCTTATCAAGCCGTGTATCTTGCTTTGTCATTGGAATTATGTATTATTACTTTAAAATGTTTTCCGATATTTTATTAGGAGTTTGATATATTAAGGAGGTAGGTGTATTAGGGTTTTCCAGAGGAATAGAGCCAATAGAATGGGTGTGTATGAAAAGAGATTTATTATAAGGAATGGCTCCTGTGATTATGGAGGCTGACAAGTCCCAAGGTCTGCAGTCAGCATGCTGGGGACTCAGGAGTGCGCTAGTGTACTTCCAGTTCAAGTGCAGGAGACGTGAGACCCAGGAAGAGCTTGAGCTTGAGTCCGCGAGCAGGGAGAGCCCACAGCCCAGCATAAGGCAGTCGGGCAGGAGGAAGTGCCCTGTTACTCACTGAAGAGTCAGCCTTTTTGTTCTATTGGTATCTTCAAAGAATTGGCTTGGTCCCCCCACCACCAGGGAGGGTGATCTGTCATACCAGTCTCCCAATTCAGATGTCACTGTCATCCAGAATCACCCTCACAGACACACCAGAATAATGTCCGACCATAGTCTAGGCCAGTGATGGCGAACCTATGACACGCAAACTCATTTTTGTGGTTGATTTTTCTTTGTTAAATGGCATTTAAATATATAAAATAAATATCAAAAATATAAGTCTTTGTTTTACTATGGTTGCAAATATCAAAAAATTTCTATATGTGACACTGCACCAGAGTTAAGTTAGGGTTTTTCAAAATGCTGACATGCTGAGCTCAAAAGGTTCGCCATCACTGGTCTAGGCACTCCTGGCCCAGTCAAGTTAACACAGAATTAATTATCACAGTAGATAAATGTTTATGGACTGTAGTTCTGAAGTGAAAAGAGAGAAGTTGAGTTAGCAATCTAGCTTGGTTTGTTCTGTACACTGAGAGGGGGAAGAGGAAAGTGAGAGGAGGGAAAACTTGCTCTGAATACAAGCCTTTGATTTGTACACCTGTTCCCTGACCCGCCTTTTTTAGGTGTATCTGTGATGGCCTATGTATAAATGTATTTAGTTATTTAAAAACACACACAATAGTTTACTGATGAAAGAGAGAGAGAGAGAAACATTGATGTGAGACTACAACATCGATTGGCTGCCTTCTGCATGCCCTCTACCTGGGATCGAGCCTAGGCATGTGCTCTTGACCAGGAGTCAAACCAGCAAAATCCTGATGCATGGGACAACGCCCAATCAATTGAGCCATACTGGCCAGGGCAGTATTTAGTTATTTTTAAACCTGTGTATATGAAAATATTTTTTGAATGGGATTTTTATTTTGCATTGTAAAAGTTTTCTTCAAAAATTATTGCAAAAGGAAATCAATAAATAATTTGTACCTTTCTAGATAATATATAGCAATCTATATATTCATTAGCTTATTATTGATTACAGCAAATATATTATTTTGACAAAAAGACTATAAATTATGCATATGATTTATGGTGTCTGTCTAGTGTTCTATTGTTAGAGTCTGTATTTGTAAATACATGTTCATGCTTTTCTCAGTTGCATCTCTTACATATTTTGCAATGAAATATTATAAGTATCTTTTAGTTTATTAAAATATTCTCTTCAGTTTAATAATTGTACCTTTTTGTTAATTCTACATACAATTAAAAATACTCGGAAGAGATGAAGAAAATAGATGGCTTCAGTACTATTTGTAAAGAGTGATTATGGAGGATGTATATTAGACATTTTTTGTAGAGCTCTAAAGCACTTTGGTGTTAAACCTAGGAATGCTTTGGAACAGTTACTGTTGCTGAATAGCTCATTTCCTGACAGTGCAGGAAAAATGTTGTGGTGATAAAGTCAGTTTTAACTGAAATTCTCCTTTACTATTGTTTCCTAAATGGTCATATATCTGATTTCTTTCTTTTTGTGCTTATGTCCTCATTGTAACTTGCTTTATGCATCTAAGCAAAAATTGTGGGTGCTTTGCCATTACTTCTGAAGCAACAGAGAAAGGATTAGTACTCCAGCACTTTTTAGATGTAACTTGTCACTGCCACCTTCCCTAGATACATTGTCTAGAACTAAATATCCCTTTTCCCTACCTCCTTTCTAAAAATTAAGTGCCGTTCTTCATGAATCATTTGCCTAATTAGTGTCTGGCTCTTTCTCCCATCTTCCCTTTGCTTCTGTTTGTTGCAGGGATTTATCTGCCTTTTTAAAAAAAAATATTTGGAATACTTTTCTATCTCAGGTTATGCTTACAGTTGGAGGGGAATTTGTTGTCCATATTGTAAAAAAATCTAACACTGTATGCATTAGCTTTTGTAACTGTCACCCAGAGTATTAATACTAAAGGAGCATGTCCCTAGATACTTCTTATTAAGGTTAAGCAGCTTCTGTGTTATAGTCTACACATTCTTATTTTCTCTTACAACCATTTTTGAACAGTAATAATGTGATTGTGGAAGCAGCTTAAGGATCGGATGCTCACTGTTACTTATCTTTTATTAGGAATTCGATATACTAACTCAGTCCCTCTATGTATGTAAAGAGTAGCCATCTGTCTGTAAAAGGCTTACTCAGTGTTGTTAGTTTGGGTTATTTTTCTTTTCTTTTGAAACGACTTGTAGACTAGCATACACACTCCAGTAAGTGGTATTAATAATAGAGAGAGGTGCCACCTTATAGCTTCCAGTTGCTTCCTACCAGATTATGCTCTTATAATTCTGGGCACCGATCACTACCTCATATTTATTGCTTATTCATTTATCACCTATATCCTACAATTAGAATAAAAATTATATAAAAACAGGTGTCTTGTCTTTCTTGTTCATCACGGCATGTTTAGGCACCTAGAATAGTGCCTGAATCATAGCAGGCACTCATTAATTATTTATTGTGTGAACTAAAGAATAAGTCCCCGTAGATATAAATTCATGGAAAATCAGAGAAAATTTTGTCTATTTTTCCCAAATGCCTTTACATAAATCAATTCTATATAACTGTTTGTTAATGAGCTGTTATTCCATTTATAGTGAACTTGAAACTGAATTAAATCAAGAATTTTAGTAGGACCTGACTTTGCAACAGAAACGATTGATTTTATAAATTGGAAGGGATTTCACATCATGGGCTTGCCAAAGGGGTTGTGGTATAGAAAAGGTTTTCATAGCAGAGGATAGGGCTTCTATAAATGTTATCAAATTGTAGTATCTTTGTTGCATGTGTGTCTTAGGACTGGATTTTGAACGACTTGAATGCAGGGACTATGATTTTGTCACTTTGGGTCTCAAGGGCTTAGCACAAGCCCTGACAATTCTTAAATGTTTGCTGAATATGTGGTAAATTCTGCCCAAGCTTTAAAAAGTGGCTTTCAGTATAAGAAAAGAAATCTTTGTTTCTTTGTAGGTAAAGCTGTATTTATAACAAGTAACTTTAGTAGCTAGCCAACTTTCTTGTCTTCCATTTATTTCTCTAAATCAAAATGTAGGTTGGAAGATAATGCACTATGTAAGAAATGATAACCAGTTATCATCATTATTTTTTTAGTGTCCAGAAATACAGTACATATTCAGTTGCAAATATGTAAATAATACAGTTGTCCAATTATGATTTGTTTTAAAAGTACAAAAATATGCCTATGTTTGTATGTGCATACACACGCATACATATTCCATCTCCTTTCATTGATCATTCAACAGATTTTTATTGAGTGTTCACCATGCACAGGGCACAGCCCTTCTTTATGAGGGCTTTACAGTCTCCTGGACAAACCAGATAAATAGAAATACAGATATTCAGTATGATAATTGCTGTGGTAGAGGTGCTCATAGGATTCTCTAGATCAGAGGAAGGAGTGGTGGGGAAGGAGAATGGCTACTGTGTGTCACTGAATTAGGATGTTATATTTGCCAGTTACAATTAAGGAGTTAGTCAGAGGAACAAGTGAAGTGCTATGTTGAGGAAGCAGCATTTTCAGAGGACCTTAGTTGAGAGAGGGTAGCCCATCCTTTCGATGGTGTGAACCTGAGCTGTAAGAATGATAGTGGCTAGAGATGATTCTATAATCATAGTGTTTGGTTTTAACTATTACCAAAGAGATGGATTAGTAGGCCAGGAGGAAGTAGTCTTCCTGGATAGAAACCTGTCCATTGGGATCAGGTCAGCTATATAGGGTCAATTGATAACTGTAATTTACTTAAATAGATGTAATTTCATAACTTTGAATATTTACTACAATTGTGTAGTGAATCTGGGATGTTATGAAAGTGTACCGAGAAAAGGAAAATAGTATGAACAAAGTTTCCACTTATATTTCCACTTGGTTCAAATTAATTTGGCCTCTATAAATATGGATTTCTGATAATCTGGGCCAATATTGATTTTTAAAAATAAATAAACAGTCCTCTTGATGTAAGACTTTAATTTTTAACCTACTTGTAACAGGGTGAGTTGAGAGGTAGACGTAATTAGAAAACAGTTACAAAACGTGGAAAAGGAAAGTGTTGTTGAGGTTATGTGGAGTAAGAAAGTTATCAGAGTAGATCGAGTTTCTGAAGATTTCTTGAGGATCATTCTTGAATTAGGATTTGAAGGAAGTGAATGACGTGGATTAGTAGGTATGTAATGATGAGAATACTCAGTGAACAGGAATGAGGGGAAAGTAGAGCGTCGCTCGCTTTTCCACTCTTTGTGAGTTTTGATTGTTTTCATTCTTAAATCTGTGCTTTCAGGTGCCTTGAATTTTACCTGATCAGTATATTTGAATATCATTTTTATTTGGATGCATATTGTCCTAGAGTGTAAGGGATTTTAGTATTAAAATATCAGCCATTTGCAAGAGAACATTTTGCTGTTGTGACTGATCTTATAACAAACTAATTGCTTTAGGGTATCTCTTACTCCGAAAATATTTATTTCGTAATATGGGTTTTTTATTGTTAGATATAGTTACATATATTGAATATGACTATTTATGATATATTAAATTTTTTTAAGTAAAGCCTTTTCAATGACCCTTCTTAGTGGGGGTTGGGGATTTTTGAAAATTGCATTTGGGTTGTCAAATAGCATTCTTTGGATTTGTGAGTGATTCTACAAGAAGTATTTGAAGCTTTGAATATATTATTCTTCAAATAATTTCTTAGATTTCTGAAATAAATGCAGCTATGCTTTCTGCAAATAAAATATATTTAATTAATCACAGTACAGTTTTCTGCAAGTGTTTCTTGGTTGTGATTATTTACATGCCAGTGTACCTGAGAAAAAGCCTCACTCTGTGAACATTAATCAAACCTCGGTTTAAAGCATGAAAAAATATACTGCTAAAATATTCGTTCACTTGGAACTTGGATATTAAATCACTTCAGCCACTAGCTTTGTTAAGAATAAATTGAACTGGATAATTCTTCTAATAAATTCAAAGCAATGTGTCCTCTTAATCAGATTGCTCATATTGGTGCTGTTGTGAATGGCTTTGACCTGGCTGTGCTGGATATTAAGCACAACATAGATCATGTACATTTTATGTAGCTGAATTCCTGTCCCTGATGATAGCATACTTAAGATGTACTACATGTTGTTATAATTGGGTCAAGGAACATTTAGCACTATTTAAAAAGCTTATCTCTTGTCCCAGAACCCAGTTTGCATCATGACTTAGAACAGGCCTATGTTGTTAAACATTGACAACCAAAGCATTAAATATTTGGCGGGGGCGGGGGGTGGGGAGTGAGTACATGAAGGCTATTTATCACTAGGGTTTCTGTTTCTAAGACCAGTGGTTCTCCCAGGACCTGTACCAGCAGCATCAGCTTCAGTGGCATCTGGGAATTTGTTTGAAGTGCACACTCTCTGAATCAAACTCTGGGTGTGGAGCCCATAGTTTGGGGTTTAACAAGCCTTCCAGGTGAAACTGATGCACACTAAAGACCAAGAAATTTTATTCTTTAACTTTTTTATTGAATTTATTGGGGTGACATTGGTTAATAAACATTATTTAGGTTTCAGGTATATAATTCTGTAATGCTTTATCTGTATATTGTGTGTTCCCCGTCCCAAGTCAAGTCTCCTTCCATCACCATTTATTCCCCTTTACCTACTCCGACCTTCCTCGGGTAGTCACCATACTGTTATATATAAGTTGTTTTTGTTTTTTTAATCCCTTCACCTTTTTCACCCAGCCCCTCAATCCCCTCCCCTCTGACAGCTTCAGTCTGTTCTCTGTATCTATGAGTCTGTTTTTATTTTGTTTGTTAGTTGATTTTGTTCATTAGATTCCACCTGTAAGTGAAATCGTACAGTATTTGTCTTTCCCTGACTGGCTTATTTTACTTAGCATTACACTCTCCAGGTTCATCCATGCTGTTACAAAAGTAAGATTTTTTTTTTCTTTTTCTAATGGCAGAGTAGTATTCCATTGTATAAATGGAGATATCGCCCTTATAAAAATCTCAATTGGTTATTGGCTTTCCAAAATATAGGCACTGAAATTTTTCAGCTCTTATTTGTCCTCCTGTCCACTTCTGTTGGCAATTCGAGCGTAATGTGCTGTCCTTTTTCAATAAGCTGCACATAAATCTAGTATCTACAATATGCCAGGCACTAGGAATTACCAAACAGTATGTACAGCAGAGTTTCCCAGTATTGACCCCATGAACCTCTGAGAAGGCTAAGCTGGCCATGGGGTACTGAAAACAGTTGCCTTAGACTGTGAGCAGCTTCTTCCCTTTGTCCTAGAGAGCTTTACACATCTCATTTTATATGTGCTTGGTGACATGAAAAAAGTTGAAAAGAACTAATAGGTAGAGTTCACCCTTGGAGTCAGACTGAGTTCACATTTGGGGTGTTAAAGTCTGGTTCCACTATAAAATCCAAACAAAACTGTGTGCTCTTGGGCAATTTACTTAACATGTGCCATTACCTATGGAATGTGGACAATGGTTATGTATACGTGTGTAGATATACACATATATCTCTATCTGTCTGTCTACCTGTCTATACTTCATTGAAAGTGGAGAGGATTAAGCAAGGGCTGAGTGCAGATTCTGACATTCTCTAAGTTCTAGCTGTTCCTGTTCTAGGACTTCATAGGAAGGAGATGTTAGCTTGATATGGAGTAATCAGTGGTTTCCACAGGTAGAATCACATTTGTGCTGGCTTTTTAAGAGGTTTCATATAGCCCTAGCCAGTTTGGCTCAGTGGATAGAGCATTGGCCTATGGACTGAAGGGTCCCAGGTTCAATTCCAGTCAAGGGCACATGCCTGGGTTGCGGGCTCCATCCCCAGTAGGGGGCATGCAGGAGGCAGCCAGTCAATGATTCTCATCATTGATGTTTCTATCTCTCCTGTTCCCTCTCTGAAATCAATAAAAATATATTTTAAAAAATACAAATGTTTCATATAACTTAGAATGCCGAGGAAGGTTAAGGGGAAAGAAAAGAATTAGGGACTAAATTCCAGCAGAGAGTTTGTTTTAGGAAATATTCAAACAATTTCAGGCTGTGTTCTTGGGAGCTCCTGGGTTCCCCATCAAAGGGGGCAGAAACTCACAAGGTAGATGGAGGGGTCTGATTTCTGGCCCTGCTTTAGGAAGTGTATTTGTATCTGTGTCTTATAATTCTGTGTAAGGTTTCACTTAAAAGTTGGATTTTAGTACTTAAAATGTTTAAAAATTACTATCTATTTGTAGTGTAGAATTGGGGAAAGTAGTAAGGGGATGAGAAGAGAGGAGACAGAAAGATATTAGTGTGAGAATATAGGTCAGTGATGGCGAACCTTTTGAGCTCGGCGTGTCAGCATTTTGAAAAACCCTAACTTAACTCTGGTGCCGTGTTACATATAGAAATTTTTTGGTATTTGCAACCATAGTAAAACAAAGACTTATATTTTTGATATTTATTTTATATATTTAAATGCCATTTAACAAAGAAAAATCAACCAAAAAAAATGAGTTTGCGTGTCACCTCTGACACGCGTGTCATAGGTTCGCCATCACTGATATAGGTGCTTTAAGTGAAATTTGTCTTAAGTCAAGAGAAAGCCATTGGTGAATTTTAAACCAGGGCAGGATAATTGTTTTCAGATGATTAATGTGGAAGTAATATGCAGAATTGAAATGGGAGGGACTAGGAATGGGACAGTTGACCAGATTAGGTCTTGTTGTAGTAGTGATAAGAGCAAAATGGAAGGGGTGGATTCCAGAAACGTTTTGAGGGACAGTTTGTAGGACAGAATGAGGAAAGAATTAAGTTTAACTCAGGTGGTCAGCCTATGTAAAATGGAAAGATAAGAAGCTCAATTAACATAGGTAATGGATGGTGATTGGACTTGTCTAGGCTTAGAGCGGAGGAGAAATGGATCATGGGTTTGGTTTTAGGTGTAAAGTTGAATTGATGTCTAAATACAAATTCTTGCTGGTTGATTAGTTGGCTTGTTTGTTCCTTCCTTCCTTCATTCTGTAATTATTTGTTGAGTACTCACATTGTGAAAGGCATTGTTTGTTCTATGTGAAGGAACATGGAGATGTTGATTTGAGAGTCAAAATGAAAATGAGAGGAAAATCTTTTGAAGGTAAATACGTTGACAGAGAATATAGGGAGGAATTTAGAGAGCAGAGGACTCCACTTTGAGGAATACCCACTGTTTGGAATGGAAATGGAGGAACCTAAAGTGAAAGCAGAATTATCAGAAAAATTGGAGTAGGAGAGAGAAATCAGTCTGGAGACCTAGACACTGAGGAAGAGGAGAATTTAAAAAGTAAGGTGTACGTAGTACTTCTAGAACTGAGAAAGGCATGGATATTATTTTGAGGAAGTTCTCAGAAAAGCAGATAGGAGGCAGATTTCCAAGTTTCCTTGACCACAAGAAGAAATGGAAACAATGGAAATGGAGTATTTGTTTCAGAAGTTTCAGAAGTCAGAAAGGAGAGAAATAGATCATCATAGCTTTAGAGGGTGACCGTGCCAAGCAAAGGTGATTTCAAACTGGAACTCAGGGAAATGGAGGGTGTGCTGGGAATAATTGAGGAAATAGAGAATATTCCTGGTGTGCTTATTAAATAGTGTGACTCTCCTCTTCCATATTGTACTCCTCAGAGTAGGGACTTTTTTGTCTTTTTTACCCCCATATACCCAGCACCTGGCACTGTGCCGAAGGTTCATGGAAGTTCAATAAAATTTTTTGAATGAATGAATGAACGAATTGTGTAAGGAGTTCAGAGAGGATATCTACTTGTCTGAGACAGGAAGTTATATGAGAGATTTTTAAGTTGGTAAAGAAGTGTTTGAGGAAAGAAAGGAGCTGGGGAAGCTCATGCCATTGCCCCTCTTTTCAGTAAAGTAAGTAGGGAGATCACTTACCAGAGGATCTGGTGCAATTAGGGCTTAAGGAAAGTGGAAGAGCATGTAGAATAACACCTTTCCAGAAGTATGCTAAGGAGTTCGCCTATGATAAATAAAAAGATTGCTAGGCTACAGAGTAATTACAATTTGACTATTTACTGAGTGCCTAGCACGGTGGTCGGCAAACTGCGGCTCGCAAGCCACATGCGGCTCTTTGGCCCCTTGAGTGTGGCTCTTCCACAAAATACCACATGCGGGCGCGTGCGAAGTAGACTTAAAACTTTAAGTAAAGTTTATTAAGTTAATTTTAGGGAAGGTTGTGGAGTGAAAGAAGATGTAGTGTCGAGGATTGAGAAAGGTATGTTGAGATGGTTTGGACATATAGAGAGGATGAATGAAAGGAGATAGACGAAACAAGTATACAAGACGAGTGTGGATGGGAGAGTTGGAAGGGGTCGACCTCAGCGAACGTACCTCAATCAGATTGAGGACGTTTTTAGCAAAGGCCAGCTTAGGAGTACCCTAATTAAGTTAATAACAATGTACCTATCTATATAGTTTAAGTTTAAAAAATTTGGCTCTCAAAAGAAATTTCCATCGTTGTACTGTTGATATTTGGCTCTGTTGACAAATGAGTTTGCCGACCACTGGCTTAGCATATGCCAGGCACTATAATTAGTACTTTGCCTGCACCATCTATGGAGATAGGTGTTATTTATGTCTAGTTTACTAATGAGAAAACTGTACCAGGCCGTAAATTTGTAGTCAGCTGAGTCAGCATTGTTCTGTTACTTTCCCTCACTATGTCATGTGGCCTTAGAGCAGAAGCAAGAGAGGGCATAAGGTAAAATCTACTCAGGTGTAGGAAGTGGCAAAGCAGGCATGCTGTTATTAAACCCTTCCTATGTTTCTTATTTCATTAAATCTCACAACACTGTGAGATAAGCGTCATCATCCTTTTATGGAGAGTGTAATGAGTTTTCCTCAGGGGGCAAAGGGTGGGTGGTACATGATGAAAACTGAGTTAGAACTCAGGTCTGTGTTAGTCCGAACACTGTGCTTTTCCCAGTACTCTCAGGAAGAAGAGTAAACGGCTGTTTAGGTTGACATTGGTACAAACAACTATGTAAACTTAAGACACAACTTACAATAGAGGTTTTCAGTTCTGTGTTTAATCATTTAGTGAGTATCTCAATCACATTGCTAAAATGGGGACATCAGTAATGTCATGATTCCTAAAATGTTGCAAAGAAAGAAGTATATGCATGAAATATTATGTAACCTATACAGTACTAAACTAATATTAGTCAATAATTTTAAAATGAAGAATCAGTTATTCTATAATCATTCATATGTTTTCTCTATATTTACAAACTTATTAACTAGAAACTCAAACATTAATTAGCTTACTAATTATATTAATTATAATAATTGATTATGTTTTTGGTTTTTCTTTCAAAGAAAACTTTGTTTTGCTTGAATATTCAAATTAGCAATATCCTTGGAAGGTCATTTGAATGTAATAAAAAGTAGTTTCTTGCAAAAGTAGTCTAATCTTTGTCATTATTGATATTGAGCAGCAATTTAAAAGAGCCCTTAGCATTTACCAAGTCATCTAGAATATATTTTTTTAAAGTTTTCCTGTGACAAAATTTTTATTGTAGTCTCTCTTCTAAATATTTTGATGTATAATAAAGATGTGTGCATATTAAGGGCTTAACTCTTATCTCCATGTTTTACATTGCCTTTGAAATACAAATTCTAGATAACACAGTATGAAAATTAATATTTAGACATTGGCTTGGGCAGGTTATTTGCTTACTTTCATGAATGTCAAGAGTCTAGCTCGTCAAATTTTAAATCAAATTGTGTATTGCATTAAGTCTATCATTAGAATTAAACAAGTATTACCCCTCCCTCCCAACACCATTCTGGTTAAAGTTAGCTTTAGCCAATCTAATTGCTTTTGGTGTTCTACTCCAAATGCTTTTCAATTCTTAAACTATAAAAATGAGATAAAAAAGTAGAAAACTGCAACTTTAATTATTAACTTATAACTGTTGTTTTATCAGTGGTACTATATGAATTAAAATTGATATAAAATGATGTTTTATCCAACATTTTAAGATAGGTTAAAATTAAAAATATATACAGTACTTTTAGGAGAAAATGATAATAAGGAGGAACAAGTTAAGGTTTCACAGAGTTTGCCTTAATTGCTATGTCCTGGTGGTAAATCTTCTCCAGAAAAATGGGGTGTGTAAGTTCCAAAATGGGTAAGACTTCTGATACTAAGAGACTTTTCTTTGGAAAATATATCGAAGTTAGGAATTTCAAGGGCTTAGAGTGTGGGGAAGGTATTTCTAGGCTTTCTTTAACAAACCACTATGTCTTTATCACTCAGATCATTCCAATAAATCTTTCTCAGTATTTTTTGGTTTTGTTTTCTCTAAAAAAATTACTTGGCATTGTGTTTCCAGTTAGCTTACTTCTTTGTAGAGTAGGATTTTATTTTACTTAAAAAGAAACAACAGCCTGGCTGGTGTCCCAGTGGTTGAGTGTTGACCCATGCACCAAGAGATCGCTGGCTCTGTTCTTGGTCAGGGCACATGCCCGGGCTACTGCGGGCTCGATCTCCAGTAGGGGGCGTGCAGGAGGCAGCTGATCATTGTTTCTCTCTCATCAATGTTTCTCAAAATTAATAAAAATATATCTTTAAAAAAGAGAAACAACAAATAGCTATTTTGTGCATGCATGCCACGAGGCATTGCCCTTTCTAGTAAGACATAAATTTCAATAGTTGGGGGGGGGGGGGGGGTGGCTCAGAGAATGGCTGTGCTTTAAGGATGCAATTATTGTATGTAGATCAGTCAGAAAAGTAGGAATCCTAACAGGTGAGGAATAGAGAGAGGATTACTCAAGCAGAGATATAGGTGGTTAATGTTTTAGATTGGCAAGAACACCACTTTTTAGGTGAAGTAAGGTTTTTAAGCGATAATAGGTTCAGAGAAGAATGAAGTAGGTTAAAAAATTTAACTCAGCTTAAAAAATTTGAGGATAGTATTGATGAGGCACTCTAAGAAGTAGATTGCTTTTATACTTTAGAATAAGGTTGTCATTTTCTTTTGCACTGTCTCAGATATGCCCAAGCTAACCTGTCTTTCCCTAGACAGCTATGTTAAGAGCGTATTTTATTCATCCGTACAACAAATAATTTATCGAGTGTCGACTGTGTCCCAGACACTCTTCTAGATACTAAAGGTACAGCAGTGAACAAAATTAGACAAAAATATTAACTCTCTGGTGTTAACATTCTTGTGGGAGGGATATAAGAAAATTATGTAGTAATGGTAAAAAATACTATGGAAGAAAAATTTTGCAAGGAAAAGATAGAGAATGCAGTTTTCAATAGGGTAGTCAGGAAGGCCTAAATTAAAGATTATATTTAACTGCAACTTGAGTTTTGTATAAGCTCTGGGCTTGGCATTGTTGTTGTTTATCATATCTTGGGATATGAACAAGTGAATGTTAGAGTTCGCCATTTTGTAATGAAGAAAACGTGAGGCAAGGAAAACTGTCCAAATGTTCCCAGAAACACCAGACACTAGATCTTAAACCCTTGGATAGTGTGACTTGAGTATCTGGAAGTTGAGCTGCAATGCAGCAGCCAGATCCAGCCCAACAGTCAAGGTTTCAGGGAAGGCCAGCCCGAGGCAGTAGAGCCCCTTGCAGTCATGAAGTTGGGCAGACCTAGCAGAAGCCAGGTGAGAAGCAGGACTGGATGGACCAGGCATACACTGAGGCTCATTAAGCTCACTGCATCTCAGGTTTCAGTGAGGAAAGTCCTTTCAGACCCTTTATTGTGAAGAGTTCTGGTTTAACATAAGGTACCAGGTTTGTGATCACTCTAGGACTGAATGAGGCTGACTCTCCAGTCTTTGGTCCTTATAGTCTCATAGGATGAGTCAAGGAAAGCTGTTCATCACACCTAGAACCGGGCATGCTATGATGTAATAAAGTTTTCAATGTTTGAGAGAGGGCAAGGTGCAGCGCTTCCTACTAAAATCTCAGAAGGATTCCTTGCTATTTTTTTTTTTTTAGCCCCCACTGGAAAGGTACCCAAAAGGGAAATGGTTGATGTCCAGTGTGGTTTCTGGGTCTTTTAGCTGATATGTCCTTAAATGTTTCTCTACATCTTTGTATCTAAAGACCTTTTATCACAACCTTTTGTTTCTGTTTTTCCTTTGCATTGATTAAGACTGACTGTCCCTTACATTCTTCAGCTCTTCAGATAACTCCTATATGCCATCCTCACCTTCTGAATTTTCTCATAGACCTCAGAAAAGTAATGTCGTTACACACTGAAGTCCTAGCCCTTCCTCTGGCGAATCAGCTCTGTCATCACCACGCAAAAAATCCAACTTTCTCTGTGCCCACCTGTCTTTTTTGCCCTGTCCTTGGGCAGATTTCAAAATAAACTCCATGATGAAAATCCATGTCAGATATTCTCCATTGTAATATTAAAAACTCTACAAACAAATTGTATTTTATCCTTTTAGATTTATTTAGAGAGTGCAGTGGAAAAGAAAGCACATGTCGGAATAGGTAAATATTTATGAGACAATACATCATTGTCATTAGCTGAGGGAGTGGCTGAGAAATACTGTTCAGTGAATGCAAATGTAAAGTCAGAATGGTAAACACTGACATT
The DNA here is from genome assembly GCF_000412655.1 of Myotis brandtii. Classification (NCBI taxonomy): domain Eukaryota; kingdom Metazoa; phylum Chordata; class Mammalia; order Chiroptera; family Vespertilionidae; genus Myotis; species Myotis brandtii. The sequence goes on from NW_005356519.1 coordinate 3,358,145, forward strand.
TCATTGAAAATGTGTGGATTAAAGACATTTTATTTGTATAGATATGGTAATTTAGATATAATGGCATACTTTAAAACCCATGAAAGATGAGTTGTGCTTTCCACTTTGATGTTTTTAAATAGATCATAGATGTGTTGTTTCTCTCCCTACAGAGGAGAAAAAAGTATGTTGACAAATTTTCTTGTATGTAAGTTTTGTCACAATTATGCTTTTATTTCTGCCTTCAGATTTAAAGCATTTTAAAAAACCTTGAAAATATATATTTAGAAAAAAAATAAATCTAGGATAGTAATTTTATCAATATACAGGGTGGGGCAAAAGTAGTTTTACAGTTGCATGTGAAAAAGAGTTTATTCTTGTTTTATTAATTATTATATTATTTTCCATATGAACAACTGTAAACCTGCTTTTGCCCCACCCTGTAGTTAAATATAATATTCAATAACAAAAATGATTTCACTCAAGTTAATTCAAGAAGAAATCATCACGTATTCTCCCTGCTTTTCCTGAAAATGTCCCATTCTTTCTGGCTTTATTTTTTATTTATTTATTTTTTTAAATATACTTTATTGATTTTTTACAGAGAGGAAGGGAGAGGGATAGAGAGTTAGAAACATCGATGAGAGAGAAACATCGATCAGCTGCCTCCTGCACACCCCCTACTGGGGATGTGCCCACAACCAAGGTACATGCCCTTGACCGGAATCGAACCCGGGACCCTTCAGTCCGCAGGCCGACGCTCTATCCACTGAGCCAAACCGGTGAGGGCTCTTTCTGGCTTTAAAAGTGGGTGGGGTTCCTCTTTTGTGTCATAAGCTGTGGTTGCCCTTTCTTCCTGGAATGCCTGATATTAGCTCACCACGAAGGCCTTGACTCTTGTATTTTTTTGAGATCTGAGTGTCTTCATTCTTTACTAATGTGATGGAAACACTCTTGCGTGGTCCTTGGAGTTTCAAGGATGCCATCACACTGAAGGCCATGTCCAGACGGTCCCTCTTCTTGCTCCCTTAGCCCTTGCAGAGCTTTGCCTTGGCCACACGTGAATTCAGGCAGTATGTTTCTGCAGTTTCCAAATTCTTACTGCAAAGAACTTGATCCAAAAGTACCTTATGCATAGCATTCTTCATCCCTTACTGTTGTTTTCTCATTTATGGACCTTCTAGGAATAGTACCCCCAAAAATCTGTGTTTAATAATGGGCCCTTTCTGATAAGGCGATACTTAAACATTATGTTAACAGAATTTTATGGCAATTATTATCTGCTATTGTTTTATGGATTCTAATTATTAACTTATTGATTGTACCTTGAGACCTTCTACACAAAGGATGCATTTGAATAATGCCATGGTAATGCCATTTAATCTTAGTTTATAATTGTACTATGTTTCATCTTAGCCAGTAATAACTTCTTTCTTTGGACTCATGGCATGCATGGTTTACATGTAAATATTGTTTTAAAAGCTTTATTTTGTTAAATTTAGACATTCACATTCAAGGCCATTCAAAACTTTTGTGTTTTTTTAAGAAGATAATTTAAATTTTCTATCTACCTAAAGTACGGATAAATCTATTGCCTAGAGAAAAGGGAGAGGTTGTACTTTCTGAAGAGGGGAGAGGATTCTGAATAATTAAGCGCATGGATGGAATTAATTTCAGTACTATTGGGGATAGATTGGATTTAGTTTAAGCCACTGTTGGTAAGAGCCGAAGAATCTTTTCTGTTTATCACTTATGGCCCAGTTCCTGGGTTAATCTTTTCCTGAATATCTGAGCCAGCAGTGACTTCCCCCCACCCCACCAAACACCCCGTTTAATCTCAAGTAGATTTTAAGTCTCTAAGTAGCAGAGACTCTATCTTAAAATTGTTGTACTCTCCCCCACCTGCCTCACTGCACTGGGCAGAATGCAGTGCACCTAGTTTTTTCTTAATATGTATTCATTAGTTGAACATGGTCTTCAGCATGTCAAGCTGTTAGTTTTCCTCAGTAAAATTTTTTGCCTTCTCCCTTCCTATTTGACTTTTACCGTAGTAATAAAGATCTACTTCTCATTTGTAAAAGCATAATTGATCAGGACCATGATGTCATTCTTCCAGGGAGTCCCTCCAGCCAGGTAATCTGCTCTTCTGACTGTGGCTTATAAGGTGGCTTATCCTTAGCAAGTGGACCCTGACAGCCCAAGTGAATGATGGCCTGTGGCATCTTCTCTTTATTAAAGATACATCAAGATCCTAAAAGGGAACATTTTCTATATTGTTTATAGTGAGGGAAAGGACAGCTATAAATAGGGGCTTTATAATATTCGAGGCTGTTGATAGATACAAATGAATTAAAAATGTCTTTTTCTTTTTTTAATAGCATTTAGAAAAGATGATTGATGTAGAGTAAATTTGCTATCCTCTGGCAAGGTTAAGGCATTTGGAGAAATTTGTCACAATAGAGATGCTAGCATTTATTGAGTTCTGCAGTGTACCCAACACTTTATGTAAATATTCTTATTTAGTCTTCAAGCATTCATCATATGAGAGTAGGTGTTGTGTTATCCAGATTTGCAAAGAGATACCCTGAAACTCAATGAATTCCTTGGTAATTAGAAGCTCTAAGGTTCACAGACCTTTCTGTCTGCTGGATAGACCATACAGACACTAAATGTGCTTGATGGTAGCATCTTCTTCAAGTGGACAGATGAAAAATAAGAACAGAATATTGAAAGAAACAGAGAAACAGGCATTGCTGAACACCTAGCTAAATTAGTTATTCTACGTGAGCCCTAAATTAAGCTACGGGGGGAAAAATCCCATGATTCCTATTTTTGGAAACCAGTATAATTTTTTAGACTAGAAAGCTTACACATTCGTATTCATTAAACTCTGCATATACCAATGTTTTTTAAGGACTGTGAGTGAAAAAATGTGCATAAGGCATTACTCATGACCTTAAGGAGAACAGTCTGTACTAGACTGATATAACTTCTGTCTTATAATTCAACTATTGAATTACTTTCCAGTGAATTACAAGCTTCTTGAGTGGCAGAGACCCTGGCTTTCCGAAGTCTAAATTTAAGTAACATTTGTTGGACACTGGGGATTCTTTCACATAACTTCTTAAATAAAACACTGGCCTCCTGTAGAGGGTGGGTCAGCCTGTTGGAAGGCAGTCGGACCAGAGCGCAGACCTCATCTGCTCCTTATTAGCTGTGTGACTGAGAAGTCAGCCTCAACTTCAGTTTTCTCATCCCTCAAACAAGGAAGTGATGGAATTGGTATGGGGGTTACATATGATAGTACTCTTACTATACTGCTATAACATATAATAGGTAATTAATAACATGCCCTCACTTTGGTTCTCATTTATTCTGAGGCTGAAAGTGTTAAGTTCAGTATTAGAACAAGTTCAAGAGATATTATTATATCCACCCAGGGGACCCAGAGAGGGCTTCCTGGGGAAATTGATATGTGAATTGAACCTTGAAAGATGATAGGATTTGAACACACAGCATTGAAGCACATGAGTAGTTCATGATCCATGAGTATTTGTGTAAAGGCTGTTGGTAACCCAATGGAGGACTTTTATAAACCACGTTTGGCTGAAGAACAGATCTATAACTCAAGTGGGTGAGTCTTATAATGAACCTTTGTAAAGGCCGAGAGCATGTTATTAAAGCTCAGTGGGAGTATTCCTGCTGGATGCTGAGAAATTATAGGATGACTTCATTGCTGTATAGTGATCTTAATACTGGGAAAGAAATTAGAAAATCTAATGAATGGTTATTTGCTACATGTGTTTCGATTTTCCTTTACAAAGAAAAGAAAATTGGAGGCGAGTGCTGGGATGCGATCTCTTTAGAGTTAAATTTTCTAATGAGTGCCAACATTCTAACTTTTAGGAAGTCATTTAAAAGATAACTTTTAGGCTTTGAGGTGATACATAGATGATTTAGGTCAGTACCTCTCAAATTGTTTGTGTCACACATTTTTGATACTTGGACTTTTTGGTGGCGGGTGTAAAAGATTTAAGTTGAATGCATGAACGTTATTGCAGAAATCACTCGGGTCTCCCTTCAGCACCGTGTCATTGACCGCCTGATGTCAGTGTTTCATGTGTTTTAGTGAACTCACATGCTCTTTCCTTCGCTTCAGCTCTACCTCTTACCTGTAGCAAGTTGTGCCTCTCAGCCTTTGTGAAAATGGTATCTAGGGACCTACTCAGTTCAGAGTCCCATCTGATTGATGTCACAATAACCATTTTTCTTCAGTTGCAGCAAAGATAAATGAACGCTTTGATCAAAATTTGAAAAACTGGTTCAGAAGAGTTCATGGGATACTTATGGGCTAGATTGACAGCATAGATGTCATAGATATTCAATATCCCTCAGGCAGTATTCCATTTTTAAAAATATATATTTTAGTGCCCTAGGACACAGCATATTCTTTTTTTAAAAATCTATACTGGCCGAGGGGGGGGGGTGTCAATCGGGGAAAAAGGAGACATATGTAAAACTTTAGACAAAAAAAAAAAATCTATACTGACTCCTAGGTGAACTCATTCTCTTTTCAGGCCTCTAATGTATATCTCCACCAGCCTCGCCTCCTCTCTGAGATCTAGACCCTGATACCCAAGTGCCTACTTATGATCTAGACCAGGGGTGGGCAAACTTTTTGACTTGAGGGCCACAATGGGTTCTTAAACTGGACCGGAGGGCCGGAACAAAAGCATGGATGGAGTGTTTGTGTGAACTAATATAAATTCAAAGTAAACATCATTACATAAAAGGGTACGGTCTTTTTTTTTTTTTAGTTTTATTCATTTCAAACGGGCCGGATCCGGCCCGCGGGCCGTAGTTTGCCCACGGCTGATCTAGACTCTAGATCACACACATGCAATAATACTTGAAGCATCTCAAACATAAAGTCTCCAAACTGAGCTCCTGGTCCACCAGCCTACCCCAAACCTCCTCCTCCTAAAACTCCAGTCTTTTCCATCTCAGATAATGGCACTTCCATTCTTACACTTGATCAAGTAAAAAACCTTGATGTACACAGTCTTTGACTCACTTTTTTCCTCCCATATCTACACTGTCAGCAAATCCTTTTGACTCAACCTTGAAAGTCTATCGCTTCTCATCACCCCTACTGCCCCAGTGCTGGTCCCCACCACCACTGTCCCCTGTGGATTGCTGCAGTAGCTTCCTAATCACTTTTCCAGCTTCTCAGATTTGATCAGTGTCAATAGAAGCTGGTGGAAGAAGGGCCACTGTTTAGGCCAATATTTTCCTTGAAAGGAATTTAAAATTCTTTCAAGTCCTTGGACAGGATTTCTCTTAATACCCCATAGAGTTTCATACCCCAGATTTTTAAAATATGTTTTTATTGATTTTAGTGAGAGAGGAAGGGAGAGGGATAGAGAGACAGAAACATTGATGAGAGAGAAACATCCTCTCATCGCTGCCTCCTGCACACCTCCTACTGGGGATCGAGCCTACAACTCGGGCATGTGCCCTGACCAGGAATCCAGCCGTGGACTTCTTGCTCAACCACTTGTATACCTTAAGTATATTACTAATCTTAAAATAAGGAGAATATGAGGACATGCACTCACCTCCAGAAGTATACTGAAATTAATTTCATCTTCTTTTTAATGACTTAGCATGAACTTCAGGATTTGGAGCTGCTGCAGGCTGATCATTAGAAACACCAGTTATCATTGCATAGTAAAGGAAGTGCAGGTTCATAGAAATCTCTGGTTGAGTTATTGTTAGACAAAGCAGCTCTTTCTCTCTTCTAAAGTAAAAAAAAAAAAATAGTTTATTAAACCTTTCTGGTTATTTTTGTTTCTGAAATTTGGGGCATAAGGTCATCCACAGATATTATGGTTGTATATTTTACTGTGGACTCACTAACAATGATGGTTGACTGGTGGATTTTATGTATTACTTTAAAAAGGAAAGTTCACTAATTGAGTTTTGTAGGTATTTTATTTGACTTGTATGTATGTATGTATGTGTGTGTGTATATATGCTGTAACTTTTTATATTTTTCCCAACCATTTAAACCCGAGGCCCTTTCCAGCTTAGTGGCAAAGGATAAGATACTAATGAGAATGTCTTTGAGACATAATTATGTAGATTTAAAAGAGTGATGTAGTTTTAATTATGCCCTTTAGCTAGTGTACTTGCATATTAAACTCATTCGTGTCTTAGTGTATTTCCCTCTGAAACTTTGCTTTTCTCAGGCCTTAAATTGCTAATCAGCTCATGGGTATACCTGAAGGTTATGTAAGCTAAGTTGAAGACTGCCAAAGAATGTGTTTAAACTATTAATCCAAAATATACAGAAGTTTATAGTTAGGGAAAAAAATGGCTCGTGGGCTGCCCTAACTGGTTTGGTTCAGTGGATAGAGCGTCGGCCTGCGGACTCAAGGGTCCCAGGTTCGATTCCGGTCAAGGGCATGTACCTTGGTTGCGGGCACATCCCTAGTGAGGAGTGTGCAGGAGGCAGCTGATCGGTGTTTCTCTCTCATCGATGTTTCTAACTCTCTATCCCTCTCCCTTCCTCTCTGTAAAAAATCAATAAAATATATATTTTTAAAAAATGGCCCATGGGTGTACAGAAGCATGTCAACCCACGAGCCTAGAGTTTGACATGCTTGGTGTACAGTGTTCTTCACTGGATCCATAAGGACGGAATTCCAGCGTTGTATGTGTATATACTTTCCTTCCCTTCCTTCATCCCTAAATGAAAAATTCCCTTTGGTTGTAATGGGTTGAAACATGTAATATATTGTTTCCCTGGGGCTATTCTGTTTTAACCCAGGGAACTTGAAGCAAAATAATAATATATTTTTTAGTTTTTAGGGTGTTTTTTTTACCTCTGCTTTTTTTGGCTTATTTGTTTATTTTCATTTTAAGCCTCTAGATTTAGCAGAAAAGTAACTACCTTGAAGCTATGAAATGATTTATTCACTTATGGGAAAATAGTATGAGGCTACCTCAACCCTACTTTGTGGATGATTTTGTTTTTATTTCTGAGAAGCTAGTGTAGGGAAAATCCTTGGTAAGTCTTAAGGAGAAAGGCTCTGAAAAATCTTTTGAGGCTAACTTTCCTCTCAAAGAGGCAGTAAAAAAAAAAAGAATTTAGAACAGGAATAAGTGAATTTTCTTTAAAGGGAGAGATAGTACATATTTTTGGCTTTGTGGAGCATTTGGTTTCCATTGCACCTACTCTGTTGTTGTAGCATGAAAACAACCATAGACAATATTTAACAAATGGATGAGACTATATTGTTACTGACAAAAAGAGACAGCTGTCTGGATTTAGTCTGTGGGCCAGATATGATTTGCAGACTCCTAATTTAGAACATGTGCAAACTCAAATCCCCATATTCCCATTACCATATCAAACAATTATTAATATTTTCCATATTTCATTTATATGTCCCTTTTTATTCTTTTTACTTTAGCTAAAGTATTTAAAAGCAAATTCTAGACTATGTCATTTGATGCACACTTTTATATCTTTAGAAATTATAAACCTTTTCTTATATAATTATAATACCATATCTTACCACTTGGCAAAATTAACAGTAACTTTTTTTTTATAACATCTAATACCCAGATCAAGTTCAAATTTATATGATCTACTTTAGGTCATATGATACATTGACTGTTGTGACATAAATCTCTGTTAGTAATCCTTTAGTTACCTCTCCTTTTCTTTCTTGTTTGTTTTCTTTAGTCTATAACTTGAAGAAATGAACCAGTTGTTTTGTAGAATGTTTCACATTCTCGATTTATTTGTTTTGTCTCCCCCCCCCCCCCGGGGTGTCATTTAATTTGTTATCATATTTCCAATTTTCCTGTAAGTGGAGATAGCTTAGGAACCTTTTTGCCAAGAATCCTTCATAAGTGGTACTTGGTTTTTCATATTGTGTCACATCAGTAGCCTGAACATTCCACTGTAAGTTCCCCTCCACCTTTTCATCGAGTGGTTTTATCCATTGAATCAGCTTTCCCAAATCAACCATCTTATTTTCATGTCTACATTTATTAGCTGGAATTCTTCTGTGAAGAATGTTCTCTAGTCATCGTGGGCACTTGGTTACCCTGAAATACAGTTCATGGGGAATATTATTGAATCTCATTTTATAGTTTGGGATTGAGTCTAAGAAAGTTTAAATGAATTGTCTAAAGTCACAGAACTAGTAACCTACATAGCTCAGAACAAAGTGAAGTTTTTGATACCAGATCTAGTTATCTCAGATGCAATACCAGTGGGAGCTAGAAGACTGACATCATAAGTTCTTTGTTCAGAAGTTAAAGGGTGAGAAATCGAGAGATTGAGGATAATTTCCCTTTCCTCTTTCTGCCCCCCACCCCAATAAATCCAGGGAAGAGAGGTAGTTTTATCTGATAAACTACAGAGACTTTTCTAGAGCAGCTGAGTGCTTAGAAATCAGATTGCTCTGATGCATACCTCTACCCTACCACTTAGCAGCTGTATCCCGACTTTGGCCAGTTTCTTAACCTTCCCATGTCGTAGGTTTCTTATCTGTAATATGAGGATCCTGAGAGTATCTGTCTTAAAAGGTTATTGTATGGATTAAATGAAGTTGCTACAAGGAGAACAATCCCATGAAAAAATAAGCACTCAGTACCATCTAGCATTTCAGAAGTAAAACTGTCCCAGAGCTACACCTTTACTTCTACTAGTCATCCAAACTGAGCATTCGAAATAACGTAGTAATTGTTAGGAAAACAATATTATGTTGTGCTGTTGATGCAAAAAGTGATAGCAGGTTAGTATTCAGAAGGTCTTATTTGAAGGTCTAAGAAAGAGCATGAATCTAAAGAATCAAAACTATGGCAGCTGCACTTCTATTAACTGCAGAGAGACACTGTTTTAAATTTTAGTTACAAACATAGAATTAGTTATGTAGTGAACTTTGTGGATAGTGATTGAATGGTGAAGGCCTGGAGTGGGGGCAGGGGCAGGGTGGAGGGGGTCAATGGAGGAAAAAGAGGTCATCTGTAATACTTTCAACAATAAAGATAAATTTAAAAAATAAAAATAAAATGTAAAAAAAGATATATGTAATCTGTATGTTCTGAATTTTAGGTTTTTTTATGTTGGATTTTTTTTTTTTTAACATGAAGAATACTTCTTTATGGAGTTTTTTTTCTTTTCTTCTTCCCACAACCCCACCTACCTTTTTGGAGTCTTAATGCTTCTCCCAGAGCACAGTAGGAAAAGCTGTCAAATGTATTATATTTTTAACAGAATGTGAAATACTTTATCGTGTTATAGATGGTATTATTATATTTAAATTGTGTTTATAGTCATCTTAGTTGTATTTGTGGGCTTTTTAAAGACACCTTTGAAGAGTTCCCTTTAGCACAGTATTTTTCATCATCTTATAAGGCAATGGAATTCATAATTGTACTAAAGGCCCGGTGTACGAATTCATGCACAGGTGGGGTCCCTCGGCCTGGCCGGCCATTAGAGCCAATCAGGAGGCCCGGCCACTGGAGGGAGGGGTTGTGGGAGGTTGGCCGGCTGGGGGGAGGAACCCAGGGAAGTTGGCTGGCTGGCTGGGGAGAGGGACTGCGGGAGGTTGGCCAGCTGCCAGGGGGAGGGACCGCGGGTGGTTGGCTGGCCATGGGAGATTGGCTGTGGGAGTGCACTGACCACCAGGGGGCAGCTCCTGCATTGAGCATCTGCCCCCTGGTGGTCAGTGTGCTCATAGCAACCGGTGGTTCGGTTGTTCAGTCACTTAGGCTTTTATATCTATAGATTGTTCAAGATACTGTTAAAGTCTGTTAATAACTTCATCATTTTGCATTATTTTCTTTAAAAAAATTTTTTTTATTGATTTCAGAGAGGAAGGGAGAGGGAGAGAGAGAGGGAGAGAGATGGAAACATGAGTGATGAGAGAGAATCATAGATGGGCTGCCTCGTGCTCACCCCATAGGGGATTGAGTCCGCCACCTGGGCATGTGCCTTGACCAGGAATTGAACCATAACCACCTGCTTCACAGGTCGATGCTCAACCACTGAGCAACGCTGGCTGGGCTTGCATTATTTTCTTATGGTTCATATTTTAACACTGTGCCAAAGGTATGTATGTGAATGCACTTGGTTTGATCATAACTGTTTCAGTTTGTTCATAGCCATCTATTCTCTGATATTTGTACACTATTATAAAAGTCTTTTCACTATATATTTCTTGAGTTGTCACTTATCTTTGAGCCATATTCAGAAGGACAGTTGTGTTATAGATATGTGCTATATACTTCATTTAACATTTTTCTGAGTATTTGAAAGTGCTTTGCATTGGCCACATGAATCAGAATGGGTATAGTTAGTCCAATTTCTAGTTGTATAGGTAGGTACAGGTTTTTGTTTTTTTTTTTAAAGCAGTTCAAATAAAGAAGTGTGTACATAAAATTCTATTATTTTATTTTTAATCCTTAGCTGGGGGTATGTTCACTGATGTGTGTGTGTGTGTGTGTGTGTGTGTGTGTGTGTGTGTGTAAGAGGGAGGGAGGGAGAGAGAGAGAGAGAGAGAGAGAGAGAGAGAGAGAGAATAATCTCTGTGAGAAACATTGATCTGTTGCCTCGAGCAAACGCCCAACTGGGGATTGAACCCACAACCTTTCTGGTATATGGGGCAATGCTCCAACTAACTGAGCCCCCTGTCCAGGGCCAAAATTCTATTCTTACGAAGATATACAAGGAATAATAAAGATAAATGTGTGATTAAATATGAAGATCGAGGAGCTATCCCATCTTCAAGAGGGCGTGCCTGTCCAAGTATTTTGTTGCAGATGCAAGTATTTCAAGTACTGACCAGGCCTGGGTGTTGGAAAGAGCACCGGATCTGAAGGTAAAGCACAGACCAGGCCCTTGAGTCTGCTTTGGGAGCTCAAAAAATTATTTGCTATCTTTGGGCTTCTGTTTTCTCCCCTGTGGTAGGGAGGAAATAGTACCTGCTTTGTGTGTGTATGTGTGTGTGAGGATCAATTGCTAAGTAAGCTTCTTGGAAGTGAAAATTCTTTCTAAAGTGTGGATTGTTAGTGTATGAGAGTTAGGATATGCTGCATTGGTTATGAGGGAGCACAGTGATGATAGTTCGGTTCTATTAAGATTTGACCATTTGATTCATTTTGTGATCTTGATCAAGGTACCAACCAACCCTCACCCAGATCTGCCTTGTGCCCTCGTCTGTATATAAGATAATAATTCCTGTTTTGCATTGGTTCTTGTGAGTTGCAGCAATCGTGTCTGTAGCTTCCACTGTCATTTACTTACAAAAATTATTGCTAGTTAACCAGCACTCATTTTGTGCACATTAATGTGAAGGAAAATAACTGAGCCCTTTTGGTAGAAGGAGGACATTGTAAGTATTAAGAACATGTGATATTTGTGGGAAGTATCCGTTTCTAATCATTTTCTCTTCTAAGGTATAGAATTAATTAAAAATCAATGTTGTGAAATTAAGTAAACATTATTGATTTTTCCTTGAAAGCAAAACATTGATGACTATAATAAGGAAGTTCTAAGCTTAGATTTTCTTTATACTTACAGTCTTTCCTTTCTCCCTGAATGCTGTCATCTACTGTATTCATTACTCAGACTTTTTTAAAAAAAAAATCAGGGTTTGAACACCAAGTTATAGAAGGAAAAGTATAATTAAATGAGAAGAACTTGTCAAGTTCATATTCTGCCGATGAATTCTAAGGTGAATTCATAAGCCTCCAGCTTTCGTTTCCATTCTCACTCTTTGCTCTGGTGGACTCTGTTAGTTATTCTTGCCCATTATTTTCTCGTGGATGTGGAAATGAGTAGTGTGTGCATGAGAAGCCATCTCCTTAGTTCATTAACTCATTATGGCCGCTGCTGAGCCAGGGTGACATCTTTACAAAAGGTAATAGAAGCACTTGTCTGGAGAGCGTTCGGATCAAAGTTAACCGACGTGAAAGAGCTGTGAATAAGCCTCTTACATTCTCCTGTTTTAGATAGGTTTGCAGTACCAACCAAATGCTTTGTTTCAGCTTTTTCATTTGATCCCTGGTCGGTATCGTGGAGTAGAAAATGATTTCTTACCATTTCTTTTGGGATTCCTAATTGACAAATATCTTTAATTTCCTTTTAGAATTCATTAACTTGATAATGTCTTGGACATCACAGTTCTTCCTTTTAAAAAATCTTTATTGTTGAAAATATTACTTATGTCCCATGACATCACAGTTCTTTCTTTATACTTTGAGGGCTTCCTCTTGGTATTTATAAACAGCATTCTTTTTCTAGTATTAAGATAATTTTTCTGATTGTAAGTATTGTAAAATACTTGGATACTTAACATTGAAAGGATTGATTCCTTTCTGAGGATTCTAATGAAAGGGTTTTGAAGGCTTTCCAGGTTGTCCTAGATGAACTGTAAAGATTCATAAAACCTATAAAACTGCAATTAAGCTAGGAGGAAAATAAACCATGCCATTCAACATATTTTCAGTAATTGAATTCATTTCATGATTGGAATTATAGCATTGAGATTTTTATTAGGAAAAAAAATAGTGTCCTACATAATAATTACAAGCTAGGTGTGGCCCTATGACTGTATTTCATGGTCTCTAATTCACAATGGCTACTATGCTCTCAGAATGTCAAATCATGACAATTTTTGAAAAATGGTGTAAAAGTGTAGGTGTTACTAATAGCAAAATTGATGTAACTTTATACGTATATAAAGTGGATCTAATCTTATAATTAAGATAACTTTGTATAGCTATTTGTGCTATACACAATTTATGAATAGTATAACCTAGAAAATATAAGAGACGACTATGATACCTACTTTTCAGACTTGTAAAATAGGAGGAATAATCATACTTGGAAAAATTGTTAGGTGCTGGTTAAAGTTTATATTTCAGGTTTATAATACATTAATTTGTCTTGAAAAATTATATTTTTAGAACAGGTACCTCCTAGTTACTCAGAGCTGACTTCAGACCACTGACTAGCAGTGCAGGCTTCATTAAGCAAGTTGCTTTATTTCTCTGAACCTCAGTTCCCACATCTGTAAAATGCTAGTGAAGTCTTTTTTATACTATTGATAGGATGGAAACAGAATAAAATATGCGGCACAGTACCTAGATCAGAGTAAAAACTCAATAAAAGGCAACTATTACTGTGATTAGAAAACAACTTTTGCCAGAAAGTAAACCACCAATGTTGGGATGTGACTTCAAGATTATTGTTTCATTTAAGTGTTGGGATTACTATTTCCTGAGGAAGGAGGAGACCTAGTTCAGTTTTTAGTGGAGATTTCAGAAAACTGTAAAGTTTGTTACTAGTTAGGTTGTAAAGCTGAGGAGCATTTTTTAAAATTGAAGCTTCCTTCAAACCAGCATCGTTCTTTTAATTTTTTTTTTTTTGGCCCCAAGATATTCACAATGGCAATTTACACATAGAATTTTATTGGAAAAGAAAAGCTGTTTGATTTACATAATGATAAAATAATAAAGAAAGCGAGCGTTCCTCTAAGTCTTGTGTATTGAGGTTTCAAAAACCCAAATAAAAAATACATGAAAAGCATTTTCTCATTTTTTTAACCTTTCATTTATTCCCCTTCAGAACACCTGCCTAAACTTAGAATTTCACTGCATTATTAGTTTGTGTTTGAAGATGGCAGAATTAGAAATGACATTTCTTCTTCAAATTAGTATCAAAGCAAAAGTTCATAAATATCAATGAGGTAATGAATAAGAATTATGGTTGTTTTCCCCCCATGACCTCCCTGCCATGACAGACCACACAGCAGTGAGAAACACAATGAAAGTCAGGCTCACAGCACCAAAAATTGTTTTGGAGACTCCAGCACACTTGGCAAATGTATAGTCATTTCAAACTGGGTTCATAGTTTCTAAAACTTCAAATGTATAATCCCATCTCCTTAGGGGGAGGAGCGGTAACGGGCAATGCATGTGAACTCTGAGTCACCGGAACGGAGCTGTCTCTAACCCCAGCCAGCCCTGGTTTTGCCTTGGTGTCACTGTATTTGTTGAAATGTTTTTCTATATTTGTTGTATCACTTATGAATACTTTGCATCTCCAACTAGAATTTTTAAAACCTAGATTTTTGTTATTGTTGTTGTTGCTAATCCTCACCGGAGGATATTTTTACCATTGATTTTTAGAGAGGGTGGAAGGGGGCGGGGGAGAGAGAAGCATCATTGTCAGAGAGATCAGAAACATCTATTGGTTGCCTCACGCACGCACCTCAACCCTGACCGGGGATTGAACTTGCAACCCAGGTACATGCCCTTGATTGGGAATCGAAACCATGGCCCTTCAGTCTATTCAGTTGCTCTAACCACTGAGAACACCTGTCAGGGCGCAAAAACCTCGCTTTTTTAAAACTATACCTTTTATCTTCTGCCTTCTTTCTTCAATGTCCAGTATAGTTCTCTTCAGTCAATTTCTTTAAGAAAATAAAAAGTTTAGTTAATGAACAAGATGCTGTCAGTGTCGTACAGCAAGAAGAGAAGAAAAGACAGATTAAAGTGCCTTTTCATTTTGCTTTGCTCAATCCCCAGTTGAATGGAATAGTGCTGAGCGGCAGCCAAAACCTTGGACTTTGAGATTACTTGTTTCAATATTGAATGAAGGCTTAGCCGAGAGAGATGAAGAGATGGGTTTTAGGGCATTATTTTCCCTGAGTGGAATTCGGGTGACTTTCCTTTGCACACTGTGTCACCTCAATTTTGGAGCTAAACAGCTTGGGCTTGTTGGTCGGGTAGCTTAATTTTACAGGTTTGTGGGATATGATGTTTTCATAACAGAAGGGAAGAGTAGGTAATAACCTTCTGAACCTTTAAGGAATTGAGTTCTAACAGTTCATTGTACATTTACATGTGATTTTATGTGTATACCTGTGGAATTTCATGTATAATTTTTGAAGATCCTTGCTATCAAGGACAGTGGGCATAAAGCAGAAAGATTTAAGGAAATGGAGAGAAGTCCCTGCTATCACATGCACTGTCCAATTGCATTTAATATGTTAAGGAAGAGAAACCTAAGCCACCTGATGAGTACATTCATTGCTTAATATGAGTCAGAGCAGCAAGATTTGTGAAATGCGGGTTGTTTATATTATAGAATAAAACACATTCTTCAGCTTATATATAAATCATGTAATATTAGCTACCTGATGAAAAGGTTCTCATTAGTGCCTAGTAAAGTTTCAAAAGTGGTATTGTGCTTTTATTTCTTCAGAAATAAATTAAGTGCATCAACTTGATTTGAGAACGATTAGTATTCAACAAATTACTCTTTAAAGCTGCACATCAAAATATTATTCCTATAATTTTATGCGTGTGATGTTTCTCATTACTGTTCTGCTCATTTGTGTGCCATACGGGACACCAGAGGTGGCTTTCAAATCTTAAAGAAAATTAATCTACATATTGAGCTGCTAGTAGACTTTTGATTCTAGAAACTGTCGTATCAGAGTGCCATTTTTAGATTTTTTACAGCTATCTCCAGCTTTCCTTTTTTAATTTTTATTATCTTATCATTTAAATCACTAAGTTCAAATTAATGTATACTAAGAGTTCTTATTTCAGGAACAGCTTTTCTTTGACAAACAGAACAGAAAATGATACTTTATAGTAAATGCTTAATTTATGACATGAAAACTGGAAAAGATAGATACTCCAGAATTTTTTTGTAGCAGAGTGGTAATTTGAAGCAGTGTGTGTGTGTGTGTGTGTGTGTGTGTGTGTGTGTGTGTGTGTGTTAGGGGGAGAGGTGCTTCACATAATTATCTAGTAACTATCTCAGTAAAATAACAAGCAACTGACTTTTTAAAAAAAGTTTCTAAATGTGACATAGCATAAGAAAAAAGCTAAATGAAGGGGGAAAGTGCCTAATGTAGTTAAATGCCATAAGAACATATTTATGAATACACATATGTAACATTTCTGTATAGTTGGTGACAGAGACATGTTATGATGAACTGGAGACTTTAGTTGTTTTCTCGACTCTTCTGCTGTGGCTTTGGAGGAATAATCCAACTGTTCCTCAGTTATTTTAGCTATAACATGGTGATTGTGGCGCTGAGAACAGTATCGCAAATGCATTTAAAGCCAGCTGCTTCTATACTTTACAAGAGGCTATCCTTAATTTCCTAATAATTACTTATAGGCAGTGTTAGGGAAAGGTCATAGCAGTCACCACCACCACCACCACCAGTGGATGTTTATTCGTGCCTATCATCACTGCGCAGGAACAGGAGCATGAGACCTGGCCCCTCGCTCTGCAACGGAGCAGGACCAATCGCCGCTCCTCCACTCACTCTGCTCTGCTCTTTTTCTAGAAAGAGCCATTTTTCTAGCTCAGGCCCAGAGGAGAGACTGTGAAATGAGCAATTATAGTTTACTATTCATTTGATAAGTATTAGATGAAACCACAAGGAATTGCCATTTATGTAGATAAAAAATGGCTAATGTCATGGCAATTGCATCTGGTCCCACTTAATGCTTACAGAGCCACTAGTATGTGCCAGGCATTGTTGTAGAAGCTAAAGGCACAGCAGTTAGCAAAACAGGCAATCCCTGTCCTCCTGGGGGTTGCATTCTGGTGGTTGTCCAGGCACTCCTCTCTCACTCTAGACTCAACATCTATCCACTGCCTTCTCTCTGTGTCCACTTGAGTACCAAATAGGCATTAGACCAAGCTCCTGATGAATAAACAGTACACTTAGATCTTATCTGCTTTGTAGATAGAAATCACAGGTTGAAGGATCTTGAATGTATGAGCTAGCTCAAGGTCTCTCTCTCTTTCTCTCTCTGTGTGTCAAGATAATAGAGCCAATAAACAAGACAGTAATTTCTAAGACACCAAATGGTGATTTTTATCTATTGAATTTTAAAATACACCCAGACATGGAAATGGAGCCTGGTAGACTGCTACACACACCTGTGATGTATTTGCTCTTTCTAATACATTGCGACAAGCTATTCTGTATCCTTCACTACACATAGTAAATAGCCAAGACGTGTTATGATTCAGTGAATGAGCTCTGGATGGGGAATCAGCAGAGCTAGATTGGAGTTTCAGATTTGCTGTTGAGGAACTCTGTTATTCAGTTGTCCATCAGGAAATATAATAACTTAACTGTTTATACATGCTTCAACAATGTGGTGAAAGTAAATGAGATGATTACCAAGTGGTTTGAAAATTCACTCTTTAGAAAGGTGAGAATTGTATAAAAGACGTAGGGAATTGCTGCTGGAGGAATATACGAGTGGAATTCCTCCGTTATTTGTGAGAGTGGGGTTCTTGAGGCATTGCTGAAATAACAATTTTCAGAAGCCCCACGGGAGGATGAGAGGTAGGTGGTAGATTTTATTGGTGTGGAGTTACATTTCTCTGGTTCCAAAGGCCCCTGCCCTTTAAGCCAGTCCTGGAAAAGGGTCAGCTGGGGTTTCAGCAAAGGCAGAAACAAGGCCAGTGTCCAGAGCTTTTGTCCCATGTTGCAGCCAGGCGTCCCATGTTGCAGCCAAGCTAATTAAAGTCCATTAGTCCACATGCGGAGCCCAACATGACTGTGTGCCACGTGGGCGCAGGGATGTGTAACCCCAGCCACAGGGGAGCTGGGACTTCCAGAGAGAAGAGAGGGAGAGTTTACTTCTTTGCTTAGAAGTTTAAATATTCAGGTTTTTAGCTATTGCAATGGCCACGCCCATCCTGGGCACTAAAGCTGTATAAATGGCATAACTGTATCTAGTCTTCCCTTT
This sequence comes from Myotis brandtii, assembly GCF_000412655.1. Lineage (NCBI taxonomy): Eukaryota > Metazoa > Chordata > Mammalia > Chiroptera > Vespertilionidae > Myotis > Myotis brandtii. The sequence goes on from NW_005356519.1 coordinate 3,375,941, forward strand.
CCTCTTTTCCCATGCAATAATAACCAGGTTATTACAGTGGAAACATAATAATTTTCATATTCATAGTTTAATGTAAACTATGTGTTTTTGTTTTTTTTTAAATATCTTTATTGTTGAAAGTATTACAGATATCCCCTTTTTTCCACCTACCACCCTGCTCCCGCCCCCTCCCCAGGCCTTCACCACACTTTGTCTGTGTCCCTGGGTTATGCATTAATGCATATGAGTTCTTTGGTTAATCTTTTCCTGCCCTTTCCCCCCCACTTCTTCCCTGTGAGATTTGTCAGTCTGCTGCATGCTATGTGTGTTTTTATTTGGTTTTGTTTTCCTTGACTAAGGTATTACAGGCTTCAACATTTTGTTTTGAACAAAACTCTAAAAACTTTGTTTTGAAATGTCTTAAACTATCTCATTAGTCTTTGCTCAGTAACAGATTACTCTCCCCAGTTGTTCTTTAGACCATGTTCATTATAATATATCACTGATAGATTGATTTTTAAATTACATTCCTGTAAATGGATATATAAAAGATTTGTTATGCTACTTAAAGTATCTTCTAACATTTAAAAATATGTGCTTAAAAAAAAGCATTTTTCTGATTTATCTTGTCATCCTTTTCTCTTAGCATGTCCCTTATATATAGTTAATTCAAAAGAATGGCATGGCAAAGTGAATTTAGTTTCTTAATGAGATAGCACATCCAAGTTGAGAAGCAAACAGATATCCTGAAGCTATACAATAAGTTTACATAGCCTTCCCTCGGTAGAGCCTTCTTCCTGCATTGCTGAGAACACAGTCCATCAATAATTCAATTTAATTACATTTGGTTACAAGAAAGCAGCCACTTTGTTTTGAGACTTTAATTCTGATGCCTGTGAGTAACGTATCAATAAAAAGGAAAAGGGGGAAGTATTTCTCTTCTGTCATGAATATTTTATTATTTCTCAGGTATTTCCCTGGAGTTTGATTTGCTTTTCCTTTGTATTAAATAATATTTATATATTGGTTATATAGGTAAGTGGTATAATGTTATGAGAAAAAACAGCACTAAAATAAATTTGAAAATTCACTTAAGTTTCTGTGCTAGGTATCTGTGAATTATATAAGAAAACACCTATGCCTATTGGACAACCTTTGTAGCAAATCAACCTTTCTTATGCTTTATGTTGGGAGTGTAGCAGTGTGTTCTATTTTGTAGAGTTCTGCAAGACTTGCTAGATGTTACAGTAAATTAAAATGGCTTTAGTTAAATATATAGTAATTTGCCCTTTATTATTATGCTGGAAAGCCTTTTGTTTCCCTCCCTTAAACCACATATTTTAAGCAAATTGAAAATTATCACTAAATTCTATTAGCAGGAGCTATTTTTAGAATTGTTGCCACTTTAAAATTTTAATCTAGTTTCAGAAGAGATGACCTGTGTTTACTGGATGAGAAATGCTTGTGCATGTGTTTAGCATAACAGGGTAGAAGGAATATGAACTTTGAGCAAGTCATAAAAATATTTCAGTCCTGACACAACATTCTATTTCATCAAAGTCTCAATTTTCCAGCCTGTAAAATGGGGATAATGACACCAATTTCGAAGGGTTGTTAGGAGAATAAAATAAAATAATCTGTGTTATCATGCCCCAAAATGCCATTTGTCATTTTGGGGCATGATATGTTTGCCTACCATTTATTGCTAGCTTTTAAAATCTAATGTAATTGTCTCTTTTGGTCATCTCTTATGTAGCCAACTTAGATGACTAGAAGATGACATGTAATCTAATAAGTGAAATATCTCACTATATTGTGATGACTTGGGGAAATTAATTATTTTAGCAGTTAATTTTTAGTTATTTTGGAGCTAATTTTATAATTATGATGGTGCTAAAAGTGTGCTAAAGATGGTTGTTGTTTTGCTTGTTTTAGTAGAGAATCTGATTCATTTCTGGCATTCATAGAAAAATATTTTAATATGCTATGAGTAACCACTAGAGGGTGGTCATGGGTAACCAATTACTCCACTTGCGATTTATTCAAGATGTTCTGACACTAAAAGATTAGCATAAAGAAGGAGAGTGGAATACCTGCAGGTGGAATAAAAATAAAACTGGATGAAAATACTAATATCAACAAAATTCAGTACAAGGAGAAAAGTACTATGCAGGACATATATGTGCTTATAAAACATACTTCACCAGGAATATATGATAATTCTGAACCTTTATGTACTCAGAAACATATAATTGAAACACATCAATATATATGTAAATATTTAAATGTTTATAATAAAAAATATTTAGGTATTTAACATTTGTAGGAGTAGGGGATTATATGTTTGTAATCATCCTGATAGCTCTTCAAAACCTTAGACTTATTACATACAACATAGGTATATATGTGTTTGTGTGTATAATATATATATGTATATATTATAGTTGTGAGTAGTACTTTGAAAAATATTTTTAATGATCAAGCTAGATCCTTAAAATTCCATTGTAATAGGAATTTATAGAAAATACTCACTCTGGATTAAAGTTGCCAGATATGGCAATCTAGAAAAGCAAAGTCTGGGGGGAAAAAAGACAAAAAATAGTGGGAAAATAAGTAAATAGGATTAAATGAATCTAGCAGAAGTTGAATAAATTCACATTTAATTTTTACTTCAAAATGTTTGTAAAAATCCACTCTTATATCTGTGAAGAAGAGGAGGCCTTTTCCTTGGAGACTGGAAGCTTTGGTCAGCGTGCTTCTGTGCAGTCTTTGACTGAGGCTTGGCTGGTGTTTTCCGTTGGCTTCCCTTGTTTTCAGTGAGTGAAAGGACCACTGTATTCAAGCTGAGCCAGCTCCCCTCGGACTAGACCATCCCACCTCCGGCAGCCAGCGCCTGCGATTTTCCTGGTGGTGCCTGCTTTATGTTGGCTCTTTTCCTAGCAGTGAGGTAGTGACTAACTAAATTGACCACTTCTTAGGAGTTACTAAATTGTCTTTTAGGCTCTAAGTATGTGATTCAGTAAATGCATTTTAGGGAATGAAGGATTGTTTGTGGTTTTTGTCTTCAAATTTAGGCAAAGTTCATTTGGAATCTGAATACATTTTCACTGTTATGTCAATGTTGTTATCAGTGAATAAAGAACACTTTTCTAAAACAAGCTTTCCAGGTGAGATACTGAAAGTTCTATCACTGATATGACCTTTTCTTAATATCAGACACAGTAGCTGAACAGATAGCCAATTAAAATGACCTACACAACTCTTCCAGCCCATTTCCCCCAGGTTGAATTGTTGAGGCCTCCATTTAAGTAATAATGTTATTACAGTGTTTAGTGATAGGAATCTGCTAAATCTCTTGTCAGTGAAAGTTAACAGAGTAATAAATATAAGATTAGCTTTCAGTCCTCTGGTAGGGACTAGAGCCCCAGTGCACAAAAATTTGTGCACTGGCGGCGGGGGGGGGGGGGTCCCTCAGCTCCACTTGTGCCCTCTCACAGTCTGGGACCCCTCGGGAGATAACGACCTGCTGGCTTAGGCCCGCTCCCGGGTGGCAGAGGGCAGGCCCAATCCCTAGGTGCAGCCCCTGGTCGGGCTCAGAGCAGGGCCGATTGGGGAGTTGGGGCGCCGCCCCCTGTCATGCACAGAGCAGGGCGGATCGGGAGGTTGCGATGCCACCCC
>NW_005356519.1:3380112-3385103 GCF_000412655.1 Myotis brandtii
GCCGGCTCCAGCTTGAGGCCTCGGCTGCTGAAAGCAGGGATCTGGGTTTGTTTGGGTTCTATAATTGTAACACTGTTTTGGTCCTGCTCGCTCCCGCTCTGACGGCTGAAAGCAGGTTTCTGGAGTTTGTTTAGCTTCTATATTTGCAACATTGTTTCTTAGAGAGCAAGCTCAGAGGCCGGCAAGGCAGGCCGGGAACCTTGGCTTCCTCCATCACTGGAGCAAGCAAGCCTCCTGTTCGCCTCAGCTGCCTGGCAGCCGGCCGCCATCTTGGTTGGCAGTTAATTTGCATATCGCCCTGATTAGCCAATAGGAAGGGTAGTGAAGTTATGGTTAATTACCATGTTTCTCTTTTATTAGATAGGATATATAGATAGCTGTGCTAGATGATGTCTAAAGCCTGTTCCAGCTTTTAACTCATGATTCTGGTAAGGAAGCTAAATTTGCTAAAGCCCCAGATGGAGTTGCCAGTTAAATAAGTGATCGGCCCTACCAGAGTGGCTTGGTTGGTTGAGGATCATGCCATATATGAAAGGTTGCTGGTTCAATTCCTGGTAAGGGCACATGCCTGGGTTGTGGATTTGATCCCTAATCAGGGAGTGTGTGTAGGGAAGGCAACCAATCGATGTCCCTTTCCTTCTCTCCATGTCCTCGGGTGAGGATCAAATACATAAACAATGGTGTGTTCTGCATTCTTTTCTCTCCATTTTTCATACTCTCTTTTCTCTGACTTTGTGCTCCAGTTCCTGACCATGTCCCCAACTCGAATATTGTAGAGGAGGACTACCCAGTGTGCCTGGCAATTTGAAAGCATGCACAAACACTGTTTAGTGTTTTGTATTGTTTTTTAGTTCATCCAATGTTGAGCATCTTGTATTGTTTTTTATTTCAAATATGTAACTTCAAATTTGCAATTTTTGTGATCCTAAAATTATGATAAATTAGAAAGCAAATAAATAATCTGCAAGTGGTTTATTAGACTTACCATTTCTTTTGGGAGTAGACAGCTTTCTCTGGTTTTCACTAGAATCAGAGTCATTTTGTTTTACTGTGGTTTGCTCTGACTTTCATCTGTCCCTGAAGGAGCTGAGTGACAGTAGGGAAGCAGCCTACAGTTGAAGGCTTGCCTTGGGTAACTGACAGTTGCCTATATTTATTTATTTATTTTTCCCATCTATAATATTGTAGCATTTTCTAAAAAAGCAGAGGATTAAGATTTTAACTCCACCTTTTCCACTGGGATTACTTATTCCTAAGTAATTCAAATAACTATTCACTTGATCTCTTGAAACCTTAATTTCCTCATTTATAAAATAGGGAGACCTAACTTCTATACCTTACAAGTAGTAAAGGGTCTAAAAATCATCACTCTGTCACTGCTAAGGATCTGTAGAAATGTAAGCTATAAGTATTGGAACATCACTGTTACTTTTATTGTTAATAACAGCATTGCATTTGTACTAAATTCTGCATTAAGAATTTATAAGTGACATTCTTTATTTAATGTCAGACCTAATAGATACAGTTATGATGTAGATCACACAGACCCCAGTCACGGATGACCCTCGGACCTTGTTTTCTGAGTCTACTGGGTACAGTCTTATGGTCCAGAACATGAAGAAGAGAAACGACAGCCACTGGCCCACACGCCACTGGTATCCTGAGCAGAAAGCTCCCCACTTTCCTCTGATGATTTGGCAGGTTTCTTCATACACAGCTGATGTTTCTTTTTATCTATTAGCTTCACCAAAAGTGGTCTGCTTAATCAACGATCTTATCTAATCACATACGATCATTTTATTTAATACTTTTTCGGTGGGTTTTGGCATTTCACGATTTCCTTTTCATTTTCTAACCAAGTGGTTAATCACAATTTAAAAATTTTAGCTAGACCCTGCCTCAGGGGAAATTTGAGGGAAAGAAAATCTGCTCATTCTAGAACTGAAAATGTTCTCCCTGACTACAGGGAAGGGGATTAGGATGTGAAGATGGAGAACATATGTCCTGCTCTTTTTGGACAAAACCAAAGGGGAGGAAAATACCCTGTTTTTCTACTCAAGTTCTCCAGCTGGTGCCCGTAAATTAGACTGACAAAAGATGGATTTACAAGAGAAAAACAAACAGATGTGCCTGCTTTCTCACTTTTCTTGAGTTCCATTGGTAACATTGTGCCCTTGAAAATAATTCACTGCTGACTTTGGCAGAAATGCAGATGGGGTGTTGCCAGCGCCACAGCTGGGATGGCAGGACTAATTTGGGAGGTCACACACTGCCACTCACCCACCTTCTGACCAGAGCGGATTTGCTGGCATTTCCTGTCACTGAAAGGAGTAGGATGGAGGAGCCAAAATGGGAAAGTGTGCTCTTCACTTAGTTCCCACACAAATACTTGGAGATGTTCCTTTAAGTTGTGGGTATGGACACTTAGAAAGTATTCTCTCAAGAACATCTCACAGTAAATGCACCCTCTCTGCAATGCTACAAAAGTTAGCCTGTCTGAAAACTAGATAGAGAGGACCACTTGTGTTCTTGATAAGCAGATAGTCAGAAGGCTCAGTAAGGTCCAAATTTTAGGCATATATACACACAGACAGCAGGTAAATAAATTGGAAAGGAGAGGGAGGTGAAAAAAATACTAATTTAGCTTTGTGTCCTTTCGAGAGAGTAGCTTTCCATTACTTTAACAGAATAGCTGACCAAAAAGTTCTTTCAGTGTTTTCTGACGAACATACAGAAATCTTGTATCTATTTAAATTCACTTCAGACCTAAAAGTTTGCACAAAGTGATTGACTATAGCTAATGTTTATGACTTACAAAACAAACAGAAGTTGTTTGTAAAAGATGCTTGCTGGAACTTCTAAATGTTCTTGTTTTCACCGGTGAAATTTAATGTTGGTTTGAAAGTTTGTCTTCTTTTTTGAAAGTTGTTTTTAGGTTGAAATGCCTTTGTTTTCCTGGTTGTAGATTTCTACTGGCAGATAGGTAGTTGTGAAGCCATAAGCTACTGATTATTGAAAATTTCAGCAGTTTTTAAAAAAATAGAAATTGATAAGCTGATTCTGAAATTTATATGGAAATTCAAGGACATTGAATAGCCAAAACAATTTTGAAAAAGAACAAAGCAGGAGGACTTACAGTCTTAGATTATTTGAATTTGAGATTTAACGCTAAAGACTTTGTAATGAAGATAGTGTGAGCCCTGGCTGCATGGCTCAGTTGGCTGAAGTATGGTCCCGCACACAAAAAGGTTGCAGTGTGATTCCCCGTCAGGGCACACACCCAGGTTGCAGAGGCAACAGATCGATGTTTCTCTCTCATATCGATGTTTGTCTCTTTCTCTCCTTTCCTCTAAAACGAACAATGAACAATCAAAAAAACAGTGTGGCACTGATAGAAGGATAGACATGTAGATCCCTGGTACAATACAGCATCCAAAAACAGACCCACACATTTATGGTCAAATTTGACAAGGGTACCAAAGTGATTTAGTAAGGAATGGGAACAGTGCTTATCCTACGGGGATGAAGGGTATTAGAGAATAAGCCATCCCAAAATACGCCGCTTTGACATAGGGATTATTTTGACCTAAAGGCACTTGAGAACCAGCAGATGCAGGAAAAGCACTTTACTTCCCCTAGCTGCCTAAAATTAAAGTACAAACTTCCCTTTAAATAAAAAAATATATACATTTGTAAAGATGTGTCTGTATCCCTCCCCTAGCTGCCAAAAATTAAAGTACAAACTTCCCTTTAAATAAAAAAAAAAATATATACATTTGTAAAGATGTGTCTGTATCCTCAATCATCTGGCTGCCTCTTTGAGTCTTTGTAAGACACCCTTATGTGTAGTTACACATGTATATGTAATTAAATTGTGTGTTGCTTCTTGTTAGTCTGTCTTTTAGTAGTTTGAGTCATGGGGCCCAACAATTGAACCTAGGAGAGAAGAGAGAGGGGAAAAGATCTTGCCTCCCCTATCAGGAATAAAAAAGATTCTGAACTCCTACCTCACACCACACACAAAAATTAGCTTGAGATTAATCAGGATCTAGACTTAAAAGCTAAAGCATTACACCTACTAAAGGACAGTATAGGGAGGCATTTTTTGAAATCTACATTAGAGAGGACACAAAGAGCACTAGCATAAAGAGTTGACAAATTGGGTTCATCAAAAGTAAAAACATCTGCTTATCCTATCAGAAAACTAGAGGCCGGGTGCATGAAATTTGTGCATGGGTAGGGTTCCTAGGCCTGGCTGGCGATCAGAGCCAGGCTGATTGGGGCCGGAAGGCCCCAGCGGGGCTGGGAGAGGAGGCGACGGTCACCAGGCCGGTGCGGAAGGAACGCACACTGACGTCGCCACTGCATGGTTCCCCGCCTACCCCCCTCCTCACCTCTGCACTGCCATTGCAGTGGGCAGGTGGTGGGCCAATTGGAGCCTGCCGGCTAGGGGGAGGGACAGGAAGTGGGAGGTTGGCCGCCGGCCCGAGGAGGGAGCTGGCCCTCAGCCCCCATACAAAAGCAAAAGGGGCCGTGCCACTGCCACCCACCCCCGGTTCCCCATCCCAGCCCAGGGCCCAAAGGCCCTGGTGGGGTCGGGAGAGGAGGCAATGGTTGCCGGGCTGGGCACTGAAGGAATAGATGCCTGAGGCTGATGCCGCCACCATGCGGTTCCCTGCCTCCCCCGTTTCTCCTTCCCTCGCCGCCGCACCACCACCATGGTGGGCGGGCAGTAGGCCGATCGGGGCCTGCCAGCTGGGGGGAGGAATGGGGCATGGGAGGTTGGCCGCCATCCCCAAGGAGGGAGCCAGCCCTTGGCCCCCCCTGGGAAAAGAGCTGCATCTGCTGCCACCCACCCTCAGTTCCCCGTCCCCCAGCCCGGAGCGATCAGGGCCTGCCAGCCAGGGGGAGGGGCCGCGGGAGGTTGGCCAGCCAAGGGAGGTTGGCTGTGGGAGTGCACTGACCACCAGGGGGCAGCTCCTGTGTTGAGC
>NW_005356519.1:3385138-3396085 GCF_000412655.1 Myotis brandtii
CCGGCAAGTCAGGCGGGGAACGTTGGAGTCTGCAGTCACTGGAGCAAGCAAGCCTCATGTTCGCTTCCAGCTGCCTGGCTGCCGGCCGCCATCTTGGCTGACAGTTAATTTGCATAAGGATATGCTGATTAGCCAATGGGAAGGGTAGCGGTCGTACGCCAATTACCATGTTTCTCTTTTATTAGTGTAGATAGATAATACCAAGAAGATAAATAGACAAGCCATACACTGTGAAAATATCTGTAATACCTATGCAGGCATACCTCACTTTATTGCACTTCATAGATGTTGTGTTTATTACAAATTGAAGGCAAGACCCTTCACCAGCAAAAAAATTAAGAGTGCCTTTACTGCTATGTACTTACTTTATTGGAGTGGTCTGGAACCAGACTCACCTTATCTCCAAGGTATGCTGTATCTAACAAAGGGCTTGAGTCCAGAAACTGTGAAGAATTCTTACAATGAAATAATAAAAAGAAGACAATCCTGTTTTTTTAAAATGGGCAAAATATATGAATAGACACTTAATAAATAAGGCATATCAGTAACCAAGAAAGACCTATGAAAAAGTGCTCAGCAGTATTAGTCATCAAGGAAATGCAAAAGGAGATATCACTACCCATTTCTTAGAAAAACATTTTAACATTTTGGGGGGGAGTTTGGAACTTACATGAATAGCTGGTGGGGTCTACAGCCACTCTGGAAAAAACAGTTGGCAGCAATTCCACTCCTAGGTATTTATCCAAGAGAAATCAAAATATATGTCCACAAAATCATCTATCAGAATGTTCATGGCAGCTTTATTGATAATAGCCCCAAACTAGAGTAGCCCAGGTATCCATCAATAGGAAAACTCAGCAACAAAGGAACAAACTCCTAATACGTGTAATGACGTGTGAGAAATCTCAAAAACATAGACATTTTTATTTGTATCATAAGGGACCCAAATGATGTGTGTGACCTGAATGTACATCTGCCCATGAATGCTGAATTTGTTTTAGAAAATATCACTCTTTGCTCTTTGGTTCTAGCCAATTACTGACACCACACCTACAATATTGGCTTACTTTTGTCTCTTTTTTCTTTTCCCTTCAACCAGTTTGATAAAGGCTACTCTTACAATATCCGTCACAGCTTCGGAAAGGAAGGCAAGAGGACAGACTATACACCTTTCAGTTGCCTGAAGATTATTCTAAACAATCCGCCAGGCCAAGGGGATTATCATGGTAAGTGCTTCCACTTGACATGTTTGCAAAGTACAGAAACCCAAGAGCTCAGTGGGAAACGCTGAAACAGTGTGATGGCGTTTTGCATCACTGACAGGAACTAGTTTACAGCGTATGCCAGTCATCAGTGTCAAGCCAGAGCCCCATTACTCTTCTGCCGGTTTGTCTTGTCACTGAACTAGGTCAGGCAAGAGAACGTCATGCAGCTGCGCTGCTGTCTGTGCTGGACCGGGCTCTTTTGTTCTCAATTTCCCCCTCGCCTGCTCGTGTCTATCTGCCTGTGTGTCTCTCTCTCGTTCTGCAAGTGTCTTAGCCGACTGACACAAGTTCTTCAGAGCTTTTTGAAATTGAATGCCTCGAAGTTTATAATAGTAGAGTCACTGATTTTCAGAAGACTATCGAGGAAAAATGTGTTTTGTTCTCATTACTATCATCTGATTAACAAACACAGATTAAGTGAAGAATTGTATCAAACACCTATCAACTTGCCTGAGTTGAAGGGTAAAAAATCAAAAATCTGTGTTAAACTATTTTTTATAAATTTCTGAGTTCAAAAACTTTTTCTAAAATAGTTCTCTGAGCATACCTTGAAATCTGATTTCTGAGTTCAAAAACTTTTTTCTAAAATAGTTCTCTGAGCATACCTTGAAATCTCCCCATTTGTCTGGTATGTCAGAGAATGGTTTAACAGTCCATATTAGTAAATTTTCTAGACTACCAAACTTTACTACAGTGTATGTATCAAAAAATATTTTGTTTTAGCATCTTAAATGAAACTCTTTAAAAAGATACACATTTAGGTTATTAAAGACCTATAATCACAAAGAGAATTTTAAGAAAGATGCTGCATGTGTACAGAGCATCTAAAAATGCTTGTGTGTTCATATTTCATAGACGAAGAGGCAGCAGTGATGGTAGTCACTTAACGTACTTTTTAGAAAGGCATATTCTCAGGCCCCACCTTCAGATATATAAACTCCGATGTATTTACAAGTTCCCTGGATGATTTTTATGTTTTCTGAACTTTGAAAACCATTGGCCAGATACTTCTGTTGAAAAAGCCTCGAGCTTTTCCTAGCTGCCACAACAGGCATGCGATTTACATGGAGCTTGGCCAAGTAAAACTCCTCCCAGGGATTCTTCTGTCAATTTCTAGATCCTAGCATTTGTTACACATTTCGTTTACTTTTATTATCTTAAATGCAGGGTTTTATATTTCTTACTCCTGATAAATTGTATTTTATTTATTCCAGTCTATTATGTTTGTTTTATTTTGTTTTTAATTTGAACTATCATTTAAAAATACTCTACTTACCAAACACTGAATGATTTCATATTATTTATAGGCACATTTATCTGTCCTTTTGTTAAGAAACTTCATTTTTTTAGAGCAGTTTTAGGTTCAGAGCAAAATTGAACAGAATGTACAAAGAATTCCCAGATAGCTCCTACCCCACACTTGCATAACCTTCCCCGCTATTGGCATCCCACACCAGAGTGCTTTGTTATTTGTGAGCTGAGAAGAATGTGTAATTGGCTGTTGTTGGATGTAGTTGTTATATAGATGTCAATGATATCCAGTTAATTGATTGATGGTTCTGTTGAGTGCAACTATATTGTTGCTTATTATAGATGTCAATGATATCCAGTTAATTGATGGTTCTGTTGAGTGCAACTATATTGTTGCTTATCTATTAGATCAATTAAGAATAAGAAAAATGGCCCTGGCCAGGAGGCTCAGTTGATTCAAGGGTCATCCCCATACACCAAAAAAGGTTGCAGGTTCAATTCCTGGTCAGGGCACATACTTAGGCTGTGGGCTCGATCCCTGGTTGGGGCAAATGTGGGAGGTAACTGATAGATGTTTCTCTCTCACATTGATGTTTCTCTCTCTCTCCCCCTTCCTCTTTCTATAAAATCAAAACAACAAACATCTCCTGAAGTGAGGATTTAAAAAAAATAAAAATAAATATTTTAATTTTATTTTTCCTTACCATTGTTTGATGTTCTTTTCTTTATATAATTCTGTTTCAGGCCTATGCCATTTTCTTTCTCTTTGAAGAACTTCCTTTAACATTTCTTGCAACGTAGGTCTACTGGCAACAAATTACCTCAATTTTTGTTTCTCTGAGAAAATCTATTTCTCCTCTTTTGAATGATAATGTACCAGGGTACAGGAAACTAAGTTTGTGGGAGTTTTTCCTCTCAACACTTCTCTACTCTCTTCTTGTTTGCATGCTTTCTGAGAATAAGTTAGTTGTATTGTTATCTTTGCTCCTTTATAGCTAAGGTGTTTATTTTCTTTGGCTTTTTTCAATAATTTTTTCTTTGATTTTTTTGAAATATGGACACGGTTATGTATAGATGTATCTTTTGGGCATTTATTCCTCTTGGTGTTCTCTGAGCTTCCTGGATCTGTGGTTTGGTGTCTGTCATTAATTTGAGGGAAATTCTCTGTCATTATTGCTTCAAATGTTGCTGCTATTCATTTCTCTCTTCTCCTTCTGGTTTTACATTAGTTGTATGTTACATTTTTCATAGTCGTCCCACAGTTCTTGGATATTCAGTTCTTATTTTGAGTGGGTTTTTAGTCTTTTTTCTTTTTTTTCAGTTTTGGAAGTTTTATTTCCATATCCTCAAATTCAGAGAGTCTTTCCTCAGCCATGTCTATTAATAAGCCCATCAAAGGTATTCTTCATTTCCATTAGTGGTTTTTATCTCTTTTTGATTCTCCTTAGAATATCCCTTTTTGCTCATATTACACATCTGTTCTTGCATGTTATCTACTTTCACCTTCAGAGCCTTTAGTATATTAATCATTGTTGTTTTAAATTCCCTAATAATTCCAACATCCCTGCCATATTTGACTGTAGTTTTGATGCTTGTTCTAGCTTCTCCAATCTGTATTTTTTTGCCTTTTCATAAGATTTTTAATTATTTGTTGAAAGGTAGACATGACATACTGGGTGAAAAGAACTCCAGTAAAGAGGCCTTTAGTAATGAAGTGGTATTATGGAATGGGGAGAGTGTTCTATAGTCCTGTGATTAGATCTCAGTCTTTTAGTGAGCCATAAACTTCAACAGTGATTCTCACCACCACCCCCCCACCCCCCATAGGTGGGCAGGATGGCTGGAGGTGGCTGGAATTGGGTATTTCCCTTCCCCCACATAGGTTAGGCTTTTTAGGCTCTGATAAAATAGTGTTTCCTGCAGGCAGGCCTTATTAAGAAGAACAGATAGCTCTTTCAAAATGATTACTTTTCCTCTCCCACTGCCAGGAGGATGTGGGGATTCTCTCTCTTATTCACTGTGAAGATCTGGTAGAGCTCCTGGATGTTAAACTTACAAAAGTGTGGGGTTCCCCCATGAATGGGTCTCCTCAGAGTTGTTAACTCTTAGAATTGACCACATGGAGACTCTAGCAATCTGTCCAGGTTCAGTTTTCCTACTCCAGTATTTATTTCCCACAAGGATTTCTGCTCTGGTAAGTTGAGATTCTCTGTGTCTCCTTCTCTCTCCAGTTTTGGGGACAGTGATTTGCCCTGTGACTTCACTTCTCAAATGGATCCAAGAACAGCTGCTGATTTTTCAGTTCAGCTTTTTACTTATTTGGATGGAGAGGCAACTTCTAAGCTCCTTACATGCTAGACTAGAAACCAGAAGTCTCTGCCCTTTTATTTTTTTGTTACTTGCAAAGCTAACTAGTCCCCTAGGCTCACATTATTTCATTAAGCGGCACTGCCTGGAAGGATTGTTCAACCAGTTATGAATCTATGTAGGTGTAACTGTATTCTGGATGAAGTTTATCCATCTCTTCCACAAAAGCTTTGTCAAACACTTAGCTGAAGTCAGTGTTAGTTGTTTAGGAATTCACTTCTTCAGTTATCTTGTTAGTTCAACTCTTTCCAATTGTAAATATCATTCTCTTTGATGTGGAAGATAGAAACAAAGTAGGAGGTGCTGAGTTCTGTTTTCTTTCTGTTCTGTTATAGTAACACTAGCAGCCCGATGCACGAAATTCATGCAAGAGTAGGCCTTCCTTCCCCTGGCTTCCGGCACTGGCTTCCCTCTGGCACCTGGGCCCCGGGCTTCCCTTGCAGCTTCTTCCGCCTGGTCTAATTAGCATATTACTCTTTTATTATTATAAGCTTCGTCCGTCTGGTCTAATTAGCATATTACTCTTTTATTATTATAGATCAGCTTCTCTAGTAGTCTGGTTCCTCTGTTTTCTTCTTATAGTGAGCATAGCTCTTAAAGTCTTTTGTGTGATATTGAATATTTTGGCAATCTTTAGTTTCTTCTTGGCTTTGCCCTTTCTGACCTTTCATACAGGTATAGCCATTATTTCAGATGTACTTTGGGTAATTCAATTAATGTTTTTTTGGTGTCCTTTAATAATTCTGGACTAAACCAAAAATTCCCCGTGCACCCTCATGTCTTTCTCATTGTGATTCTTCATAATTTCATTATCAGATGTTTTTGAGTGTTTACTATGTGCCAGGAGCATGTAAGATAAGAGCTTTATAGTCCATTCCCACAAGAGCTCAGTGAGTATTTCCCTCACTTGACAGAAAGTGAAGCTGAGTCAACATAAAGATACAAAATTTGCCTAAGTCTCCTAACTTGTAACTTAAACTCAGATCCAAACTTTCAACTGTGTGCTACACAGCTTCTCAAGATTTAGTACAATTTCCTTGTACTAAAAATAACTATGATTTTAAACTGAATAAATATATACTATGTATTTTGTGAATTTCATAATTTGTAGGAGTCCATAGTGTTATCATGGGTGTTTTTATTTAAGAGTTAAGATTTTTGGGAAACATATTTGTTTGACCTGTAGACTCCTTTCCATTATTTTTGTTCCAACCAATTTCCTATTGTTAAAAATGCACAATTGTTTCTAATTAATTTATAGATCTATCATCTCTATGATTGAAAAACTAACTGGCATCCTGTATTAAATGTCAAATTAAGTATTTTGACCTGTCATTGCAGTTTCTTATTAAAATATCTAAAATTGTCTAAATTTTGGCCTAATATAGCTTTTACATTTCAATTCTTTTGTGTTTTTGTTTAAGCAGATGTTTAGTAGTCCAACTTTATTATTCTTGTGAAATAGTCTAGAGACGACATGTATCTACTATAATTTGTTTTTCTATGAAACAGTTCCTTATTTGTGCATCTCATTCCCATCTGTGATTCATCTAAATTTATATTGTTTCTACACAATGGGAAATGGGTATAGAATTTACATCTGAAAATTTTTATATTTCTTAGCATTTGCGCATTTTTCTTTTTGTCTACACTATCTTCCTTCTATAGTGTGTCTTTTAAGTAATTCTTTAGAAAAAAAATGTGTGATAATATAAAGTTTTTAGATAAACTATTTTATAGCTACTTTGTGATTATCTCTGCTTATTAGCAAGTAGCACAATTAAAACTGTTTCTTCCCAGTGAATGAGCAACTGAGCCTGAGAATGGTGCAGTGTTTTATGTAACTCTTGAGCCTGTGGTACCCTGATAACCGTACAGCGAAGCCGTCATTTAGATAAAGAGAGGAACACAGTTGCACTCATGGGCAATTAACTTTTTTATTAATAAGCTGTTAGCCAATTAAGGGCAGCTTAGACAGTCTCTCGAGTGTGGCTCTGTACTAAGTCCCGAGTAAATAACCTTGTTGGTGTGCTGGCCTGTTTTTTGTTGTCAGGATGCCCATTCCGTCACAGTGATCCTGAGCTGCTGAAGCAGAAGTTGCAGTCATACAAGATCTCTCCCGGAGGGATAAGCCAGGTAGGTCAGAGTCTGCTCTGCCTCTTCGGTAATGAGGTGCCAGACAGTTCTCTCAGTTTCATTTAACGTCCTTGCAGCGATGCTGTGTACTGCTGTCAGGCCTCACGCAGACACCCTGCCTTCCAGGTGAGTTAAGCTAAAGCCTTGACTTTTCTGGTGTAGAGTGCTTGGAAATTCTGGTTCTTTCGTCTGCTAGGCTGCATTTTTATGGGGTTTTTTTTTTGGTAATAAGGAAGCTGGAAACCTTTATTTCTCTCAATTTGTCTTGCTATCGCAATTGAGGGCATTGAAACAATTTTTAGAGGAATGCATTGAAGCTTATTAATGAAGCTGAAAATTAATGACATCTTATTTCATTTTGAAAATTGTTTGCTATGCCGCATGTAGGTTAGAGCAGAAGATGATGCAGTGTGTGCTGGCTAAATGTTCTGATAACCATCACTGTTGCTATGTTAACCCTACCAGACCGCTGTACCGATTTTTAGGTAATTTCCACACAAAGGTGGAATATTGGCGCTAGATGAAAGGTAGATGAAAGGTAGACTTGTTTTCTACAATTTCTCCAAGTTCCATCTTATTCTAACCACTTGTTTGCATGTAACTAACATTTTTCTATATCATGTTGGTTTTTTCTCTTTAATGCTCAAGAGCCCAGGTATAGGGGACAGTTAGGTTCAGGGCCTCAGGTCTTCTAATGATAGTTCATTAGGTCTATGAAACACATTGTCTTGACGTAAACAATTTAGATTTTAAAAAATGCTCCAATATAAAACCAACTATTTAGGAGTATACCTTTTAGTAAATACACTTTTAAAAACTAGTGACACTGCAAAGATTACTGTCTATAGCAGTGATGGCAAACCTATGACATGCGTGTCAGAGGTGACACGCGAACTCATTTTTTTGGTTGATTTTTCTTTGTTAAATGGCATTTAAATATATAAAATAAATATCAAAAATATAAGTCTCTGTTTTACTATGGTTGCAAATATTAAAAAATTTCTATATGTGACACGGCACCAGAGTTAAGTTAGGGTTTTTCAAAATGCTGACACGCTGAGCTCAAAAGGTTCGCCATCACTGGTCTATAGTGTCCTTTTGAGTTGACTTGGATTTTGAAGGAGTTCAAAAAGAGCTTCTGCTTTCTCAGTTTAGAGCTGGAACACCTAAGCCATGTGTCCTTCAACACAGATTTCTACTTGAAGAAGGTAATTAGTATAGAATACTCCTGCTTCTGCTGTGTCCAAAGTTCAGGTTAGTTCAGTTCAAATCTCGGAGGTTTTCTGTAATCTGCACAAGACAGTGGTCAGGTGCTGTTGGGGGATGCAAAGGAGGGTCAGGTGTAAACCTGCTTCTACAGAGCCAGAGTCTGGAGGGAAACTTGCCAAGTGTTAGGAGTCCAGCAGTCCCTCCTTCCCTGCAGGGGATATGTTCCAAGACTCCCTGTGGATACCTGATATCGCAGATAGTATCAAACCCTACAGTAAATACTATGGTTTTTCCTATACATACATACCTACACTAGAGTTTAATTTATAAAATTAGGCACAGTGGGAAATTAACAATAATATCTAATAATATAGAGCAATTATAACAATATACTACAATAAAAGTTATGTGAATGTGGATTCTTTCTCCCAAATATCTTACTGTACTATCCTCACCCTTCTTCTTGTGATGATGTGAGCTGATAAAATGTCTACATGATAAGATGAAGTGAGGTGAATGACATAGGCATAACTTTAGGCTGCTATTGACCTTCCGACTATACGTGAGAAGGAGGATCATCTGCTTCGGGTAGTCCTGGGTTTTGGAGCCATGGCAGTGTCAGGGGTTGGGTGTCAGGAGCAGGCTATGTTGATGGTTGGTGAAATTTCCTATTTTCGGACCACTTTTGACTGCTGTAACTGAAACTACAGGTAATTGGTGGTGGTGGGGAGGGGGACTATTGTATACATAAAATATCTTGGGTCTTCTGAAGAAGTGGGATACTATAAGCAGCAGGAGAGGCCATGAAACACTTTCCGGAAGAGATTCTCTTTGAGTTGAGCCTTAAAGCAGGGGTTAGGAATCAGGAAGAGAGAATGCATGAATAGAAGGCAGTATGTGCATAATATTATTAGGGCTTCAAGTTTAAAATAATGGTCACAAGTACATAAATGTTAGTGGGAAACTTAAAAGAACTAGTTGGTTAAAGAGATTAGTTTTAGAGGTGGGACATTTAAATGGCAGACAGAATGTGGATTCATAGTGCATTAAAGTTAGAATTAAAAATCTGTTCTTTCCAGTTGAAATTGTAGAACTGGGGCTTGGAAGGAACATTAATTAGAAAGCCATTCTCTTTTATGGAGTCATAGGATGTGACATGCCCATGGTACACAGATAGTAAGTCAGTGGCAGAACAGACACTGAAGCTAGGCCTTCTAACTTCATGATTATTTTTCTCAATCCCAGGTTACTATAGCACTGCTATCATGAATTTTCTGTGGCAGAGAGGGAGAACAAAATAGTGGAGAGAGGATGTAGGGAGTCAAAAATCACATCTCGAAATGGAATTTTGGCTAAAGCTTCCCTTTGTCAGGCCACAGAAGGAAGTAGAATCTGTGAAGATTGATTGGCATTGAATGGAGAGGGAGGTAATACATTAGGGAAGTAAAGTATCACAAAAGGCAAGGAGAGAATTTGGAGAAGAGGGTATAATAGTCCTTTATAGCTGGGAGACTTATAAAGACCAGGAAAGAAAGGTGATATGTTGAGTGGATTACTCAACTTGGATTTGGTGAGAGGTGTCGATGTAATGGTGGAAACCAAGACCACAGTTGAAAGATGAAGGATAAAGAACAGTGGATTGGATTTGTGGACTGTGAGTAAAAGTGAATGACAGCAATATTAGTTTAAGTGTCATGGGTGTTTTGTGTGTTTAAGGCTAGAGGAGACCTGAGCCTATTTGCAGAAAAAGAAGAAAACCCATCAGAGAGGGTGGGCCTGATAAAGATCTATGTATATTTAAAAAAATAATCCTTCTGTAACCATTGTTATCTTTCCTTTATACCATGATTATACTGTACATGCCTTTGCTCTTATTAAACCAATTGTAATTATTTTTGAAACTATTTATCTTTTCCCACAAGTTTGTGAATTTTCTAAAAGGAGGAATGGATATTTAACTTTCTGTATCATAGTAATTCAGTGACTGGCACTTGGTAGGGCCTTAAAAAATGTTGAAAAGGTAAGTGGGCATATCATACACCTTGGGTATGAAGTAGACACTGGAGTGTATGTTGGTGGGGTGCAGAGAGAGGAGATTGGCATTCAGTGACAGGGCTAACCTTATTGAAGACTGGGGGAGATATACTTGGACAAAGGACAGTGACAGAAAGAGGCATATCCCTTAGTCATTGTGCAAATATAGAGAAAAGCTTAGAGGTAGAGCAAAGGGAAGTTGATGGAGCATATCAGTTGGCCTTACTCTTCTTTGTAAGGTAAGAAGTCTGATCATTAGCTGAGAGTAAATGGAATGGGAATGGTGTTTTGGACATAGGAAAAGTCAGGAACTGTAGATAACAAATTTGATAGGGAATAGAGAAGAAAAGAATTAGAGCAGCGGTTCTCAACCTGTGGGTCGCCAACCTGTGGGTCACGACCCCTTTGGGGGTTGAACGACCCTTTCACAAGGCTCGCCTAAGACCATCGGAAAACACATATATAATTACATATTGTTTTTGTGATTAATCACTATGCTTTAATTATGTTCAATTTGTAACAATGAAAATACATCCTGCATATCAGATATTTACATTACGATTCATAACAGTAGCAAAATTACAGTTATGAAGTAGCAACAAAAATAACTTTATGGTTGGGTGTCACCACAACATGAGGAACTGTATTAAAGGGTCGCGGCATGAGGAAGGTTGAGAACCACTGC
>NW_005356519.1:3396122-3411072 GCF_000412655.1 Myotis brandtii
ACCCTTTCACAGGGGTCGCCTAAGACCATCGGAAAACACATATATAATTACATATTGTTTTTGTGATTAATCACTATGCTTTAATTATGTTCAATTTGTAACAATGAAAATACATCCTGCATATCAGATATTTACATTACGATTCATAACAGTAGCAAAATTACAGTTATGAAGTAGCAACGGAAATAATTTTATGGTTGGGGGTCACCACAACATGAGGAACTGTATTAAAGGGTCACGGCATTAGGAAGGTTGAGAACCACTGCTCTAGAGGCTTTTCCAGCAATTGTAAAGAATCACTTTTTAAAAAAATACAGGCTATCATCAAGTCTACCGAGAAGATTGTATTCTGTTTGTACACTCTTTGCTTTAACTCATTTGCATTCCTCCACTTACTCTTGATCTATAAGTAGGTCACTTACTTAGTTGAAGCTGGTTAGTAATTTCCAAATCATCCTTTGGACCTGCATCGCAACTTTTTATCTGATGTATAGTGCATGTGGGCAAGCTGTAAATAGTATATTGCTTTCGTTTGACGTCTTTACTGAGTGGATCTCAGTAGAGTGAAGCAGCTGGGGGACTGTGTTCTAAAAGGCAGAAAGTTGATGAATGAAAAATCCATGTAAAACATGTTGATAAATACTTAGTAGCACTTTGGCATCAGTGCAAATTAGATCTTAAATTGTCAAAGTGTATGTTAAAATATTGAATGAAAGAAAACACTAAAATGCATGTAAAGTAAAACAACGGAACTGCTTTTATTTCAGAAAAACCTACTTGAAAAAAATACCTTCTACTTTTAGAAATACTTAGATGTTAAATATCAGAATTTTGATGACCAGAAGAGAGAGCATTTGTGACTTAACTGACATCACATATTTTTTCAACAAAGACATATTTATGGGATCGCATTTCATCTTCCTTCTTGAATGAGCTTGGTATTCAGTTTAAGAAGACAGCAACTGAACAACAAAATAAAACCAAAGAAAATGGGCAGTCCTGCACTTATTCCTCAGCCCTCTCCCCAAAGATAAAAACATAGAGGTCAGTTCACCCACAAGATAGCAAAATTTGAAATGTCGATACCCCCACAACATAGCTTTAAAATACATGAAGTAAACATGGAGAGAACTGAAAGGACAACTAAGCAAATCCACACTCATATTTGGAGACTTCAGCACTCCTTCAGTAATTAATAGAACAAGCAGACAGAAAGAACATCCGTGAGTATATAGAAGACTTGAAGCAACTCTGTCAACCATCTTGATTGACCTAATTGACATTTATAGACTATTACACCCAACAACAGGTTGGGTTTTTCATGTGTACATAAAACATTAACTTGGATAGATGATATTTAGGGGGGCTTAAAAATCCATTACAAATTTAAATGAACTGAAACTATACAAAATATGTTCTCTGATTATAACCAGTACAATAAGGCAAGAAAAATAAAAATAAAAAGCAGATTAGAAAATAAGAAAGAAAAAACCTTTCTCTAGTCTCAATATAATGATTTATGAAAAAAACATCTCAATGAACTTACCAAAATGCTGTTATAACTAATAGATGGTGGGATCTAAGTCAATGCACAAAAGTCAATTCTATTTCTTCCAATGAACAATTGGAAACTAAAAAAAATTAAAGTGTCATATGCAATAGTACCAAAAAGACATAAATGTTTTTTAATATATATTTCAAAATATGTACAATATCTTTATACTGAAATACTGATGAAAAAAATCAAAGAAGAAAATTGTAAGTACAATTACCTGATTCCAAGACTTAAGTAAAGGTACTGGAATCTAGATAATGTGTTAGGGAAATGATAAACATAAAGATCAACTGGACAGAATTAGACCCACATATATACGGCCAACTGGTTTTTAAACAAAGATTCCCCGGGGAATTCAATAGGGAAAGGATAGTATTTTCAACAAGTATTTCTAGAACAATTGAATGTCCATATGCCAGGAGAAGGGGAAGGTCACAGACACATACCTCATATCTTAAAAATTAATTTGAAGTAGATCATAGATCAAAATGTAAAATGTAAACCTTCTGGAAGAAAAGATTGAAATCAGAATGAGCTTGGGTTTGGGATGTCCCTTGAGAGAACATATTGATAAATTAGACTTTATCAAAGTTAAAATTTTGTTCTGTAAACTGTTAAGAGAATGATAAAATAAGCCATAGATTGGAAGAAATATTTCCAAATCATATATTTGATAAAATACTTGTATCAAGGACATATAAAGATGCAAAGAACTCTCAAACTCAATAATAACAAAACAGTTTTTAAATATGCAAAAGGTTGAACAGACATTTCATCAAAGAAAATATGTGAATGATAAACACATGGAAAAAAACATTCGTCATTAGATATTAGGGAAATGCAATTTTTATAATGTTTTTTTTTCTTTATTGATTTAGGTATTACATATGTGTCCTTAATATGCATGCATACAAGTCCTTCGGTTGATCTCTTACTCCCCTCCCTTCTGCCCCCCAACCCTCTCTGGCCTTCCCACTGCAGTTTGACAATCAGTTTGAGGCAGCTCTGCCTCTGTATCTATTATTGTTCAAAAGTTTGTAATGGTCTTTATTATCCGTGAATGAGTGAGATCATGTGGTATTTTTCCTTCATTGACTGGCTTGTTTCACTTAGCATAATGCTCTCCAGGTCCATCCATGCTGTTACAAATGGTAAGAACTCCTTTTTTACCTCAGTGTAGTATTCCATTGTGTAGATGTACCACAGTTTTTTAATCCACTCATCTACTGATGGGCACTTAAGGGTGCATTATATCCTTTCTGATTGGTGTTTCTAGTTTCTTGGGATATATTCCTAGAAGTGGGATCACAGGGTCAAATGGGAGTTCCATGTTTAGTTTTTTGAGGTAACTCCATACTGTTCTCCACAGTGGCTGCACCAGTCTGCATTCCCACAAGCAGTGCACTAGGGTTCCTTTTTCTCCGCATCCTGCTAGCACTTGTCCTTTGTTGATTTGTTGATGATAGCCATTCTGACAGGTGTGAGATGGTACCTCATTGTTGTTTTGATTTGCAGCTCTCGGATGATTAGTGACTTTGAGCATGTTTTCATATGTCTCTTGGCTTTCTGAATGTCCTCTTTTGAAAGGTGTCTATTTAGATCCTTTGCCCATTTTTTGATTGGATTGTTTATCTTCCTTTTGTTAAGTTGTATGAGTTCCCTATAAATGTTGGAGATTAGGCCCTTATCAGATATAATGTTGGCAAATATGTTCTCCCATGTAGTGGGCTTTCTTGTTGTTTTGTTGATGGTTTCTTTTGCTGTGCAGAAACTTTTTATTTTGATGTAGTCCCATTTGTTCATTTTCTCTTTAGTTTCAACTGCCCTAGGAGCTGTATCAGTGAAGAAATTGCTTTGGCATATGTCTGAGATTTTGTTGCCTTTGAATTCTTCTAGAATTTTTATGGTTTCCTGTCGTACATTTAAGTCCTTTATCCATTTTGAGTTTATTCTTGTGTATGGTGTAAGTTGGTGGTCTAGTTTCATTTTCTTGCATATATCTGTCCAATTTTCCCAACACCACTTATTGAAGAGACTATCTTGGCTCCATTGAATGTTCTTTCCTCCTTTGTCAAATATTAATTGAGCATATTGGTTCGGGCCGATTTCTGGGTTCTCTATTCTATTCCATTGATCTATATGCCTGTTCTTGTGCCAGTACCAGGCAGTTTTGAGAACAGTGGCTTTGTAATACATCTTGATATCTGGTATTGAGATCCCACCTATTTTCTTCTTTCTCAGGATTGCTGCAGCTATTCGGGGTCTTTTTTTATTCCAGATGAATTTTTGGAGAGTTCGTTCTAGATCTGTGAAGTATGCCGTTGGTATTTTAATGGGAAGTGCGTTGAATTTATAGATTGCTTTGGGTAGTATGGACATTTTAATGATGTTGATTCTACCAATCCATGAACATGGTATGTTCTTCCATCTGTTTATGTCTTCCTCTATCTCTTTTTTCAGTGTCTTGTAGTTTTCAGAGTATAGGTCTTTTACCTCCTTAAAGTTTATTCTTAGGTATCTTAATTTTTTTGGTGCGATGGTAAATGGAATTGTTTTTTTTTAGTCTCTCTTTCTGGGGAAATGCAATTTTAAACTGCAGTGACTATCATTAGAATTGGTCTATTGAAAAAAAAAATCTGACAGTATCAAATGCTCAAGACGATGTAGAATGACCTGAAGTCTTATGCATTGCTAGAAGAAATCCAAGTGGTAGAACCTCTTTGAAAAGCCATTTGGCAATTTCTTATAAAGTTAAACTTACACATACTGTATGAGATAGTTATACCACTACTAGTTTTTAATATAATTGAAATAAAAGCATAACTCCACACAGAAACCTATTTATACTGTCTTTAGTCATAATTGCCAAAAATCTAGAAACAACCTAAATGTCCTTCATTGTGTGGTTGGGTAAACAAATTGTGGTATAGCCATAAAATGAAATACTACTCAGCAATAAAAAAGGCACAAACTATTGCTACACCCAACAGCATGCAGCATTCTTCATACTAAGTGAAAGAAACCACACTATATGATTCCTTTTATGTAACAGGAAAAGACAAACTTATAAGTATAGTATACACTAAAAGGGGTATATTTTACTTTATGAAAATTATACCTAATTTTTTTTCAATGGAAAAAAAGAGAAATAGTAGGTAGGAGGTAGCATAAATGAGCCAACTATTTGTCTTATGTAGCAGAATTTAATAGATTACATTAATAAATAACTTAATCAGCATTTAATTTAGAATTATATAGAAAACATCCTGTGTAGCCAAAAATGGAAATGGTTAAAAGTAATTGCCTCTAGGGAGTAACTGCCTCCAGACAAGGAAGAAATGTGATGTGGGAGCTGTTGATATTAATAATTAGCCATGCTATATATGTAAAAGAATTTTTCACTACCACTTAATCAAAGGTTTAAAAAAAACAATTTCATGTAATATATGGAGTTTAATTGCTTAATGGATAGATGGTAATCGCAGTGAAACAGATACTGAGATCTTTGCTTATGAGATTTTAACCTTTCCTTCAGACCTCCCAGCGCCTACCAGTTTCTAGTCTATGTTAAGAACTGTGAAAGGTGTGAGATTTTATCCTACTTTCAAGCTAAGAATTTAGCTGTCACAATTTTATGGATTCTGGCAGAAGGTTTAAAGATTTCAGAAACAGCAGTACATCAGCATTTTCTTGTACCAGTTCCCTGAACCCCAGTTCCCACAGAGCAACATGAAGAAGGCCAGGCACTACCCACATGTGTTGGTGGAGAGAAACCCTGAGTGTAGAGAATCTTAATCTTTAAAAATAGACAGTAAGCATTTCCTTTTTTATATATATTTTCATGTTTCAATTACAGTTTACTTTTCAATGTTATTTTGTATTGACTTCAGTTGTACAGCTTAGTAGTTAGACAAGCATATACTTTGCATAGCATTTCTACACTTTCAGTGGGAGGCCCTGTCTCTTCTGAGGCTGTTCATTACATGAACATCCTTGAAAAAGTGGCCTGGAGCAAATGCTGCTGTTTTCTCTGGTTGCACATGTTCAGAAACTTGAGGCCCCTGGAAAATTATCTCAACAGTATATAGCAGAAGACCAATAGATAAGTAATATTAAAGTCTACGAGCTACATTGGCCAATTTTTTTTTAATTGGCACCTTCCATTTTTCTTCTTAAAATATTGATGTGTATATTAATTTCAAATTACTTTCATTAACATTTATTTTAAAATTTTCCAATGAGGGTAATAATTCTTTTAATATTTTGTTAGTTTTTTCAGCTAACCATATCTATTAACAGTTCCTTCCTAATTTAGATAATCTTGGTTTTGGGGTTTAGTTATCATTTTGCTTTCAGTTTTTGCTTTTTAAAAAACCCTACAATTTTATGATAAAACATTAATATTTTGAGATGCAGAAATCTTACGATTTTTTAAATTGAAATGATGTATTATTTACAAATGTATTTTTGCACTAATATTTTTGAAACTCTTTTACTTCTCATTGTAGTTTTTTCATTTTTAGAGAGGGAGAAATGGTGTTTTATAATTTTAACTCAGCATAACCATTAATGATTATTTAAAAGCAAGTATAATTGGTGCTTTCAAGAAAACTTACTAATGATACTAAAACCATGAAGTAGGAAAAGAAGTATGCTCTTTATACTTTTTGAGAGATTAGTTAACCTCTCATTTTCACAGTCCAAAAGTTTTCAAGAAGTTAGTGAACATATTAAATCTAAAACTGGTAAAGTCCTGTTAATGAGAAGTCTTTCAAAATAGTTTAAAAGACTTAAAAGTAACACTATGTCAAGAAAATTTTATGGCAGAGATAAATTTCAGCGTCTCCTTATTCAATGTTCATATAAATCCGAACTACCTAAAATTCCTATTTTTTTTCCTTAGGTGAGAGTACTTATCAATAGATAATGGTATTCAGTCTGTCCATTACTTTATGAACAGTAACTGCTTTTAAGAGCAGCTTTTCCATCTGTTTCATCTCCGGGAGCATCTCTCCTGGTTTATAAGAACAGCACTTTGCTGCACTCAGCTTGCTTTTGTGTTATAGCTGAAAATGTGTACACTGTTCTTGGTAAATCTTAGAACTGCATTAGGGAAAAGGTGGAGAGCTGAGCATTAGAATTGGCGCCAGGAGGATGTGGTTGTACTTTTGGCTCTATCACACATTGCTGTGTACATCCTTTTTTTTTAATAGGCTGACGATAGTCATTTGACGATTAATATTGTTCAAGGTGGTTCAAATAAAAATCATTTTGAAAGTCAAATAACATGCCATTTTTAGTTAACCCTAGTGAAGTTTACTTGCTTTAAACTGGAAAACTAGTCTTCCTCCTAAGAAAATTTAGTACTCTGTTTATAGTTATGTATCTTTCTATAATTATTTTATTATTTATTCTGAGAAATTACTGATATCTGTATTCTTTATAGATATCAGTAACATAATCATAATTCAATAACACACGATAGTGCAAACTTATGATGCCTGCAAGATTCAGCCTGTCTCACTATAGACATGAAACGATTCTCCCAGCTTCGTTCTATTTTGTGATCAGTTTTACAGAGTATTCTTCTCCTCCCCTCATTTCCTTTGGAGAAGCAAGTGTAAAGTATCCAGAAAATTAAATAACTGGCCTTATTCCATAAGGCGGGTGTTTCAGATTCTTAGTCGGCTTAGCTTTAAGACATTTCATACTTCCTGGTAGAGTTTACCACCAATTTACAGTGTATTGCTTGTTAGCCAAAGTTTGTATTTCTAAATTTGCCTTTATCTGTGTTGCTCAGTGATTAGAATATTGGCCCATTCACCAAAGGATGGCAGGTTTGATTCCGGGTCAAGGGCATCTACCTGGGTTGCAGGTTTCAATCTCCACCCCATTTATTCAAATATAATAAGTTAAAAGACAATGAGAAAATTTTAATATTCGGGTTTCTATTTTGTGATAAAAATCATAATAAAGGAGTAATGTGATTATTAATTTGGGTGTTATACACATTCCAGAAAGCTTCACTTCTATTTAGTATTTGGCTAATTTGTAAGAATATTTCAGGATGTGAGTTGTGGCATAGTCCGTTTTACTAACTGGAGATGTCTGTAGTTGTAATCAGATTCTCCAAGGCATCTCAAAGGCATCTAAAAAATTGCTATAAGCATTTTTTAAAATTGAGTTTGTATATATACACGAAGAGCAGAATAAGAGAGCTGATAATTAAATAACTAGAACAGTATCTGATACATAAGCTAGATGTTATTATTGTCATTATTATTACTCACCTTCTTCACATCCCTCTCCCTGCAAAAACAAGGAAGTCCCAGATCTCGTTCGCTGTGCAGATTTGTGCACAGGATATTCACTGGGGAGTGCTCTCAGGATCAGTGCCTGTTGGGGAGTGAAGGAGGTAAGGCAAGGGTAGAAGGAGAATTGGCGATCCCACAGGGAACTCTGAAGCTGGGATGACCCTGCAGAGTTGCCCCTAATTGGAGCAAGGAGTCTTGACCTTATACCCCTGTATCAACCAGTCATTGGATCAGGTTGCTTCCAGAGAGGGAACATCACCTTGAGCAAGATGGCTTTCTTCAGCTGAGGGGGATTCTGCTGCAAGCTGTCAGTCTTCAGCACTCTCTGACCCTGGAGAAGTGTGTGCCCTTGTCCTGAGGGGGGTGGGGGGAGTGGACAGCGAACCACAGCCCACTATACGCTGCCTCCAGGAAGAGTGGGAGGGACACTGGATGCTCAAGCCAGAAATCTGGGAACTGGTCAGGACTCCTTCCTGTCTCTGGATATTCTTCCATCTGTCGCTTCTTCTTCTCCCTATCTTCCACAGGCAGGATGTAGTATGTTACTTTAATTCCCAATTCCACCATCCGTCTCCCCCACCCAAAGTCCTTCACACTGATGCCAAAGTAATTTTTCTCCTATACTTTTAATTTCTGCCCATTCCACAACACTTCGCTGTCAACTTTCTGTGCCTTTTTTGCATGTTATTTCCTGCAGATTGTCCATTCTCCTCTCTTGATAATTCTTTTTCATTCATTATAATTTGGTCAGGTGAGTCCTCCCCTTGGAAGCCCTTGCTGAGCACTTTTCCTCCCTTTTCCCCTCTTGTAACATGTGTTTTTCTGTATTAGCTCACTTACCACCTGTTTTGTAGTGTTTATCTTCTTGCCTGTCCCACCTACCCCCACTGATGATTGTGGCCTTATCCTCCCTAAGGCCATAAATAGTATCTTTTATCTCCATAAATCCAATCCCTAATCATAGTGCCTGGAGTTCATTGCCAGAACTTAGTGAGTGTGGGGCTGACTGGAGTGAGTGGATGAATGATGGGTTCAAGCAGTTAATAGCCAGAAAGCTTAACTGAGAGGTATTGGCAGAGGCTGCTCTGGTTTGCATATAGTATTAGTATGTTTACCTGGCAGATTTCTACATTTGGATTCAAGTTAAGTTGATACAATATTTTCATTCTCTTGTCCAGTGTCCTCAGATATGCCTAGAGAAACCTATCAAACCCTTTTATTTACTTTTCTAAATTAAATTTATTGAGGTAACTTTGGTTAATAACATTATGTAAGTTTCAGGTACATAATTCTATAATATATCATCTATATATTGCATTGTGTGCTCCACACTCAGTCTGGTCTTTCGTCACCATATGTTTGACACCTTTTACTCTCTTCATCCACCCCCACGAGTTTTTGTTTGTTGCTTTCTGTTTTATATCCTACATGAGTGAAATCATATGGTTTTTATCCTTTCTGATTTATTTCCCTTAACATGATGCTTTCAAGATCCATTCATGTTGTCACAACATAAAATTTTATCACTTTTTATGGCTGAGTACTATTCTATATATATATATATATATCACATCACGTCTTTATCAGTCATTCATCAAACCCAAACTTGGGTTTCCATGCCCTGGATATTGTGAATAATGCTGCAGTGAACATATGGGTACATAGATCTTTACAAATAAGTGTTTTCAAATTTAGGGAGAGATACTCAAAAGAGGATTGCTGGGTTATATAGTAGCTCTATTAAATTTTTTTGATTAAGGTATTACATATGTGTCCATATTCCCCCATTGCCCCCCCCCAACCCACTCCCGTACATGCCCTCACCCCCCTGCTATCTCTCTCCATTGGTTTCATTAAATTTTTGAGGAACCTCTATACTGTTTTCATAGAGGCTACAAAAATTTACATTCCCACCGGTAGTGTATGAGGGTTGCTTTCTCTCTACATCCTCTCCAACACTTGTTTCTAGTCTTACTGATAATAGCCAATGTAATAGGTGTGAGGTGGTATCTCACTGTGGTTTTGATTTGAGTTTCCCTTATAGCTAATGAAGTTGAGCAACTTTTCATATACCTGTTGGCCATCTGTATGTCTTCTTAGGAAGTGTCTGTTCAGATCCTTCTGCCCATTTTTACTTGGGTTGTTTGTTGTTAAGTTGTATGAGTTCTTTGTATATTTGCCCCATATGGGAGGTATTATTTGCAAATATCTTCAGCTTGCTTGGTGGCCTTTTTGTTTTCTTAATGGTTTCTTTTGCTGTGCAGAAGCTTTTTAGTTTGGTATGATTCCATTCATTTATTTTTCTTCCCTTGCCTTTAAGGTCAAGTTCACCAAAACTCCTCTGAGACCAATATATTGTTCTTGGCTGGTGATTTCTCTCAATATTTGATTCGACTCCAAGCCTGTAAGGTTTCTGCTGAAAAATCTGATAATATAATGGGGTTTCCTTTATAGTCCTCTTTTCTCTGGCTGCCTTGAGAATTCTTTCGTTGTCACTAACTTTTGACAGTTTTAATATGTCTTAGAGAAGGTCTTTTTGCATTGAACTAATGAGGTATCATCCTGTTAGCTTCTTGGATTCAAGGGTCCAGCTCTCTCCACAGGTTTGGGACATTCCCATTATTTGTTTGTATAGGCTCTCTGACCCCTTCTCTCTCTGTTCTTATATTCGTCTTTCTAATGGAGTCAGATATTTCTCATAGAGTCTTTCATTTTTTAACTCTCAATTCTCTGTTCTTCCACCTGAGTCATTTCTAGATTTGTGTCTTCAAAATCACTAATTCTTTCTTTCATCTGGTCTGTTCTGTTTCCTAAGCTCTCCAATTCATTCTTCATCTCATGTATTGAGTTTTTCAGCTCTAGAATTTTTCTTTACAACTTCAGTCCCTTTAATAAAAGAGAAAGTACTTCTTTTGTTCATTGAACTGACTTGCTGAGTTTTCTTATATCTTATTTAGTTCTTTTTAAAACTGCCATCTTGAATTCTCTGTCATTTAAGTCACAGTGTTATATGCCTTTGTTTTCTATGGACCTCATTTTCTTTGAGTTGCCATGTTACTTTGGTTGTTCATGGTACTTGATGGGTTATTTCTCTGCCTGAGTATTTGGGGAATTGAAATCATGTAGGTACTGTTTTGGTGTTGACAGTTTAGCAGGTTGATACGTAGAGGTCTTTTGTTTTCCAGTAGATAATGTGATAGCACAAGTTTTTGTTTTCTCTTACCTGCACTACTGGGACGTCCAGGGTTTCAGTGGGGCAGAGTTGTCCTCGCTGTGGAAAATGCCCCATATTCCCCGAGGAGGTGGGTGTCCACTCTGTGACTGGGTTGCCTTGGTCTCAGGGCACCACCCCCGTGTGGGTTGGTAGGCCATAGGGCTCTGGGCCTGTGAGTTCCTGGCGCTGCTTTCCTGTAACCAGAGGCTGCCAGCTGTGCTGTACTTAGTATGGGAGGTGTCCCAGCTGCCTCTACTGGGTTCTGCTGCAATGTGTGAGGGAGGATTGTGGGCAAGGGTTTGGGGAGGTTATACATCCGTGGCTTTTACTGCTCGGTTTAGCCACAGTGAGCACCGCCACTCAGGTGGGAATGTTCCTTCGGCCCATTTGGTCCTCTCTAGGCTGTCAGTGATGGCTGTCACCCCACACCTCCACTGCTATTGTGTCAGCTAGAGACCAGCCCCTGATGGGAGAGTGGGGCAGGGGGTCTGCACTTTTGCATCATCAACCCCTTTTAAAACCTTGTGAAAGAACTAAATTTGTGATCTTTTCCCCCCTGTGGTGCTACATCAAAAAAGAAAAAGAAATGAAAAGCAACTAATTGCAAAGTTTCTAGTAAAAGTGTTCTGAGACTGATTGAAGCCGAAGCTGCTCTGGCGAGGAGACATTTACTTTATCACCCAGTAAACATTTACCGAGCACTCAACATGTCACCGAGTTTTCAGTATGTTCACATAGGAAATAAAAAGATGATTAAAACACTGTTTTAGAGTTTTTAGCCTAGTGGAGTGAAAAAGGCATAATTAACTATAGTTAGGTATGATAATTGCTTTAATAAAAATATATTCTAGGTGCTAGTTGTAGATTCAGAGGAGAAAGATTTGCTGGGGGCAGGGTGTGACATTGGGGATGTTTCTTGTAAGAAGTGAACTTGGAATTGGGTTTGAAAGTTGAATAGGGGTTTCCCCAATAGAGAGAAGTGAGGCTTATCATACAGAGGGAATAGCATTCACTCAGCATCAACAAATAACAATTGGATGATGACTGTACTGCAGTTACTGCTCCAGACACTGGGAGTACAGTGATGAAGGAAACTAACAAGACCCCTCTTCATGGAGCTGACATTCCAGTGGGGGAGACGGACAAGTTAGTGTGGTGAGAGGAAACTAGACAAGATAAGGGGAAAGAGCGAGACTTGGGGAGGTGAGCCTGTTTAGGTGAGGTTGTCAGGGTGTGTCTTGAGGAACTAGTCCTGGGAGATGTATGAAAACAGGTTCTGGGGACAAATTAGTTGAGAAATTCCACCCCAATAAGTCTTGCCATAAAGAATTTGAGATAATTCTGGATTAAACCAAATCAAACAATGCATTAGACTAGAAAGCCCACTGGTTCATCACTGGGGTTTTGTGAGCTAAGGAGACTGTGGGAGCAGCTGGACTTGCGTTCAAGGACGCTGTGGCCAGATGAGGACAGCCGTTTGAACCTTGGCGAAGAGTTGGTGCCCCACTCACCATGGGGAGCCCCCTTCCAGGGGGAGCCAGCACTGCCAGGATTCGATTTTGATTTTAGAAAAGTTACTATGGCAACAGTTTGGAAGCTGTCTTGAGTAAGGAAAGACTAAATTGAGAATCTTTGTGATAAGAGAATGATGAGGGTCTGAACACTGGAGAGGAAAAGATAGGTTTTAAAGGGATTTGGAGGTAGAATCAATTCAGCCAGATAACTGTTTATAGACAATGAAGAATGTGTCAGAAAAGTTCTTGGCATGTAATGTTTGAGGCGAATGAAAGTTTATCTTCAAGAGAAGGAAACTTGCCCCTGATCTGCCAACAAATGAAGGTCACAGCAAGGTCACAGCAGAGTTGTAAGGCAGCACAGGATAGACTGTGCTGAGTGTGTGAGAAACAGAAGCAAAGTAATATGTTTTCAAGTGTTCCAGACTCTGCATGTCTCTCACGTTTTCTCCCATCTTTGAAATAAGGAAGGTTAGAAATGAAGTGAGGGGGAAATCGACATGGTCTACATTTGAAAGGCTGTACTTTTAAGGAAGAAACAAGCTTATTATCACTTTTAAATAAGACAGAATATGACCTTGAATTAGAGGCAGTAACTGCATGTCTAATTGTGAGCGGGGCACACCTAGCTGTACGGAACTCGACTCAGCGAAGCCAAGGACTGGCAGGTGGCTGCATTCTACTGCCAGCTACATGCAGCTGCCAGGGCATCATCTGGACCTCACTGGCAGGCACTGAGAGGAATTTGCAGATGGCAGGGAATATTAGAATAGGAAGAGAGAAGGAAGTGTGGCTCAAAATTATAAATGCAACCTATATTTCTATTTTATATTTGTGTGTGGGTAAATATAAATAGAGCATCCCCACCGGTGTATTGTATCACATGCTCATCAGCTAGCTATGATCTATCACCAATCAAGTGAGGAAAATATCACTTTACTTGTTCTTCCACAGCAAAGAAATCTTGGTTAGGGACTTTATTAGAATTCAAACCAAACTGTAATTTGCCTTGAGGATGAAATAGTAGATGAGTGTAATTAATGCTTTAACCAAACCTAGCAAATACAAATATGATGAATGATTTCTTGTAAAAATGACAAACTAGTGTTTAAAAAAAAACAGATCTGCCACAGCCAGGTTTGCTCAGTGGTTAGAGTGTCAGCCCCCAGACTGAGGCTTGTGGGTTTGGTTCTGGTCAAGGGCACATACCTGGGTTGTAGGCTTGACCCCCCGCCCCGGTCAGGGCCCAGTGGGAGGCAACCAATGGATGTGTCTCTCTGTCTCTCCCCCTCCATTCCACTCTCTCTAAAAATCAATGGAAAAAATATCCTTAGGTGACGATTAACAACAATAAAAAACAGGTCTTATCTTCCTCTTGGTGGACTTTAGTCAACTGATAAAAATATTAAAAATATATAGAGAAAGTCACTACGCTTAATTTTTCTCATCCTTTTGATTACTGATGAACTAGATTACAATAAATGAGTTGTTATGCCTGACACTTTGTACTTTAGTCTGGAAATATTGGTATTGAGAACCAAAGGTCAAATTGCCATTTGATATTCTTAGATCTTCCTAGAAATATGTTCTTTAAATAATAAGCTTGTGTTTCGAATACACCTTTATGTGGGATCATTGTTCAAATTGTTTGATTATATATGTATTTCAGGCACAATTAGGAAACTTCTAATCTAGGCATCAGAATTGGCATTTGATGTGGTTTCCTCCCCAGAGAGCTGTTCTTTTGGTATAAATGCCATATCCAAGCAGAACTCGTGGTGCGCTCTGGCTCTTCTAAATGGACATGAAAACTAGGGAGTCCGTGCTGTTGTGAGCTGGGGGTAACATTTGATGTTGACAGGCCATGTAAATAGTAGGTTGTAGACTCCATTTTATTTAACTATTTTTCTGGCTTTGCACATTTTTCTTTCAGCTGTTTTTTTCATCTTCCTGTTTGCTTCCTTTTGTCTCCTTTCATTTCTATCTATCAATGAGTTTCTTCCTTGGTGTAGTATGGGTTTCCCTCACCCATTTTGTTTCTGACCCTCACTCTGGCCAGTCACTGCTGGCTGGAACTATTCCTTTAAGAAGGGCAAAGGTAGTGTGTAAGAATGGCAGTCACACCTTTCACAAGTTGTGTGGGCAAAACAAATACAATAAGAAACTACTGTCACCTGACTACATCTTCATTCTGTCTTCTCTACAGAATATTTTTTTCTTAAAAAATGTTAATGTCATATTTAACATATGCTTCTAACACAAAATATATTAAAAAGTACAATATGAACTAATTCCTTCCCTTCCAACTTCTGTAAAGCATACTTTTTTATATCACACTAGAGGCCTGGTGCAC
>NW_005356519.1:3411673-3428213 GCF_000412655.1 Myotis brandtii
ATGGGGGGGGAAGGAGACTCAGGTAATACTTTAAGCAATAAAAAAAAAGTAAAGAGTTAGGTAAGTTCAACATGAGCACATTGTAAAATATTACCACACCCAACATTTTTTTGAGAAAACATCAAAGAAAAACATACCTCATCTATCTCAGGTACACAGTAGTATGGTTATAAGTCAATCCTATCTGCCCACAGCCCTGGGATGTGGACTTTTTTGTTAAAACTCAGCACTTTAGCCCTGGCCAGTGCGCTCAGTGGTTAGAGTGTCAGCCTGAGCACCAAAGGGTTACAGGTTCGATCGCAGTCAAGGGCATGTACCTGGGTTGCGAGTTTTTTTTTGAGAAAACATCAAAGAAAAATTTCAGTTTCAAAGAAAATCATACCTCATCTATCTCAGGTACACAGTAGTATGGTTATAAGTCAATCCTATCTGCCCACAGCCCTGGGATGTGGACTTTTTTGTTAAAACTCAGCACTTTAGCCCTGGCCAGTGCGCTCAGTGGTTAGAGTGTCAGCCTGAGCACCAAAGGGTTACAGGTTCGATCCCAGTCAAGGGCATGTACCTGGGTTGCGAGTTCCCTCCCTGCCCCCAGTTGGGGCATGTGCAGGAGGCAACCAGTCAGTGTCTCTCTTCTCCCCCACCTCCCACTCTCTCTGCAAAGCAATGGAAAAATTATTCTCAGGTGAGGATTAAAAAAGGAACACAAAAACAGACAAAAAAAACTTAGCACTTTAAGAAAAGGTTATTTGAATTATGACTAAACAAAAAATTTAAATTCTAAATGAGACCAACATTCCTAAGAGCCTGAATTTCAGGCAGTAGGGTAAGGATGGCTCAGCAATCCCAACCACCGTGCACTTCAGTCGTCACTGCAGAACCAGGAAGGGTGCACGAAACATGTTGTAGAGAATTTAGCTTTTGTCCCCAAATTCTGTTTCACAGATTCTCCCTCAGCCATCTGTCCTTAGATTTTAGTGTTTCTTTGCCATGTTTCTGTGTTTGCTCCTACGTCACCAACTGAAAGTTAGTACCTGGCTCACACCTCAGTTCTCCTTTCCCATCCTTTGATTTTAGGTTGGCATTTCCTGCCTTGGAGTCATCCAACCTGAAGGCAGATTGCACCAGCACCATCCTCAAAATAGACATGCCTGTAGAATACCTTAGTCTAGTATTTGCCAGTGATATTTGTATCAGAAAAAGCTAAGAAAATAAGGAGCAGAAAGAGCCTCAAGTTGTATTCCATGTATGAATGTGAAAATTCTGAAATCAGCAGAAGGGATGTGCATCTAAAATGCTGGTGACATAAGCAGTTATATATGAGCATGACACCCCTTAAGAAGCATCTGTTAATCATATCGCTTAGCGACTACTAAGTGCTATTTTTCGTCTTTTACATTTATTTTACAATAGAGGCCCGGTGCACAACATTCGTGCACTAGGGGAGGAGGGATGGGGGGGCGCGAGTGGCGAGTGGGCCTAAGCCAGCAGGCGGACATCCCCTGAGGGTTCCTATAGCACTGCTGCAGAGGTGGGAGAGGCTTCCGTCACCACTGCTGCGCTCGCCAGCTGTGAGCCTGGCTTCTGGCTGAGTGGCACTCCCCCTGTGGGAGCACACTGACCACCAGGGGGCAGCTCCTGTGTTGAGCACCTGCCCCCCTGGTGGTCAGTGAGCGTCATAGTGACTGGTCATTTCACTGTTCAGTCCATTTGCATGTTAGCCTTTTATTGTATAGGATGACACATTGTTATTTTACTGAGTTTTAAAACTAGTTAGTTCTATTTAGGAAATCAGTCTAGAAGGGGAGGGGTTAAATGACAGTTAATGCCTTATTCCAAAACATTGGGGATCAGGTACCTGTTGAGCATCTTCATGTAGAACAGCTAGTTTTAAAAAACGGTTTATGGTCATTAAATAGGAAATGCTTCCATCTCCAAATCCACTTCTCACCACCACACTGTTACCATCCTGACTCAAGCCTCCATCATCTATTCCCTGGGTTTCTGTAATTAGCTCCCTGTTTCCTTCACTCTTGTAGTCTGTGCTTAACACTGAAGGAAGCATATTCCTGTTAAAAATGGAAGTCAGTGAATGCCACTCTTGTGTTTAGATCACTGCATGCAATAGCTCTCCTTTTACTCAGAAGCTAAACTTCATTCTTTGGTCTACAAGACCCTTCTCTTTTCCTAAATCTCTGGCTGTGTTTAGAACACTGCATGCAATAGCTCTCCTTTTACTCAGAGAGAAGCCAAACTTCATTCATTGGTCTACAAGACCCTTCTCTTTTCCTAAATCTCTGGGATATCTGTAATAATAAAAGCGTAATATGCTAATTAGACCAGACAGCCGGACGACCACACTATGACACCCACTAGCCCCAGGCCAGCCAAGGCAAGTGTGATGCAATTGTTCGGGGGCCTGGCCATCGCCCCATTATTGCCTTTCAGAGGGAGGCCCAGGCCACCAGCTGGCGGGGTGATAGATCAATCAGAGGGCTCCATGATCACCCAAAGAGGGAGGCCCAGGCCACCGGCCGGAGAGGTGATCAATCAGGGGGTTCCACGATCACCCAAAGAGGGAGGCCCAGGCCACTGACCGGCGGGCTGCAGCGGGCGGGCAGGCCTCCCTCTGTGGGGGCGATCCATCACGGGGCTCTGGACTATGAGAGGGCACAGGCTGGGCTGAGAGACCCCCCCCCCCCTCCAGTGCACGAATTTCATGCACCGGGCCTCTAGTCGATTATAATATGAAATCAAAGTATATATTTTTTATTAGTTGTTGGATTCTTTTGAGTAATGTTGCACATTTTCTACCTTAGTTTTAAAACATGTATTTTATGTTCTTAAGGAAAAAAGGGTAATTAAGTTGCATATGATTGTTTTTTTTTTAAATTTTCAGACAGGAAGGGGGAGGGGGGGAGAAAGAGAGAGAGAAACATCAATGAGAGAGAATCATTGACTGGCTGCCTCCTGCACACTCCAAGGCTGCAACTGGGCATGTGCCCTGCCCGGGAATTGAACTGTGACCCACTAGTTCATACGTGAACGCTCAACCACTGAGCCACACTGGCCAGGCTGCATATGATTTTTTAATTTCTAATTCTTTAATAAATGGCCCTCACTGGACAAACTGACACCCCTATTTTTAAGAGGATATATTTCTTCATCTCTAAAATGCAGATAATACCTACCAATAACACCTGGTCACCTCAGAGCTGTCCTTCTCTTAGATTTCTCCTATTAGCTCATTAATGCCTCCATATCTTCATTACTTAGTGTTCCCTAGCTCCTCTCATTAGATCTAAATGTATCTTTCTTTGAAACCCTCTACTGTTTCTTTTCTGCCCACTATACCTTCACATATGTACAGGAACTTTTATCCACTCAAATATGCTGTGACATGATCAGTAAAGTTGTCTAAGGATAGACTGTTAAATGATTTATTTGTGGATTTGCAAGAAAATTTCAAATAAAAATTCGTCCTGAAAAGATCATCAAAAGAGGCAAAGTAAATGATGTATTTGTTAATGAAGAGCCTACTCGGAGTGGGGTGTGATGGGAGGATTGTTATGTGATTAATCTAAATTTTTCTGATGGAACCTAAAAGTTCAAGACACATAAATCTGCTTTTCTCACATATAATGGCTTATATGTCAGTTTTCCTTAATAACTTTTTTACATATTTGTATATTACCTAGAATAAAGGCAAGGAGTCCATATATTTGCAAATATAGCTATAGCTATAGCTATAGATATATAGATATAGATATAGATATATAGATATATATCTATATATAGATATATAGATATATATTTATAGATATATTTATATGATGTTGGAGTCATTGCTTTGCTTTTATATAAAAGTAACATATACCACAGAGCTATTTGCTTATTTCTGTGAAGTCCTTTCCTTTTCAGGTAACTTATGCTATCATTTCAACTTAACTTATGCTATGTCTTTGCTTCTCCAAAATTTTAATTCACAGAAATTCAGATATGTATTGGTATCATTGATGTTTGCCAACAACCAATTACAAGTTCAATTTGAATTATCTATGTGTAAAAACATTGACTAAGGTGAGCTCAGAATGTTAGAATTACTTGGAAAACTTTGTGACTTTTTTCACTTTTTAAAATTCATAGTCATTCATTTTGATTTATTTTTCATTTTGCTCTAATAATTCACAAAAAGTGGATAGGTCAGCTAGGCAGACTTGCAGGATCCTGGGTGCTGTGATTGGTTGGCATTTCATATGGGATTTAATTACAAGATGACCTGAAATTCAGAAATGTAATCTATAAGACACTCAGAGAAAAACAATTTTTTAAGCACACTCTTGTCGGTGTCGTGTGATGGCCATGCTGCAACTGTAATTTGTCAAAAGATGTAAGCTATATTCAATAATGATGACAGCAGAAATTTGAGACTTGATGTGCATTTCATTTTGTCATAGGAAAGTCAGCCTTTTGAAAAGGGATAGAAATTCACATTTCTCCAGAATGATATTTCCCTTCATTTGAAGCTATCTCTTAATTCCAGTATTTCACAGTGTTTGATAAACTGGCCAAATAAAAAAATATGTATATTTGGTGGGGGAAGTGGTGAAACTTTACTAATTTCAACTGGCATTGCACTCTGCTGATAAGAATGGGAGTTTGCACCATTCTGAGGAGATTACATGAAGTAGAATTGGAAAGCAAATTGTATTTACAAAAGATAGGATGATGTTCCTAATAGGTGTTCAGAATAGACCATTCACTCTCATATTCTGCTGAACTTTACGAGAAATAACTTCATTTCAAAAAAGGACAAATCTGATTGAAGGTAAAAGCATTCCCTCTCCACAGATACTCATCCAAAGGGTTTTCATTAAATTGTCCTGATGGGCACACAGCTGTAGTTTATGCTGTATCTGTATAGACTGGAAATGTGAAAAATAAAAAGCTAAATACTATACTTGATTGCTTCATGCTGCAACCATTTAGATTACCATATTTTTATCTACAATTTTAGAAGAGATGTTGCAATATGATGATCTGACAATAACTGTCAAAGTCATAATACTAGAATCTATTTTCATCTTGTTGTCAAGGTCAAGTTACTGAAATTCACAGTTAGTAGGTCAGAAAGATCACTTACTATCTCTTGTTGTCTGTGGTTGAATGCTGACCTAAACAGTACTGTGTAATGTCAACGTTATCACAGTGTCTAGGCTGCAGAAGTACAACATGTTGCATGATTTAATGTGTTTCCTGTCTGGAATGAAGATGGCCAACAGCCATGAGCTACAGTGATTCAGAAGAAACTGAATTTCTAATTCTTTTCTCTCTCCTTTCCATTCATTTCAGATTTTGGATTTAGTAAAAGGGACACATTACCAGGTAGCCTGTCAGAAGTACTTTGAGATAACACATAATGTAAGTATATTTTTAAACTTTATAGCCTAATTCTTTGTCTTTTGTTACTCTTTGCTTCATTCAGGGGTTTTAGTTGCAGCAATAGAAACCACTCCAGCCATTTTTAGCAGAAAGGAATTTATCACACAGTACTGGGTGGCGGCTTATGAAATTTATAGAAGGGCCAGAGAATTAAGCTTAGATGCTCCAGAACCAAGAATGTTGTTACTAGGAGGAGCTACATCATGAGAAAACCTTACTGTACTACAGCTGTCACCCACCACTCCACATCCAGAGATGAGACCAAGAGTTGGGAAACTTTTGTAAAGTGCCAGATCGTAAGAATTTTAGGCTTTACAGTCCATATGGTCTCTGCCCCAGCTCTGCTGTGTAGTACAGCCATAGACAGTATGTAAATGAACAGGCATGGCTGTGTTCCAGTAGAACTTTCTTTACAAAAACAGCTGGCAAGATTTGACACACAGGCCTCAGCCAACCTCTGGAGTAGATCTAGAACTTTTGGCCACAGCTGCCCAGAGGAACCTAAGTCTTTGACCGTCTTCCCTGCAGAAAATGTGATCCTTTTACTTGCTGCCACCTCATATTTAAGCTACTACCCAAGTCTTGTATTTATCTGCATGAAGAGCCTAGGTTACATGGTGGACCCATAACTTCAAGGAGTCAGGAAAATGTGTTTGGTTTCTCTTAATGCCAGCCTCTTTAGTACAAGAAAGGCCTGCTATAGTACGTTCTGAAAGGTGTAAAACAAAGGTTGCAAACTCTGAGGTATAAAAAAAAGAAAAAGTGAAGCTTCCTGAGATTAATACCAGAGAGGAACAGTGGTATACTAAAGATTCATACCCTTAGAGGCATTCACATTGACAGGTTTTAAGACCCTATGTAGGTCAACTGCACATCTGAGGTCACATTCAGCCCACTGATACTCCGTTTGCAAATACTGATCCTGGCCATGGCCTCGGCCTCCTAACCTAGCACAGACATCCAAGAATGGACTTGGAGATCAATGCACCTATAGAAACATTGCTTCTGTGAGTACATCGAGCATTTTTGGGAGTCGGTGATGTTCAGGATACAAAGGGATCCATAACCCTTTCCAAAAGGTATATTTATTGAATTCATCATTAGCTACTATGCTATGCTAGATTTTACAATATTTTTTTAATTTAGTTTTCATGACATTTTTTCATTGTGGTTATATAACTGCAGAATTTTTGATAAAATATTTTATAGGAAAATGTATCCTATCATATTACTAATGATGATGAAAATAACAATAATAATGACATCAGCCAACATCTATAAAACCCTTATGCATGCCAGGCATAGCCCAGAGTACTCTGGACACATTAGCTATTTTGATCCACATTTAAGTACTATTTTATCCCCTTTTATGAATAGAGCTTAGGAAAGCTGAACAACCTGTATACAATTATAGTGCTTATCGGGGAAGGAACTTGGATTTGAAATAGGCTATTGAGTAACTCATCTAGAGCTTATGAGCCTAACCAGGACTGTGCTATTCTACAGTATCTGGTAGAACATATCAACATTCACATCAGAGGTGTACCAGAAAAAAGAACAAGAAATTGAAGACCTGTTTGAAGAAATAATGAGCAGAAACTTCCCTAACCTGGTAAAGGAAATAAACATACAAGTTCACAAAACACAGAGTCCCAAACAAGACAAAACCAAAGAGGCCAACACCAAGACTCAGCATAATTAAAATGCCAAAGGTTAAAGACAGAACCATAAAATAGCAAGACAAAAGCATTTAGCTATGTACAAGGGTGCTTCCCATAATACTGTCAGCTGATTTCTCAGCAAAAACTTTGCAGGCTAGAGGAAATGGCATGAAATATTCAAAGTGATGAAAGTTAGAACTGTCACCAACAATGTACTACCCAGCAAGGCTATTTCTAATTGAAGGAGAGAGAGAGTTTCGCAGATAAGAAAAAGGTAAAGGATTGCATCAGCACTAAGCCATTGTTATAAATACTAATATTAAAAGGACTTCTTTAAGAAAAAAAGATAAAAAAATAAAGAAAAAATCCTCACTGAAAAGGCAAACAAGTTAATAAAAGGCAAAGCAGTGTATAACTAACTCTAAAAGCTAGTACAAAGGTTAAAAGGCAAAAGTAGGAAGACCATGTGTAATTACAACAATAAATTAAGGGATACACATAGACACATATATAAAGGTGGAGGGGCTGAATAAAAATTGTGATTTTAGAATGTGTTCATACTTACGCGACCATCTACTTAAAATAGATTGCTATAAACATAGTTTGATGTATAGTAACCACAAACCAAAAATCTATAAGAGATATA
This sequence comes from Myotis brandtii, assembly GCF_000412655.1. Taxonomy (NCBI): domain Eukaryota; kingdom Metazoa; phylum Chordata; class Mammalia; order Chiroptera; family Vespertilionidae; genus Myotis; species Myotis brandtii. The sequence continues at coordinate 3,419,420 of NW_005356519.1, forward strand.
CAAGAAATAAAGAGAAAGGAATTCAAATATAACACTAGGAAGTCATTGACGTACAAGAGAGTAACAGAATTAGAAATGAATTGAGAACTACAAAATAATGAGAAAGCAATTAATAAAATGGCAATAACTACATATCTGTCAATAATTACTTTAAATGTAAATGGACTAAATGCTCCAATCAAAAGACATAGTGGATAAAAAACAACAACAGCTAAACATATGCTGCTTACCGTAGACCCACTTCAAATCAAAAGACACATACAGACTGAAAGTAAAGGGATGGAAAAAGATATTTTATGCAAATGGAAATGAGAAAAAATCTGAGGTAGCAATACTTATATCAGACAAAATAGACTTTAAAACAAAGGCTGAAACAAGAGATTAAGAAGGGCATTTCATAATGATAAAGATCAATGCAACAACAGGACATAACCATTGTAAACGTTTTAGTTCCCAAGGTAGGAGCCCTAATATATAAAGCAAATATTGACGGACATAAACTGAGAGAATGGCAGTAATACAGTCAGGGTACGGGAATTTAACACCCCATTGGCATCAATGGATAGATCATCCAGACAGAAAATCAACAAGGGACCAGTGGCCTTAAGTAACACATTAGAGCAGATGGACTTAATTGATATTCCTACAGCATTTCACCCAAAAGGCAGCAGTATATACATTTTTTTTCAAGTGCAAGGGGAACATTTTTCAGGATAGACCACATGTTAAGTCATAAGCAATTCTCAATAAATTTAAGAAGATTGAAACCATATCAAGCAGTTGCTCAATCACAATGGTTTGAAACTAGAAATCAATATCAAGAAAACTGAAAAACACACAAACACTTGGAGGCTAAATAGCATGGCAGCAAACAATATACTGGCTAATGAGATTAAGGAAGAAATCAAAAGTTACCTTGAGATGAATGAAAGTGAAGACACACTGACAGCCAAAGCAGTTCTCAGACGGAAATTTATAGCACTACAGGCTTGCCATCATGTAACAAGAACAATCTCAATCTAACCTTACACCTAAATGAACTAGAACAAGAACAAACATAGCCCAAAGTGAGTAGAAGGAAGAAAATAATAAACATCAGAATGAAATAGAGTCTTAAAAAATAATAGGAAAGATCAATGAAACCAAGAGCTGGTTCTATGCAAAGATAAAACTGATAAATCTCTAGCAATATTTGTCAAATAAAAAAGAGACTGCACAAATAATAAAATTGGACATGAAACAAATGACAACCAATACCAAAAAAATTATAAGAAAATACTATGAAATATATGCCACCAAATTGGACAATCTGGAAGAAATGGATAAATTCCTAGAAACATATCTTCCAAGACTGAATCCTGAAGAAACAGAAAAATCCGAAAAGACTGATAACTAGTAAGGAAATTTATCAGTAAATAACAATAACAACAAAAACTCCCAACAAACCAAAGTCCTGGACCTGATGGCTTCAGAGGTGAACTGACCAAACATTCAAATTATAATTAATACCTATCATTCTCAAAGTATTCAAAAAAATTAAATAGGAAGGAAGACTCCCAAACTGATTTTATGAGTTCAGCAGTACCATGATAACAAAACTAGAGAAAGACACTACCAAAAAAGTAAGTTATAGATCAATATCACTGATGAACATAGAAGCAAAAATTCTCAATAAAATATTAGCAAACCAAATTCAGCAATACATTAAAAAGACCATATACCATGATCAAGTGAGATTTATTCCTGGGATGGAAGGTTGGTTCAATATTCGCAAATCAATTAATGTGGCATAACACATAAACAAAATAAAGGATAAAAATCAAATATCAATAGATGCAGAAAAGGCATTTGACAAAATCCTCCACCTATTTGTGATAAAAACTCTCAACAAAGTATGTGTAGAAGGAACATATCTTAACATAATAAAGGCCATATATGACAAACCCACAGCTAACATCATACCAGGGTAAAGCTGAACATCTTTTCTTTAAGATCAGCAATAAGATGAGGATGTCCACTTTCATCACTTTTATTTCAGCATAGTATTGGAAATCCTGACCACAGCAATCAGATAAGAAGAAGAAATAAAAGCCATCCAAATTGGAAAGAAAGTAGTTATTATTTGCAGATGACATACTATACATAGAGAAGCCTAAAGATTCCACAAATAAAACTATTAGAACTAATAAATGAACCCAGTAAAGTAGCAGAATATAAAATTAATATTCAGATATCGGTTACATTTTAATATACCAATAATGAACTATCAGACATTAATAAAATTCCATTTACAGTTGCATCAAAAAGAATAAAATACCTAGGAATAAATTTAACCAAGGAGATGAAAGCCCTGTACTCAGAAAACTATAAGACATTTAAGGAAGAAATTGAATAAGATGCAAATAAATGGAAGAATCTATTGTATTAATGAATATGAAGAATTAATGTTATTGAAATGTCTATACTATGGAAAGCAACCTATATATTCAATGCAATTTCTATCAAAATACCAATGGCATTTTCATAAAACTAGAACAAATAACCCTAAAATTTATGTAGAACCATAAAAGACCCCAAATAGCCACAACAATCTTGAGAAAGAATAACAAAGTTGGAGGTATCACGATACCTGATATCAAACTATAGTACAAAGCGATAGTAATCAAAATGGCATGGTACTGGCATAAAAACAGACACATAGATCAGTGGAACAGAATAGAGAGCCCAGAAATAAATCCACACAGATATGGTCAATTAATCTGTGACAACAAGTATATACAATAGGGTAAAGACAGTCTCTTCAATAAATGGTGTTAGGAATATATACAAGAATAAATTCAAAATGGAATAAAGACTTAAATGTAAGACCTGAAGCCATAAAATTCCTAGAAGAAAACATGGGAAGTAAACATTTTAACATGTTTTTAGCGATTTTTTTATATGTCTCCTTGGGCAAGAGAAACAAAAGAAAAAATAAACAAATGAGAAAGAATTTTACACAGCAAAGGAAACTACCAACAAAACAAAAAGACATCCTACTGAATGTGAGGAGATATTCGCCAATGATACATGTGGTAAAGGATTAATATACAAAAATATATAAGGAACTCATTCAACTAAGCAAAAACAAACAAACTAAAACTCACAAAACAATGGACAGAGGACCTGAGTAGACACTTCTCCAAAGAGGACATACAGATGGCCAATAGACATATGAAAATATACTCAATATCACTAATCATCAAAAAAATGCAAGTTAAAACCACAATTAAATATCACCTTACACATGCCAAAATGACTTTCAGTAAATCTACAAAGAAGTGTTGGCCAGGATGTGGAGAAAAGAGAACCCTTATGCACTGTTGGTGGGATTGTAAATTGGAAATCAATATGGAAGATCTTAAAAAATTAAAAATAGAACTACCATGTGACTCAACAATTCCACTTCAGAATATCTGAAAAAAACAAAACACCAGTTTGAAAAGATATCAGCATCTATATATATAAATGCCTAAGCGACCATTATGACCGAACAACCAGGACAGGTCAACCAGTCGCTATGACGTGCACTGACCACCAGGGGGAAGATGCTCAATGCAGGAGCTGCCCCCTGGTGGTCAGTGCACTCCCACAGCCAACCTCCTGCAGCCCCTCTCCCCCCTGGATGCCCCCCCCATGGCCCCGATCACCGGCCAGGCTGAGGGACCCCACCTGTGCACAAATTTGTGCACTGGGCCTCTAGTTATTTATAATATATGGAAGCAATTTGTGTTCATTGGTAGATGAATGGATAAAGAAGAGGTGATATATATCTACCATGGAATACTCAGCCCAACAAAGAATATTGCCCTTCGCAACAACATGGATGGACCGAGCAAGTATTATGCTAAGTGAAATAGGTCAGTGAAAGACAAATACCATATGATTTCATTTATATGTGGAATCTAAAAGACAAATTAACAAACAAAATAGGAACAAACTTGGATACAGAGAACAAATTTATGGTTACCAGATGGGAGGGGAGTTGAGAAGGTGAGCGAAAAAAGTGAAGGGATTAGGAAGTATAAATTGGGAGTTACAGAATAGCCACAGAATTTAAAATACAATGTAGGGAATACAATAATATTGTAATAACTATGTATGTACCGGGATTACTTCATAAGTTAGTAATATTGAATGTCAACTGTAATTGAAAATTATTAAAATTAAAAAGTTTTTACAAAATTTAAAGGACTGAATATCAAGAAAATGTAAACAACAGGATCTCATTGGTTTTATCAGAATAGGAATTTCACCAGACAAGCCACATATATATGTTTGATATTTTCAGCACCAGTGTTACATGACTCTTACCCTTGAAGACTGGATTCCTGAATTTGCTTGCTCAGATTGAGAATTTTAATTTTGTGTATGTTTTTCATTATTTGTTGACCCTTTTAATTAAGAGGCCTCGGAACCTTCACAAATTAAGTTCTATTATTCAACCTCTTTCCTTTTTAATAAGATGAAAGTTAAATTTAAACATTGACTTTGTGACATTCACTAAAATTTTTTTTTAATTCTCAATTGCTTTTGTAGTATCTCTCCTATTGATTATTCCTACAAGAATATTATTGCTATTGTCAATTTTTAAAACCTGCCTTAGATTAATAAAGACATTGAAAAGACGTGTCTAAATCCTCCCACATATAGAAATAGTCTAACTTAAACCACATATAAATCAATGAAATAAAAAGGCTATTTGTGTTCACTGGATGTCTCAGTATAGATTTCTAGTTGTGAATATCTTCACTTACTGTTTTTTCTAATTTAATTTAAAAACAGAATTTTTATTGTTAGGTTTCTGCCATTCTGCCTGCCCCTTCCCCATCCTCCAAAAAAACACCCTCTGTTTATTTTCATGAGGCTTCTATAATCAAACTCACTTTAATAAAAATTCTGAAAATAAACCAGTTAATTGATACCATTTACAGCAGCACTGTGATCGTTCCATATGGCTTTTTTGGTAATACCAGCTGCCTCATTATAAGCTGTCATTGCAGAGCCTCTTGATTAAAACCCAAACATCCCATAGGTAAAACAATATTGCTTCCATGCCTTCAAAATGTACATTTTCTGTGGCAGAAATACAAGACTATGTTTGTGTGAAGGTCACTGTGTGCAAAACGTGTTGATTCCAAGCAAATGTTCGAGGGAGATTCACTTAGTAGATGTCAGTAGCTGGCCTGTTTGAGAACTGTTTTCCTCAGTGTTTTTAGGGAGCAGTATTTTATGCTGTAGTGCACTTTTTTTCCCTTTCAGAATACTCCATGCGTAAATGACAACATTAAGCCTTGTGTAGATTAATCTGACTTTTAATAGGAAACAATGTCTTTAGAAATAGACCTCTTTAGGCGCTGGAGTCTTTTTGGGTGCTTATTTTCCAAACAGCTAAGTATAATGTTTTCCCAACCATATAAATCTCTACAGATATCTTGTTAAAATCTATCACATATTTTTTCCTACAATTTTAAACAAGATATACCAAATACAATTAAGCTTTTTAATAATAACTCAGGGTCATTGTTATGAATATCAATTAGAATCCTGGGCTAGAAGCCACCATCATCTCTCACTTGGACCACTGCAGTAGCTTCCTAACTCATTTCCCCGCATCTAGCACACATGCATCATTCCAGTTCTTTCTCTTCCACACAGCTGCTAGAGTGATCTTTAAATAGAGGAATCTGATAATCTCTGTAACCTGCTTTTTAAAAATCTTAAGAGGCTTCCTAATGGCCTTTAAGATGAAATCCAAACTTTATAATGTAGCCTATAGAGCAGTGATGGCGAACCTATCACACGCGTGTCAGAGGTGACACGCGAACTCATTTTTTTGGTTGATTTTTCTTTGTTAAATGGCATTTAAAGATATAAAATAAATTTCAAAAATATAAGACTTTGTTTTACTATGGTTGCAAATATCAAAAAATTTCTATATGTGACACGGCACCAGAGTTAAGTTAGGGTTTTTCAAAATGCTGACACGCTGAGCTCAAAAGGTTCGCCATCACTGCTATAGAGTCCTCCACCTCACCCCCTTCTTCTAGACTTCAATTATACTGCTCTTGTTTCAGATCCTTTATAATTATTTGGGAATTCCAAGCTAATATGGCAGAATGAAAATGCATTATAAAATTTCCTCTCCCAATACTTAAAAATGCATAAAACATAATAAAAAATTATAAGCCACAAAGAAAAAACATCACAGATAGCAACCAAACAAGAAAAAAAGGCAAGGAAAGACACACTAGGTTCACACCAGGCAAACTTGCGAAAACTCTCACTATTTCCAAATCCAGAATGAAGCAGAGTATTTTTGTTTTTTTTTCAATGAGGAGTAAAGGAAACATCCATTGACTCATAAGCAGAAATAAGTGAAATTGGGGTAACTTCCTTTATTCTTTTTCTAATGTGATTTAGATTAAAACCTGTTTTCATTCTGTTTGGTTTATGCTCCTCACCTTCCATCCCAAAAACTCTGTTTATTTTCCTGAGCAAGATGAAAGGAAATTGAATGTCAACCATACATAATAGGTCCTCACGTAATGTTGTCAATAGGTTCTGTGACTTTAAGCAAAACACCCTATAAATTTAAGTGCAACCAATTTTACCACAGTCTACTTATAAACAAGAGTTAGGTTCCTATGCATCTCATCAATGTTATAATCAAATGACTTGAGGACTGCTATACACTTCAGCCAAAAATAAAAATTATAGAAACACTCAAAAGACAAAAAACCCATCCTAGACGAAAATACAATGCAGTTAACAGAAGGAAACGCTTCATAATTTCATTGTGCTATCAAGCAACTTTAGTAAAATGAACTTATTAACAAAATGAGTTAAGAAAGGGCAATTGTAGACCTAAGAGAGAAAATTGAAAAACTAATATTACACAGAAACATGGTACAGGTCCTCATTTCAAGACCCTTGGCACTGTTTTAATTGGTTAATAAGGATATTAATGAAAATTGAGATTCAGAAAAAATAAGTACATTTCTTAAACATCATATTTTAAAGTATTAAAATGTCATTTACTTCCTAATTTTTGATGTAAGGGCAAGGCTTTTGTTGAGTATAGTTTTGGGATTAGAATTCAATTTCTTTTTTTTCATAAATGATGCCCAAAATACATCTTCGCCAAGTTTTAGTTTGGGTTTCTTTAAAGCGGAAAATGAAATTAAAGATACATGCAAAGCAGCATAATGTTTTTCCCTAGCTTTTGGGAATTCAATTTTTTTTTAGGTGGCTTGCCTTTCTGGAGTCTTTGTAAACATTTAAATTAGAATTCATAGAACAAACAACTTTTTATTTTTACATTCATTTTTCTTGGGTTCTCCACATAGCAATTCTATGACATAGCCATTGTTATTATCTCCATTTCATTGATAAGGAAACTGAGGCTTATAAAGATTACCTTTTTCCTTTTTGCCCACACTGAAGTCTAATAATTCAGTTTAATCCAGAGAGTCATCTTCTCTGGACAGGTATTGAAAATTTTAACAACTGAAGCAAAGTGTACTAAATCCCCAATATCTAATTATAGTACATGGTGCTAGATTCGTTTTGCATGAAATAACACGTTTTTATAATCTTTATAGCCAAGTTTAGAAGTCATATTTATGATGAGGTTGTACATTTATTTGACCTTGCATAAAACCTTGTAAAACAAATTTTAGAGCCACTAAGTGATATAGTGAAAAAACCTGAATTCTAGCTCAGCCAGTGTGGTTCAGTGGTTGAGCATTGACCTATGAACCAGGAGGTCACAGTTAGATTCCTGGTCAGAGCATACCAGTTTGCAGGCTCAATACCCATTAAGGGGCATGCCAGAGGAATGATTCTCTCTCATCATTGATGTTTCTATCTCTCTCCCTCTCCCTTTCTCTCTGAAATCAATAATATATATATATTTTTAAGGCCTGAATTCTAATTCAGACAAAACCAATTACTAGTTCTGTGGTTTTGCATAAACTATGTAATCACTTTAGGCCTCAGATCCTAGTCTGTACATGGAAGAAGTTCAACTTAAAGGAACCCCAGGTCTTTCCAGTCTAATCTACACTAATAAAAGAGAAACATGGTAATTGGCGTACGACCGCTACCCTTCCCATTGGCTAATCAGCATATCCTTATGCAAATTAACTGTCAGCCAAGATGGCGGCCGGCAGCCAGGCAGCTGGAAGCAAGCAGGGAGGCTCACTTGCTCCAGTGACTGCAGACGCCAACGTTCCCCGCCTAACTTGCCGGCCTCTGAGTTGCAACTCTAAGCAACTATGTACTATGTTGCAAATGTAGTAGCTAAACAAAACCCCCGGAAACCAGCTTTTAGCCTGCCAGGATCTCAGAGCTGAAGTTATACATTGTTTCGATTATAGAACGGCAAACAAACCAGATACGAAGCCTCAGAGCTAGAGCCAGAGCTAAAGCTGGCCCAGAATAAAATAAAAAAAAGAGAAAAAAAAGGAGCGGTTGGGAGCTTCAGTCAACAACCGCCAGCCTGAAAGCAGCCCTCAGCCCCTCACCCAGACTGGCCAGGCACCCCAGTGGGGACCCCCACCCTGAAGGGTGTGTGACCAGCTGCAAACAGCCATCATCCCCTCATCCAGGCTGGCCAGGCACCCCAGTGGGGACCCCCACCCTGATCCAGGACACCCTTCAGGGCAAACCAGCCAGCCCCCAGGCCTCTATCCTATATAGTAAAAGGGTAATATGCCTCCCAGCACCGGGATCAGCGGAGCAGCGAGGCCTC
>NW_005356519.1:3428668-3439671 GCF_000412655.1 Myotis brandtii
CCCCCCCTCTGCCCCCCCCGAGTGCACAAATTTTTGTGCACCGGGCCTCTAGTCTTATATAATAAAAGGCTAATACTAGTATGCAAATCGACTATATGGCAGAACGACCGATCGCTATGATGGGCACTGACCACCGGGGGCAGATGCTCAACGCAGGAGCTGCCCCATGGTGGTCAGTGTGCTCCCACAGGCAGAGCGCCACTCAGCCAGAAGCCGGGCTCATGGCTGGCGAGCTCAGCCGCGGTGCCGGGAGCCTCTCTCGCCTCCGTGGCAGAACTAAGGATGTCCAACTGCGAGAGGGCACAGGCCAGGCTGAGGGACCCCCCCTGAGTGCATGAATCTCATGCACCGGGCCTCTAGTGTAATCTATATAAAACATAAAACTTTCTGATTGAAATGTGCTAGGCAATAGACTTACAAAATGAAATACTTTGTAAAATTCAAACTTTTTATTCACAAATTACTTCATTGTTAATAAAAAACCATAGATGTATCTAAAACAATCAGGAAATATTTTGAAATTAAGCAGCAAAGTAGCAGATAAAAATGTGTTCTTAGTGATCTGGGCAATAACTCTTAGTCTGTGTCAATCTGTTATCAATCTGTTATACACCAACGTTACAATAAAATTATTGGCCCAACATGTATAACAATTGACTAAAGAGAACCAGAGAATCCTGGGTTACTGAAGTATTACCAGAAAAGACCTTGTTTCTATTTATTGGCCCACCTGGTAAGAGGGTTCATTCTGGATCCTGACAGCAAGTCCTTTAACCCCCTGCTAATCCATTTTAATCTACCGTAAGATTTCACATAGCTCTAATCACATCATGTCCCTTCTTAAGGATTCTAAATGACTCCCTGTTGCCTACAGAATTGGGTCTGGACTACTTAGCCTGGTTTTCAAGGCTCTCCAAGGTCTGGCCCCAGCCTCTCTTTCCAGCCTCATTTGCCATTACTCCCTTTTATATGCCTTTCACACCAGGCCACCTGAACTACTTCCTTTCCTGGGATGTCGCCTCTTTACCTTGCTCATGTGGTCCTGCTGCTTGTATTGCCCTTGACTTCATTTTCAGCTTTTTACTTTCTCTATCTTTCCAGACTCAACTCATACACCACTTCCTTCACAAAGCCTTCCTTGATCTCCCCAGCCAGAATTTCTCTCTCATGTGGAGTATAATAGGCCTTCATCTGTGACCCCTATCACTTCATTCTTGGTAGAGGTTTTTAAGTATATGACTTACTAGGCTGGAAATTTCTTTAGAGTTAGTCTTAGTCAAATACATTTCTTTTCTTTTTTTCTGAGATACATTCTTATATGCTGAAAACTACTACTAACTCATAACATGCCCTTATACATATTAAGTCTTCAATCAATATGTCAAATGCATGACTGGCATACACTGGTTAGTTCTGGGCCCAACTTACTAAATATTTATTAGACATCTACTGTATACAAGTCACTTCAGTATGAAGAGTGAGACATAAAAAGGTTGATAAATATAAGATAGATGACCAAAAGAAGTATAATAATTTCTCAGTTTATAAAAATATGAAATGAAAATACCCCTTAACCAAGAAAAATCAGCAAAATAACTTGAGTAAAATGGTATTCTTTTTGTTGTCAATTCCAACTGCAGAGGCAGGAAGGGCAGGGATTGGAATGAGGCTGTGTTACAAGTGATCAGCTCAGTCTGATCCACTGGTTAAACGTGAAGAAAGTAAATCATGCAGGAGGTTCACACTCAGGAGAAACTTCATTGTAAGTGTTATCCTGCTCTTATGGCACCCCCCAATATCAAGCACTAAGAGTTAGTAAACGTTTATAAGTTTTAGAATGAACACAATATGAAAATACTGACCTCGGCACAAGAACAAGGCAGCTGCGCACACTGGTTATGAGCGTGGACTCTGCTGATTGATATCCCATCTCCCGCCCTGTCAGTGTGTGTTGTTGGGCAAGTTCCTTCATCTCTCCCTTTCACAGATGCCTCGTCTGAAAAACTGGGAAAATATTGATAACCTACCTTCAGAGGGCTCCTGTGGAAGTTAACTGTATGTGTCTGTGTGTGTGTGTATATATATATATATATATCTGTGTGTGTGTGTGTGTGTGTGTGTGTGTGCGCGTGCGCACAAATGAGTGTGTGTTTATGCCACTTAGAACAATGTCTGGCATAATAGTCATTAAATAATTATTAGCTACTATTAAGGAATATATTTTGTTCACCATTAGTAAATTTTGGAACCAAAATTTAGGGAAAGTAGTATTTACTGAATCTTCAAATAAACAAAGTATTGATACCCTCTCAAAGGCTCACTGAGTAGGTCTTTAGTAGGCAACAGAGTAATGGGTAATTTGAAATGATATTCACAATTTAATCTCAAGTTGAACAATAGTAATTGAGAAAAGAAATAGCATAAAACAATGAACCTGGTCATGTTTGCATTAATCCACAATGATATTATAAAAAGATTTTCTATACAAAGAAAGAGCAGAGAAAGGCCAAGATTGGAATGAAGAAAATAACATTAAATTAGGTTGCTTTTTCAGAGTTTGTATTATACTAAATGGGATAACCTATGCCAGACTTAAAAATAAGATCTAAAATATGAGTGATATCAGGGACCAGTGTCTGTTTGTACTCATTCCCTCTGATTCTGGGATGTTTAAAGACCATTCTTCCTTTTTTAACAACAAATATCTGTTGACTGACAATGTGCCAGGCATTTTGCTTGGAACTGCCTTTCAGCCACCCAAGATGTTGAGTAGGAGTTGGATACGGGACTGATGGATAGGGAGCTGGAGCCAAGTTGGCTCTAAGTGTAAATGCAGGGGTCATTGTGTTGAGGTAGTGGTTGAAGCTGCCTCTGAATGAAATGTAAGTAGCAGATTGAATGTTATGAATGAGAACTGCTAGGATCCATGTTTCAGGTATTAAATAGATTTTGAATGAGATCTGGGACAGTGTGTGAAGCCCTTTTATTTATACTTTAGCTATGTATTAATGTGATATACATTCACTTCCCTGTACAGGTGGATGATTGTGGCTTTTCATTGAATCATCCTAATCAATTCTTTATCGAGAGCCAAAGGATTCTAAATGGTGGAAAAGACATGAAGAAGGAACCCATCCAACCAGAGACTCCTCAGCCCAAACCAAGTGTCCAGAAAACCAAGGATGCCTCTTCTGCTCTGGCCTCTCTCAATTCCTCTCAGGAAATGGATATGGAGGGACTGGAAGATTACTTCAGTGATTGATTCTTAGGCAGTCCGTGACACTTTTTCCTCACTAGCTTTCATATCCTATGTGTTTTGTTTTTTTTTAACCTTTTGTTTAACTTTTCCCTCCACCCACCCTACTCCAATCCATCTATGTCGCAAGCAGGTTTACAGGTAAAAATAAAGACCTCCACCATATTTTGCTTTAACAACAGGGAAGAGAAAGAATTCTTCTTGAAATCTAATACTTTACTGGTGTGATATAAGTCCTGTTTTAGGAGATAAAACATCTTTCTAGACTGGTTACAGTCCCTTAGAAACAATACAACTAAAAACAACTTTTAACCCTTGTTGTAGTTTTGATCTAACCCTTTCTTGGATTTTTGTTAATAAATATCAAAGTGTACATGAGCGTGTCTGTGTGTAATTGCAAGAGTCATATTATGTCATAACAGATTAGCCTTCATTCTTAAAGTGGTATTTTGGAATATCCAACACGATCAATAACCAATGAAGATTTTAAACTGTTTTTCTTGAATTGGCCATTTGTGGTAATTCTACATCAACATGGAGAACTTTTGTCCCTGTGAGTGCAGCAAACTTTACTAAAATGAATTGTGTTTCAGGAATTAAGAGAACCAGAGTTTGTAGTCAGCTATATAATTACCAAATAGAAGTGTTTTGTTATGTAAAATGATGGTAACTCCTCATCCTCCATCATTTCCCATTCATTCTGGGGCTGGGTTCAGGAAGAACAGACAATTACTAAAACAAGAGGTTGTAAGGAAAGTCCAAAGTGTTTCTTCATCACCCTCCAACTTCCACACCTTATTGCTTCTGTGGATGCTATGAGTTGCCAAATAGGTTTAGTAAATTTATTAAGCTCAGTAATGACTATTCTGCCAGCACTGGAGTTTAGACCACAGACATACTAGAGCAGCAGTTCTCAACCTGTGGGTCGCGACCCCTTTGGGGGTCGAACGACCCTTTCATAGGGGTCGCCTAAGACCATCGGAAAACACATATATAATTACATATTGTTTTTGTGATTAATCACTATGCTTTAATTATGTTCAATTTGTAACATGATTCATAACAGTAGCAAAATTACAGTTATGAAGTAGCAACGAAAATAATTTTATGGTTTGGGTCACCACAACATGAGGAACTGTATTAAAGGGTCACGGCATTAGGAAGGTTGAGAACCACTGTACTAGAGTCATGACCTGCTCTCTGCCCGCCTGTGGGAAGCAGGCCCTGCACTTTATGCAGAGCAGTGCCCTGTGGGAGGCCCTTAACTAATGCATTTCCTCCCTGTGGTCTCTGCTCACCCAGAGGATGTGGCTCTAAGAAGGGAGAGACCCAGGTTGAAATGTACTCTTTCCTCACCTCTTGCCTTGGATTATGTAAAAATATGTCTATTTCAGTCCTTTTTACCTGGCGAAGAGGGGTACTTTCCTTTTATCTTCTTGAATCAGATACTAACTACATGGAAAAGAGAACACTACTCAAAAAAACTAGACTGTGAGAAGCACATTTTAAATACCGTGGAAAATGGCAGCAATATGAAAAGGATTGGAAAAGGATCAGATGTCGGAACCTAAGCATGTCAGCTGATCAGGTTTTTATTTTAAGCTGCTGAGCAAAGATGTCTTGGAATCTTCTGTAATGTATAATTTAATGAGACACCATCTGAACCTTTACTTGTCTTTGTGAATTATTATTACCTAGTTCAGAAAACAGTATTATTCCATTACAAATTACCCCATAAATTCCTCCCTTCGGAAACCATCTGCTATTCTTTTTATCATGTATAGTTCTCAACAGGAATCTGATGATTGCCTACCACTTTATCCATGAACTGCAAAATTAGGAGTTTTTGTTTTTGTTTTTTAAATGTTAACAAGTACTGCACGGAGCTGTTTTAACCACAGATTTAAGTTAGCTTTAGAAAGCCGGGCACAGAATCTATGTAGGTCTCTGTTGTATTAAAAAGAGGGAAAATATTAGAAGCAGTCTCGCTGCTGTAGTTCAGTGGGAAATCTTATGACAGGATATTTCATATCTGGCAACATTTTGCAAGGCTATCTTTTTCCACTGCCTGATGTTCACCTTCTTTATGAAGCCTGCACTCGCACCCACAAAAGGACACAGCCATTAACAGCACAGTATGTGTGTGTTAGCTCATTTTATACTGGCAGTCCCAAGAATTTACCATCCTACTTGAATGTTTTATATGTTTCTAGTCCAAAACAACACTAGTTTAAATATTAGTTGTATTACAAGTTCAATTTCTTAGTAATAAGGCTTGATCTCTCATCATGTATTATACAGAAGAATATATAAATATATTGTGAAGTCTGTAGATTAGAGGATAGGAGTTAGAGGTTTATAGAAGACGACAGAAATTAATGTCTTTCTGGTGTTTTCTGGAGTTGGAAAAAGCAATTTATTTTTCATGCTTCACAGGTCTTGACAATTTTGATTTGTTTTCTTTGAGAACAGATCTGTTTGAATCAGAGGATGTAGGGAGAACCAAAAAGAAAAAATCAAAAGCCAGCAGCCTCTTTTCAAAACAGGAACCAACAAACAAGAATATGAGTCTTCCAGGTCTTTTAACTTCTAGTTGGTTATGACCTCTTCAAGGAGCAGAGGCTGTGTGATTATCGGAGACCAAAGAAGAAACAGCCGAGGAAAGAGATTAGGTTGGAAATGTGTAGCTGGCTGAAACAATGACATTGTTAGTGAAGATCCTATCATATTTCTTTCATGTTGTTTCTCCATAATGTTTCTTACTCTGCCTATAGAGTATGAAACTCTTAATTGCGATGTGCATAAAAGATCACCAGGAAGATTTTAAGTAAACTTTTTTAGGGCTGCCTATAATACTATAGAGTCATAAAAGTGAACAGTTACAGATTTTGAATGAGAGGGAGCAAAATAAAGCAATGGGAAGGATCTTTAATTCATATTGAATTTTAATAAGCTGAGGGATTTCTTCTCTCTCTAAAAGCATTCAGAATGTTTTTGCTTGTTACACTTGGCTGTCTTACTGATACTCAGGGTCTTTGCAGGCAAACTTCTGTAATGCCTTGCAAAGAAGAAAAAACTTCTGGAATTTAAGCTTGAAAGGCAAAATGAGACAGCTCTCAAGTTCTGGTTTGGTTAGAGTCTACTGTTTGCAAATTTAATCAAGGTCTTCCACAGGCATCAGCTTGACATTAAATTTAAGTGCCCATTAAAGTGAAAGTTTGACAGCAGCTCTGAATGCGATGCTCTGTCTGAGGACATCTTTACAGCTGGAAGGGAAAAAAAGCTGAGAAGCCTCAAACCACTGTGGTAATTAGATCCATTTGTTAACTCCTTTCCCAATGTTGGCAAAGGGAGGAAGAGATGGTTGACAGAGAGGCAGGAACTGGAGAGGCAGTCAGTCCAGGGCTCCCTATAGAAACTGTGTGGGCAGGGTCCTGTGTCGCAAAGAAAAATGGCAAAGGTCCCCTCTGACAAATGAATACGATGGAGAAATTATTCTAAGAACTTTGTTTGGTTTGTCTTTCTTTTGGTGCACAGGCAGAACTGCAGTGTGAGGACTGTTTGGTAGTCAGGCCCTTTGGGAGATGCACCGTATTGTTAGGGAGTGGGCCTTCCAGATCCATGGTTGGCCCGAAGAGTTAGTGTTTTCCTCAAGGGGATCTAAGTTACATCCAGGTAATCACTTATTTGCCCCAAGCACCGGGCCTTCTTTCTAATACTGAGTTCCTTTTTGACAGGTAGCTAGCTGTTGCTCAAGTCGAAGACTTCTCGCCATAATTGGCATTGTAAGCAATTAGCTTTGTGACTCTATGGGAATCTTGTCACCTGGTAGGAAATGATCTTCCCACTTCATCTGACCTTCCTGCCAAAAGTGATAGTATTTCCTGTTATTGGATTTGCTTTCTATCCCATAAAGCTCTTTCTGTTCATTGCTTCATGACATTTTATTTTCTCCAAGAATTATCACTGGTGAACCTAATCAAAAGCTAAAGAATATCTCTGTACATAAGGCTTCTGCATTTCCCCTGAGCCTTCAATTGCAGTACTGTTTCTGAACATTGATGACAAGGTAGTGAAACAACACTGCTAATAAATGCATGATGGATTTTCCAATTCAGCCCTGCGTTTCGAGATATTCATTCACCCTAATAGAACTGTGAGGGTTTTTGATTTTGTTTAGTTTTGCACTGAAAGCGTAGAGAGAAAATAAATTCAGCAAATGATACATTTAATTTAAGGTTGTGTAATAAGAAAACTAACCATCTCATGCAAATTTTCCTAATTCCCCCCCCACACACACACACACACTTTTTTCTTTTTCTTTTTACTTATAGCTTGCACTTGGGTCATAGAAGATATCAAGAACATTACTGACTAAAAGGATATAGTGCTACATGCTCCTCTTCTGTCTTCCCTTTCATTGCTGAGAATTAGAATGGTGATTTAATAAGCCTCTACACCAGTGGTTCTCAACCTTCTGGCCCCTTTATATACAGTTCCTCATGTTGTGACCCAACCATAAAATTATTTTTGTTGCTACTTCATAACTGTAATGTTGCTACTGTTATGAATCCTAATGTAAATATCTGATATGCAGGATGGTCTTAGGCGACCCCTGTGAAAGGGTCGTTCAACTGCCAAAGGGGTCTTGACCCACAGGTTGAGAACCTCTGCTCTAGGAGTTGAGTGGAAATGTGGCGTCTGGGACCACCCACATGCGACTCATGGTAAAGAGGAGTGTTTATCTCCACCCCAGCCTGGGGCTGGGCCCCAGGGTCCGGGCACCCGGATTCATCCTTCCAAGCCCAGCCGGATCTCTGCAGGAAGCTCTTCTGTCCAGGCAGAGCTGGTCATCCGTCCCCCGCTCCTTGCAAATCTCACTTACGTTGCCTATCACTTTTAATGACCACAATGTGCCTGGCAGGGGCTGGGCGTCGCTGATCTCTGTGCCCCAAGCGTGAGCTGGGACCCGAGCAGACCAGCGGTGTCGCGCGGACAAACACTCCCCGTGCTGTCCACCGGCCCAGCCCTGGGATCACCTGCCAGAGGACAGCCCCTTACAACAGAAATATCTGACCTAAAATGTCATTAGTGCTGAGATGAGAAATCCTAAATGGTTTCCTCTCCTCTCGGTCTCACTTGTACTGCATTGGCTTCCTCTCACCACTTCCAGCTTGTATTACCACAGTGACCTTTTAACTTACTATCCTGGTCTCCATGTGCCTTCCCTGTGTCCATTTCCATGCCCTCCTTCAAAATGCAACCTGAGTACTTTTCTCCCTAAAAGTGTTTATCTTCTTAAACACAGCTCTCCCTTACATATATGAAGTCTAACTTTCCATGATTTCATGTATGACGCCCTCTAGGACCTGACCCCAGCCCACCTCTCCAGTCCCATCTATTGCCAGTCACCCTCCATTCTCTGATCCAGGCCTGTGATTTAGTCATTCCGAACAAGCTAGCCCAGCACATTCACTATGCTCCTCTCTCTCATCCTTGTTATGTTTCCTGCCTGGAACATCCTTCCAATCCCTGTCCTGCTGACTACTGTTTCTCCTCCAAGGCCCAGGTTAGTTACACATTCTTTCAGCCTTCTCTGATAAGCCTAGATTAGGTTCATTGTCCCTTTGAGGTCGTCTAAGATTTCTAACACAATACTTATGTTTATAACCATCTATTTACTTATGTTCCCTTTCATTGGACTATAAAGTCCTTAAGGGCAGGAACTATGTCACTTTCATATTTGAATCCTTAATAATTAGCATTGTCTCTAGTTTTCAGCAATGCTGCACAAAATCTTGGGCATCCAGGAAATGTGTGTAGAGTGGATGGTTACTTATTTATCCCACAGGAATCTCAAATTCAGAGTTTCCAAAACTTAAAAAAATAAGTGGTAGAATGGACTTGGGGCCCCAGATTGGGGCTACATTACGTTGTAATGTACCCATGGACAAGTTTCTTAATCTCCCTGTGCTTAATTTGATTCACCTATGAAATGAAGATAATAATTGCATTTATTTCAAGGGTCATTCTATTAGAACATAATATTCTATTAGAACAGTGTTATTATATCTACAGCCCTTAGAAATCATCTGACTCAGGATAACACTTAGTAAACCTTAGATGTTGCTATTTGATAATCAACCCTACAAAAAAATGTTATATATGGGCATCCATGCTGAAGAATTTTTCTTACCTAGAGTGATCCTGTTATGTACACTATACTGTGGTAGGTTGGCGGGGGTTTAGGGGAGCTATCAATCAAACAAGGTTTCAGTAAATTCACCCTGTGACTGTCTCACCTTGATGCTTTTGTAATCAGGCAGCACAGATGGAAGAAATGCAAACTGGGAGACTGGAGGATTTCCTATACATGGCACACTGAGGTATGAAAAATTGTTGAAATGGTACCACAGAATACTGACTACTTGTCCTTTGAAAGGGAAGACCTGAGGCAACCTGAGCTTCAGTACACAGAAAGCATCCTAAAATGTCCTCTGTTGAGGTTGTGCTATCTCAGTGGGCTTACATATGATTCCCAATGACAGTGATGCCTGTGTGCTGCCTAGTCTCCAAGCACTTCAAAAGGACTTCATGCAGATCAAATCAGGTTTTACTATGGCACTTCTGGAAGTGGATAATAATAATCATCTGCATTTTCCCTAAAAGAGAAAGTGACACACAAAGAGGTGAAATCCCCTGAGCTGGGTCACAAACTCCCTGATGATACCAGGCACTGGAACTCTGGCCTGCACACATCTCCGTTATTGGTTTTCATACCAAGTTGCCTTAGGACCTGCTCCATGACTGAGCGACCCAAACTGCACTTCCCAACTAGACTAACTCTTTTCTATTGTCTTTGACAAGTTAATGATCCATCTTGCTTCCATTTTTCTCATCTGTAAAATTGAGATTAAATGAGATAACTTGTCCAAAGCTTTGTTCATGGTCTGACACATGATAAGCTTTAAACAACTGTTAGCTATTATTATATGGAGGTTCTATTAAATTTTGTTTAAAAGAAAAGGTATGCCCAAAATAAAAATTGGAAACTACAATAGAATGTTTCTCATATAAAGGATGATAATTATATTTTTAATTTTGCTCTACAGAATAAAAATTCCCATCGATCTTTAAATAAAAGCAAACTACAGACTCTCAAAATTATAAGAAGTTTCTTCTACCAAGATTTATCCCAACTGTGGCTTCCTTGGTATCATGGAATAATCTAGAAAAAGTAGAGCCAGAACTGGAAGCAAAATTATGGAGAAATTTATATGTCTTGTAATGTCCATAAGCTTCTCAAGAATAGTTCACATATTGTCCTCATGCTTTGGTCAGAGTCCTACACTTTTATTCCTTTGTCTAGTCCATGGCATCTTCCCTACAATATCGAGCAATCCCCCTCCCCAGACCACAACAACCTATCTCCCGTAAGACATAATCTGGGTTGTTAGTCATAGAAATTATAAAGAAGCTTTGGGAAAACCAAGATGGTGGCATAAGCAAACACCAGTACTCACCACCTCCCACAACCACATCAAAATTATAACTAAAATATGAAATAGCAATCAGTCAGAACCGCCTGAAAGGTGGCTAAATGGAAGTCCTACAACTAGAGATGTAAAGAAGAAAGCACACCGAGACTGGTAGGAGGAGTGGAGGCACAGAATGGGCTGATCCAACACTCATGTGTTCTGTTTTCTTACTCAAGAGGGATATCTTGGCTGCAGAACCCCCCCCCCCC
>NW_005356519.1:3439751-3455596 GCF_000412655.1 Myotis brandtii
GGGATATCTGGGCTGCAGACCCCCCCCCCCCCCATGAGGAGCTTGGGGTCCCAGTCCTACACCAGACCCCCAGCCCAGGATTCCAGAGCTGGGAAGAGAAGTCCCCATAACATTGGACTGTTAAAAACCAGTGGGGATTATGGCTGTGACACAGAGGCTGCTGGAGACCCAGGTGTTCCTCTTAAAGGGCTGGCACACAAATTTACTCAGACTTGATCTCCAGTGCCAGGCAGCTTTGGGGGATCCAGACACATACAGGAAGGAACTGGATTGTCTGGCATCTTGACAGGAACTTGGGGTGGCTTTCTCCCAGATGCAGGGTCCTCACAGGGGTCACTGTTCCTATGCTGGGACCTCCCCTATAGCAGAGCTGACTAGAAGCCATATCTGTGTTTTCATCAGCTTGGCTCACACTGTTTGCTCTGCCCTGGTGATTCCCTGAGACCCTGTCCCATCCAATTTGCAGCCCTACCCAAGCTGTTTGAAGCTGCTTTTCCATATGAATGGCCTGTTCTGGCTCAGGCTTCAGACTTTGCTCAAATCTTTCAAACAGACAGCAGCTGGCCTCAGCATGCCCCAAACATATCAATAAAAGGCCCAAGACCTGGCACTAGTACCATCCTGCCTTGCTTCACAGCTGGGCCTTCCCTGGGCACTTCACAAGGCCAATAGAAGTAGCAGCCGTCTGCAGACCTCTCTGTAGCTCCTGTTAGGTGGCCCCAGGCAGTGGCTGACTTTGCACCTCCTGGGAGGCCCCGGAGTCAGTGCACCCAGTGCACAGCTTCAGACCAGACCAGATTACAACTCTACACATCCACAAGTGACACACTCAAGGGGAAGACTCTGAGCACCAAAGCCCCACTGAAGCAAGTCCTGCTCCACAGGGGTGTCTCCTGCACAGCAGCTCTTACATTGTAATCACAGCCAATTGGCCTGGAGGTCAATTCCTCCCAGTGACACCAACAGCAATCAAAGCTCAACTACAAGACTGTGCATGTAGGTGCACTCATGTAACTGGGGATGCTGAGCCACTGGGCCCTACAGGACACCTATTACACAAGGCCACTCTACCAATTCCAGGAGACAGAGCAGCTCTGCCTAACACATAGAAACAAACACAGGGAAGCAGCTAAAATGTGGCCACAAAGAAACAGGTCACAAATGAAAAAAATGGAAGAAAACTACTGGACACAGACTTCAAAACCATGGTCATAAGGTTATTCAGGGATCTTAATGAGAGCTTCAAGGGACTCCAAGAGTGCTTTAAGGGACTTAGTGAGAATGTCAAAGACATGAAAAAGGATCAGTCAGAAATTAAGCACACAGTAACTGAAGTAAAGAATAACTTACAGGGATTCAATAGTAGAGCATATTAGTCCAAGAATCAAATCAATGATTTGGATGAGGAAGCAAAAAACACCCAATCAGAAGAGCAAACAGAAAAAAGAATCCAAAAATATGAAGATAGTATAAGGAGCCTCTGGGACAACTTTAAGTGTAACAACATTCACATTATGGCGGTGCCAGAAGGAGAAGAAAGAGAGCAAGATACTGAAAACCTATTTGAAGAAATAATGACAGAAAACTCCCCCTACCTGGTGAAAGAAATAGACTTACAAATTCAGGAAGTGCAAAGAGTCCAAAACAAGAGGACCCAAAGAGGCCCACACCAAGACACATCATAATTAAAATGCCACGGTTAAAGACAGCAAAAGAAAAGCAGTTAGTTACTTATAAGAGAGTGCCCATAGGACTGTATGGTGCTGATTTCTCAAAGAAACTTTCCAGGCCAGAAGGGAGTGGCAAGAAATATTCAAAGTGGTGAATAGCAAGGACCTACAACCAAAGGCCTACAACTTAGCTTCCCAGCAAAGCTATCATTTAGAATTGAAGGTCAGATAAAGAACTTCACAGATAAGGAAAAGCTAAAGGAGTTCATCACCACCAAACAGTACTACACGACATGTTGAAGGGTATTCTTTATGAAGAGGAGGAGGGGAAGGAGGAGGAAGAAAAAAACTGAACATTAAAATGGCAATAAATACATGTCTATCAATTGAATCTATAAATCAAAATAAATGAGCAAGAAATCTAATGATGAACTGGTGAATAAAATAGAATCAGAGGCATGGAAACATGGAACAGACTGACAAATCTCTGAGGGAAGGGGGAAGGGGAAGGGAAGAGATTAGCCAAAGATCTTACATGCATATATGCATTACCTATGGACACAGACAATAGGGTGGTGAAGGACTGGGGCAGGAACCAGGTGGAGGGGAACAATGGGGACACCTGTAATACCCTCAACAATAAATATTTTAAAATAAATAAATAAATAATTTGTGGCTCAAAGAAGAAATTAAAAAAAGAAGAAGCTTTGAATTTTTCTCATTTTGGTGTCCCATCCAGGCCTCTGAGCTATTATGGCTGATGCCACTGTCAATAGTTAATAGTAGCTAGCAGTTAATCCTATATAATAAAAGCCTAATATGCTAAGTGTCCGGTCATCCGGTCAGCCATTCAACCAATCAAAGCGTAATATGCTAATGATATGTTAAGGCCCTCAACTGCTCACTATGATGCGCACTGACCACCAGGGAGCAGATACTCTGACCAGGTTAGCTTGCTGATGGGGTCCGGCTGATTGGGACTGAGTTAGATGGGCCAGACACGCCCTGGAGCACTCCTGCAGTCCCTCCACAGCTGGCCAACCTCCAGCCTCCCTCCCTGCCCCAATCATGTGACACTGTGGTCCCTCAGCCTGGCCTGTGCCCTCTCACAATCCAGGACCCGTTGGGGGATGTTGGAGAGCCAGTTTCGGCCCGACAGCAGAACGGCCACAATAAGAAGGTAGAAGCTTTGGGGCACATCAACTTCTTGGTACTAAGCATACCACTTAAACCCGTATACAATATTCTCAGTAAATGGATCTGCACATCAAAATAAGATAAGAATCAGAATTACATCAAAGTGTAGGCTGTAAAAAGCACCAAGGCAAAAGGGAAAATATATATAGGCTCTGGGTGACTTCACCCTTACATTATGAATTTAGCCTATTTTTGAAGGTGTTACCCATTGTTTAGAAGGCAAAGTTAATGAGAAAGGCTATCTGCAGATTCCTACCACTTAAACTGGGAGAATACAACCTACCCCAAGTCTATTTGTGTATCCTACTTTTACACCTACCCAACAGCAGGCACTTTAGAGAGGTACTAATTCAACTTCTAACCCAGTATAACAAATATTTTCAGCTGTGGGACCTATTGTCTCTGTCACAACTACTCAACTCTGTTAGTGTAGTGCAAAGGAAAGCATGGACAATACGTGAACAAATGAGTGTGAAGTAATAAAGATCTTTGTCCCTCAGCCAGGAATCTCTCATGTTTTCTTTCCAGCATCTATAAATTTGTAGCAGCCCAACTTACTAGCTTACAGATAGGATAAAATTTCAGGCACAGTTTATAATGATTCTCCTAGCCTGTATATTAGTTCACTAATGCTTTCTTTATTGTTGTCAAATCTGTTATTAAACCTATCTAATGAGATTTCAATTTCTGTTATTGTATTTTTAAATTTTTTTCTTTATTGCTGGAAGTATTAGAGATTTCTCCTATTTTCCCCCATTGCCTCCCTCCACCCAGTTCCCACCACCCCCAGTCCTCTATTGTCTCTGTCCATGGGTTAGTTTTTTAGCTCTAGAAGATCCATTTGATTCTTTGTATAACTTCCAGTTCTCTATTCAGATTCCCCATCTAATTATCAATAAAAAAATTAACTCATACTTATTTTAAATCCCCTGATTAATTCTAATATCAGTATTGCCTCTGGCTGTATTTATATTGTTTGATTTTTTTCTTGCTTTTTGGTGGTTTTATCTCCAAGTTACCTCATACTTTATTTAATGTCAGAATACAGAAAAAAAATTGGAGAGATAATTTATCTTCCTTTAGAAATGATTTACATTTTCTCCTATGAGGCAATTAGGCAGGAGTATCTGATCCAATCCAATCCAATCCAGGGATTGAGGTGATTTAAGGCATGGTTTTGGTCTTTGCAAGGGTTAATCTATTTTTTGTTATGAAAATCTTGTTATAGCTTTTCAGGAGTCCCAACTGAAATCCTTGGGTGTTTACCAAGAGCAATACTTTTAGGAAGACTCTGAACTCCATTTTTTGTCTCCCTTAACCTACAAATGTACTGTAATCTGTGCTCAGCTTTTCAGCCTCTAAGTCAGAAGCAGATGAATAAAATCCAAATAGGAAGGGACACTACACTGTTCATGGCTAGGACTCAGAACTGAAAATTCTTGTCCAAGATGGCAAGATGGACACACCAAATCTGTAACACTATTTCAGAGGGAACTATTAACTCTGAAATAATGCCAGAAACTAGCTGAGTGACTCCTTCACATTGGGTGAACAAGAAAAAAACCACACATTAAAATGGGTAGAAAATGCTGAGACACACTCTTGCCATAAACCCCATTTCCAGTACAATAACGTACAATCTGGAAGGTACTTATGACTCCGGCTTCTCCCTGAGGAGTAAGGGCTTAAATCCAACACCAATTTTTAAAACTCCTGCCTGAAGGACAGGCCCCCAACACTCTAGTTCTAAAAGCTAGTGGATCTAGGTCCACGAGACCCACAAGACCATAGCAAATAAATAACAGTACCTAATGGGCTCATAAGGACCAACATGGTTTTCCCCCCAGGGCTCAGTATAGAAGCAGCAAATAGAAATGTCTCTCTCTGACTTTCCCTGAAAGAGGCCTATTTTCATATATTCAAAGCTTTAAGTATATGGGTCAGGATTCTAATTGAACACAGTTCTAGGAGCCTATTGTGATCCTTTCCTGAGACTGGGAGGTCAGTGGTGCCATCTCCATGTTCTCTCTCTCTGCCCCACTCCAGGTGGCAAGTGTCTCTATAAATGGAGGTTGGACACATCTCTGGCACTCTGGCTTTTGTGGCTGCTGCCCAGAGGACACATACCTTGAAAGTATGGCTCTAGTGGGCCAGAAGGGCTTATGTTCTTGATTTCAAAAGATTTGCAGCAAACAAAGGAACAGTTCTTAGCCAGATATCTTTCCAAGGCTCAACAAAGAGGCAGCAGACAAAAACACTGAACTAGGATTCTTTCCCTGAAAGAGGCCTATTTGCATAATCTTAAAAGTTGCAGCCTGAAGGTCAGACTTCAAATTTAGCACACTTTTAGGCTGACTGCTATTCTACCCAGAGACCAAGAAGGTCTGCTTATCATCTCCACATTCTTCCTGTGACCAGATCCAGGCCATCAGTATTTCCATGGAAGGATATTAGGCACATGATTGGGGCCCTGGTTTTTATGGCTATAGCTCAGGGACACAGCCTTTATAACCTGGCTCTGGTGGCCAGCAGGGTTTGAATTCAAAGATCCCACAAGACTTCAGTAAACAAAGAAACAGTTCTTAATTAGCTATCTCCTCAGAGCTCAGTGCACAGGGAGAAGACAGAAATGTCCACTTCCTAGCCTTTTCCTAAAAAGTCTATTTGCATACTTTAGAGCAGCTACCAGAGGCTCTAGTTTCCAATGAGACTGCATTTAGATGCTGACTAAAGTCCTTCTCTTTGGTACACTGACAGGTCTTTCCCCAGAATCAACTCCTGGGAGCTACTAAAAGTAAAACAGGCTGCTTGGACAATCACAGAAGTTTGAGAGAAAAACCAAGAGCGGGGGCTGGACTGAATAAGATTATTCTCCTACAGGAAACCACTCTGTCAAGAAAAGTTTGAGAGAAAAACCAAGAGCTGGGGCTGGACTGAATGATAAGATTATTCTCCTACAGGAAACCACTCTGTCAAGACTGGGAGATGTAGGTATTAAATCTGATGCATAGATTTCAATGCAGAGTCAAGGAAAATGAAGAAATATAGGGATATGGTCCAGATATGAAACCAACATAACACTCCAGAAACAGACCTTGATGAAATGGAGATAAATGGTTTACCAGAGAAGGAGTTCAAAATAATAGTCACAAAAAACTAATAATGGTCATAAAGATGCTCACTGAGGTCTGAAAAACAATGTGTGAATAAAGTGATAATTTAAACAAATAGATAGAAAATATTTAAAAATACCTAACAGAAACCACAGAGCTGAAGAAAGCAATAACTGACCTGAGAACTTCAATAGAGCAGTTCAGCAGCAGACTAGATAGATCAAGTGGAAGAAAAGATCAGCAAACTTGTAGTGAGGGCAGTGAAATTCATCCAATTATCTAACTGCTAACTGATATCCTCCACTATGGGACACTGACAGGCCTTGGCACAGCCTCGACTATTGGAAGCCGTTAAAAATAAATAGGCTGCAAAATGGGGAGACAGAGCAACATTCCAAGTGAAATGAAAGACCAGGAGAAACTCCAGAAAAAGAGCTCAATGAAATGGAGGCAAGCATTTTACCAGATAGAGAGTTCAAAAGAATGGTTATAAGATGCTCAGGGAACTTAGTGAGAACTACAAGGAACTTAGTGATAACTATAGTAGTGAAAGGGGTTTTAAGGGTACAATAGGCAGGTTTAGGAAGTTTTAGGAATTAGGGGGTCCATAGGGGAGGGCTTGGAGCTGCCCAAAGGCATACATTCACAGAGAAGAAGAAGAGGTGACACAGGATAAGGTGAGAGGAAGACATCCATTCACATAAGATAGGAAAAAACAACAGGCTATGGGGAAAAAGAGGAAACAAACTTTCACAGAGGATAGAGAACTGCTGAAAAATGGGAGAAAAAAGGAATAGATTTTCACAGGAGATAGAGAATCCTATCACTGAAGGGGGAGAGAGTTTGGGGGGATTTGAGCTTTGAAACTGATATAGTGACCAATTAGAAGGCAGTATGAAGAAACAAAGAACTGCAGTCTTTATAAACCTTAGCAAAAAAGAGCTTAGTGGGTCCCCCCTTTGGGACCTCCACCCTACATGGGATTCTGTGCTTGCTTCCAATAAATTTCTACCCTTTTCATCTACCACCTTTTTCCGTGGCTTCATTCTTTGAATCCACCTGGACAAGAACCCAGGAAAGAAACCACCCTTGTATTCTGCTCAGAAAAACCACCGACACAGTAGCATGAAAAAGTACATAGAAACCATAAAAAAGAACCAGTCAGAAATAAAGAATACAATATCTGAAATGAAGAATGCACTAGAATGAATAAATAGTAGATTAGATGAAGCAGAGGGTCAAATCAGGGATTTGGAAGTCAAGGTAGCAGAACACACCCAATTAATGCAGCAAAAAGAAAAAAAATAATTTAAAAAAATGTGGTAGTTTATGGGATCTTTAAAATGTAAAGTATATCAACATCTGCATCATATGGGTTCCAAAGGGAGAAGAGAGTGAGCGAGAGATAAGGAACCTATTTGAAGAAATAATGACTGAAAACTTCCCTAACCTGATGAAGGAAAACAACACAGGGAGTCCCAAACAAGATGATCCTAAAGAGGCCCATACTAACACACATCATAATTAAAATGACAAAGGCTAAAAAAAAAAAAAGAGAGAATTCTAAAAGCAGCAAGAGAAAGACAGTTTGTTACCTAAATGGAAGCTTCCATAAGACTGTCAGCTGATTTTTCAACAGAAATATTTCAGGCCAGTAGAGATTGGTATGAAATATTCAAAGTGATGAAAAGCAAGGGCCTACAACCAAGACTACTTTACCAAGCAAGGGTATATTTAGAATGGAAGAGAAATAAAGAGCTTCCCAGATTTAAAAAAAAGCTAAATAAGTTCGATATCACCAAACCAGTATTACAAGACATGCTAAAGGGTCTTCTTAAAAAAGGAGGAGAAGGAGGAGAGGCACATAATTAAAAGAATAATATGACAATAAATATGTACCTATCAATAATCACTTTAGCCCAGCTGGTTTGACTCAGTAGTTGAGCATTGACCTACGAACCAGGAGGTCATGGTTCAATTCCCGGTCAGGAGTGTGCAGGAGGCAGCTGATCAATGATTCTCATCATTGATGTTTCTATTTCTATCTCCCTCTCCCTTCCTCTCTGAAATAAAAAAAAATACGTATTTTTAAAAATCACTTTAAATGTAAATGGCTTAAATGCTAATAAAAAGACAGAGTAGGCCTAGCCAGTTTTTCTCAGTGGTTAGAGCATTGGCCCATGGAGTGAAGGGTCTCAGGTTCAATTCCAATCAAGGGCATATATCTCAGTTGCAGGCTCAATCCCTGGCCACAGTCAGGGCACATGTTGGAGGCAACTAATCAATGTGTCTCTCCCACATCCATCTTTCTTTCTCTTTGTCTCTCCCCCTCCCTTCCCCTTTCTCTAAAAATCAATGGGAAAAATATCCTTGGGTGAGGATTAACAACAACAAAAAGGACAGGGTAGCTGAGTGAAAAAGAAAGCAATGTGTGTGTATGTATGTGTGTGTATGTGTGTATGTGTGTGTGTGTGTGTGTGTGTGTGTGTGTATATATATCTTCACATATATATGTATATATATATGTATATATCCTATACAATAAATAGGTAATATGCAAATTAACCTTATGCCCTCACAAGATGGCTGACTACAACCAGGCCGGCAAGGGGGCTAGTGAGGGATGACCAAATGACTGAACAAGCAGGCTGCGTGAAGCGACCAGGCCAGCAGGAGTGGCAGTTGGGGGTGATTAGGCTAGCAGGGGGGGCAGTGAGGGGTGCCCAGGCAGACAGGCAGGTGAGTAGTTAGGAGCCAGCAGTCCCGGATTGTGAGAGGAATGTCCGTCTGCTGGTTTAGGTCCAATCCCACTGGCTCCTAACTGCTCACCTGCTTGCCTGGTCGCCCCTCACTGCCCCTGCCCCCGCCAGCCTGATCACTACTAACCGCCTCTGCCTGCCAGCCTGATCGCCCCTTACTGCCCCCGCTGCCGGCCTGGTTGCCCCACGCAGCCTGCTGTTCAGTCTTTTGGTCGTCCCTCACTAACCCCCCTGCCGGCCTTGTATTAGCTGTCTAAAGAGACCCACATCAGAATGAAAGGTACATAAAGACAAAGTAAAAGGATGGAAAAATATATTTCAGGCAAATGGAAATGAAAAAAAAAAATCTGGGTAGCAATATTTATATCTGACAAAATAGACTTTAAAACAACAGCTATAGTAAGAGACAAAGAAGGACACTACATAATGATAAAGGGAGCAATCCAACAAGAAGATATAACATAAGATATACTTGTAAACATTTATGAACCCAACAAAGGAGCACCTAAATATATAAAACAAATCTTGATGAACATAAAGGAGAGATCAATAATAATACAGTCATAGTAGGGAATTTTAACACCTCATTGACATCAATAGATCTTCCAGACAGCAAATCAACAAGGAAACAGTGGCCTTAAATTACTCACTAGATTAGATGGATTTTAATTGATAGCTTCAGATTATTTTACCCAAAAAAGGAGAATATACATTCTTTTCAAGTACACATGAAATATTTTCTAGGGAAGTCCACATGTTAGGACACAAAACAAGTATCAAATTTAAGAAGACTGAAATCATATCAGACATCTTCTCTGACCATAATTGTACGGAACTACAAATCAATCACAAGAAAAAACCCTAAAAAACACACAAAGATATGGAGGCTAAATAAAATGTTACTAAACAGTAAATGGGTTAAGAATAAGATCAAGGAAGAAATCAAAAGATACCTTGAAACAAATGAAAATGAGAACACAACAATCCAAAATCTATGGGACACAGTGATAGCAGTCCTAAGAGGATAATTCTTAGTAATACAGGCCTACCTCAAGAAACAAGAAAAATCTCAAATAAACAATCTAACTTTACACATAAAGAACCCAGAAAGAGAACAACAAACAAGCCCAAAGTGAATAGAAGAAAATAATAGAGATCAAAGCAGAAATAAACAAAATAAGAGTCTAAAAAAGCAATACAAAAGATCAACGAAGCCAATAGATGATTTTCTATGAAAAGATACATAAGTGACAAACCTTTAACCATATTCATCAAGAAAAAAAGAGAGAGGACCCAAATAAATAAAATCAGAAATAAAAAGAGAAATAATAACAACTGACACCAAAGAAATACAAAGGATTGTAAGAAAATATTATGAACAACTATATGCCAACAAATTGAGCAATCTGGAAGAAATGGATAAATTCCTAGAAACAAACTATCTTCCCAAATGGAATCAAGACAAATCAGAAAATCTGTTTAAACCAATTACAACTAATGAAATTGAAGAATTAAAAAAAACTCTCAACAAACATGTGAATTTTACCAAATATTCAAAGAACTAACTCCTATTCTTCTCAAACCATTCCAAAAAATTCAAGAGAAGGGAAGACTCCCAAGCTAATTTTATGAGACAAGCATTATCCTAATTCCAAAACCAGATAAAGACACTATAAAGAAAGAAAATTATAGGCCAATATCACTGATGAACATGGATGCTAAAATCCTCAATAAGATGTTAGCAAACGAGATCCAGCAACACATTAAAAAGATCATACACCATGATCAAGTGGGATTTATTCCGAGGATGCAAGGTTGGTACAATACCCTAAAATCAATAAATTAGTAATACAGGCCTACTTCAACAAACAAAAAAAATTTCAAATAAACAATCTAACTTTACACATAAAGAAACTAGAAAGAAAACACCACGTAAACAAAATGAAAGTTTAAAACCGCATTATCATATCAATAGATGAGAAAAAACATGTGAAAAAAACCATTTATGATAAAAACTATCATCAAAGTGGGAATAGAGGGAATATCTCTCAATGTAATAAAGGCCATATATGGAAAATCTGCAGCCCAAACCTATAGGGCAGAAACTAAAAGGGTTTCCATTAAGAACAGGGACAAGAGAGAGATGCGTGCTTTCACCACTCTTTCTCAACGTAGTACTGGAAGTCCTAAGTATGATAATCAGATAAGAAAAAGAAATAAAAGGCATCTAAATTGGAAAGAAAGCAGTAAAACTGTCATTATTTGCAGATGACATTATACTGTATACAGAGAACCCTAAAGATTCCATCAAACTTAAATGTAAGATGAGAAACCATAAAAATCTTAGAGGAATCCACAGGCAGCAAAATCTCAGACATATGCCGAAGCAATATCTTCACCAATACAGCTCCTAGGGCAACAGAAACTAAGGAGAAAATAAACAAATGGGACTACATCAAAATAAAAAGCTTCTGCACAGCAAAAGAAACCATCCAACAAAACAACAAGAAAGCCCACTGCATGGGAGAACATATTTGACAATATTATTGCTGATAAGGGTTTAATCTCCAACATTTACAGGGAACTCATACAACTTGACAAAAGGAAGATAAACAATCCAATCAAAAAATGGGCAAAGGACCTAAATAGAAACTTTTCAAAAGAGGGCATACAGAAGGCCAAGAGACATATGAAAACATACTCAAAGTCACTAATCATCTGAGAGATGCAAATCAAAACAACAATGTGGTACTATCTCACACCTGTCAGAATGGCTATCATCAACAAATCAACAAACGACAAGTGCTGGTAGGATGTGGAGAAAAAGGAACCCAACTCTGAAAGAGAAACTAAAAGATACCTAGAAATAAACTTAACCAAGGAGGTAAAAGACATGTACTTGGAAAACTATAGGACATTGAAAAAAGAAATAGAGGAAGATACAAACAAATGGAACCATGTATTATGTTTATGGATTGGAAGACTTAACATCATTAAAATGGCTATACTACCCAAAGCAATATGTAGATTCAACACAATCCCTATTAAAATACCAATGGCATACTTCATAGAGCTAGAACAAATACTGCAAAATTTATATGAAACCATAAAAGACCCCCGAATAGCTGCAGCAATCTTGAGAAAGAAGAACAAAGTAGGAGAGATCACAGTGCCAGATATCAAACTATACTACAAAACCATTATAAAGCCCAAACATCCTGGTACTGGCACAAGAACAGGCATATAGACCAATGGATCAGAGCAGAGACCCCTGAATTGACCCACGCCATTACGGTCAATTAATATTTGACAAAGGAGGCAAGAACATACAATGGAGTAAAGACAGTCTCTTCAATAAATGGTATTAGGTAAACTGGACAGACACTTGCAAAAAGATGAAACTAGACCACCAACTTATACCATACACAAGAATAAATTCAAGATGAATAAAAGACTTAAATGTAAGGCATGAAACCATAAAAATCTTAGAGGAGAACATAGGCAATCAAATCTCAGATATCTCATGTAGCAATATATTTACGGATCCATCTTCTAGGGCAAATGAAACTAAGGAAAAAGTAAACAAATGGGACTACATCAAAATAAAAAGCACAGCAACAGAAACCACCATCAAAATAAAAATGGAACCCACTCTATGGGAGAACATATCTGCCAATGATATATCTGATAAGAGGTTAATATCCAAAATATGTATAGTATTCATACAATTCAACAAACAAAAGACAAACAATCCAATTAAAAAATGGGCAGAAGACTTGAATAGGCATTTCTCCAAAGATGACATACAAATGGCCAAGAGACATATGAAAAAATGCTCAAATAATTAATCATCAGGGATATGCAAATTAAAACCACAATGAGATATCACCTCACACCTGTCAGAATGGCTATTATCAAAAAATCAACAAACAACAAGCTCTGGTGAGAATGTGGAGAAAAAGAAATGCTAGTTCACTGCTGGTGGGAATGCAGATTGGTGCACCCACTATGGAAAACAGTAGGGAGTTTCCTCAAAAAATTAAAAATGACCCAGTGATCCCATTTTTGGGAATATATCCTAAAAACCCCAAGACACCATCAGAAAGAATATATGCACCCCTATGCTCATAGCAGCATTATTTACAATAGCTAAGATTTGTAAACAGCCCAAGTGCCCATCAATAGATAAATGGATAAAAAAGAGCTGTGGGACATTTACACAATACCGTACAGCTGTAAAAAAGAGGGAACTCTTACCCTTTGGGACAGCATGGTTGGACCTGGAAAATATGCTGAATGAAATAAGCCAATCTGAGAAGAACAAATATCACATGATTTCACTTATTTATGGAATCTAATGAACAAAATGAATTGACTAGCAAAATAAGACCCAAAGCATGGAGGCATGGAACACACTGCCATACCTCAATGTGGGGTTGGGGGGACGAGAAGAAATAAACCAAAGAACTTATCCTATATGATAAAAGGGTAATATGCAAATCGACTGAATGGTGGAACCACCGGTCACTAAGATGCTCAATTCAGGAGCTGCCCCATGATGGTCAGTGTGCTCCCACAGGGGGAGTGCTGCTCAGCCAGAAGCCGGGCTGACAGTTGGTCAGTACAGCGGCGGTAGTGAGAGCGGGCCTAAGCTGTTAGACATCCCCCAAGGGCTCCCGGACTGCTAAAGGGCATAGGCTGGGCTGAGGGACCCCACCCCCGCCCCCCAGTACACGAATGTCGTGCACTGGGCCTCTAGTATACTTATATACCTAGCCCATGGACTGGGGCAATAGGGTAGTGACGACCTGGGGTGGGAGGGATTAGGGGCTGGGAGGAAGGGAGTAAAGGGAGGGGGGGGAATGGGAGATATCCGTAATACTATCAACAATAAAAAAAATATATTAAAAAAAGTTAGACTTGAAACCATAAAAATCCTAGAAGAAAACATAGGCAATAAAATCTCAGACATTTCTCATAGCAGTATTTTTGCCAATATATCTCCTCAGGCAAGGGAAACAAACACAAGAAAAAAATAAACAAATGGGACTACATCAAACTAAAAAGTTTTTGCACAGCAAAGGAAACTTAACAAAACGAAAAGACAACCCACTGAATGGGAGAACATATTTGTCAATGATACATCTGACAAGGGATTAGTATCTAAAATTTATAAAGAACTTATACAACACAACATCAGAAAAATAAACAATCCAATTAAAAATGGGCAAAGGACCTGATTAGACACTTCTCCAAAGAGGTCGTACAGATAGCCAATAGACATATGAAAACATAAATTAAAACTATAATGAGATATCACCTCACACCTGTCAGAATGACTATCATCAATAAATCAACAAACAACAAGTGTTGGCAAGGATGTGTAGAAAAGGGAACCCTAATGCACGGTTGGTGGGAATACAGATTGGTGCAGCCACTGTGGAAAGCAGTATGGAGTTCTCTCAAAAAAATTAAAAGTGGAATTGCCTTATGACCCAGTGATTCCACTTCTGGTAATATATCTGAAGAAACCTGAAACACTAATTCGAAAGAATATATGCATCCCTATGTTTATTGCAGCGTTATTTACAATAGCCAAGATTTGGAAGCGGCCCAACTGCCCACCAGTAGATGAGTGGGTAAAAAAACTAGGGTACATTTGCACAGTGGAATACTGTTTGCTAAAAAAAAAAAATAATAAAAGAAGGAAATCTTACCTTTTGCAACAGCATGGATGGACCTAGAGAGTATTATGCTAGGTGAAATAAGCTAATCAGAGAAAGACAAGCACCATATGATTTCACTTATATGTGGAATCTAATGAACAAAATAAACAGGCGAGCAAAATAGAAATAGACTCATAGATACAGAGAACAGACTGACAGTTGTCAGAGGGAAGGGCGTTCTGGGACTGGGTGAAAAAGGTGAAGGGATTAAGAAAACAAGAAGAAAACACCCCCAAACCCTCATAGACACAGACAACAGCATGGTGATTACAAGAGGAAGGGGGCTGGGAGAGGAAGGAGAGGATAAAGGACAGATAAATGATGATGGAAGGAGACTTGACATGGAGTGGTGAACACAAAATACAATATACAGTTGATGCATTATAGAATTGTACATCTGAAACATATGTAATTTTATTAACCAATGCCACACCAATAAATTCAATAAAAATGAAAAGTAGCAATAAAATAGGCTGCTTAGACACCCACAAAGGTTTAAGAGACAATCAAAAGCTAGGGCAGGGTTGAAAGATACATTTCATCACTTACATGAGGCCACTTCTTCAAGACTAAGAGGTAGCTGTTTTATCTAAGGTACAGACACCAACACAAAGTCAAAGAAAATAAAGAAATAAAGGAATATGTTGCAAACAACAACAAAAAAGCGAGGGAAAAACTCAGAAAAAAAAGATTTTAATAAACAGGAAAAGTTGTTTTACTTGATAAATAGTTCAAAATAATGCCCATCAAGTTCAAGAGAAGAATGGATGAACAAAAGAGAATTTCAACAAACTTTTGGTGTTTTCAAAGGTAATCTCCCAGGGTTATAGCAGTCTCTCAATATCAGGATTTTGCATTATTTTTAAGTTTAAGAAATGGACTCTAGTAGGATCAAATTGGGAATCTTGAGTTAAATGTTCATATTTTCCCCGTACCTGATTTTTCTATATACCTATGTGATTCAATGAAATTAATTAGCTTGGTTATTCCCTGTAAAAACAAAGACAAAGCCTGGAAATGGTATCTGCCACATTTCTAACACAGTATGTACAGCACCCGGATGGCCACTGTTCAGACACAGCCAGCAGTCCAAGGAAGGGGACGATGATGGAGAAAGCGACCTTCTTTCCGGAAGCTCTCCCTATGGATGTGGGTTATGACAGGGAAAGTAGCATACTATGAATTTCTGTAATAAATTGTTTAAGGTTTGTGTAATAAACTGAGGAACAGGAAACACCACAGTCTTATTTCTGTAATAAGAGTGTCACTATTGGTCTAGAGCAGCAGTTCTCAACCTGTGGGTCGCGACCCCTTTGGCGGTCAAACGACCCTTTCACAGGGGTCGCCTAAGACCATCCTGCATATCAGATATTTACATTA
>NW_005356519.1:3456438-3526577 GCF_000412655.1 Myotis brandtii
GGGAGATGCAGCTTCCAAACCTGAGCTCATGTGGACCTTGTTGTAGGTGATACTAGCTTTAGAGGAGATACTGGGTTCCAATGAGGTCCTGCTGCCTCACACAGACAGGGCCCCATTGGACCCAGGTTTCACTGAAGCCCATGTAAGGCAAGGCTCTGGTTAGGAGATGCTCAACGCCTGTAATCATAGGGTGTTAGAGTTGGAAGAGGTCTCCAGACTAAAGCCAATTAACCAAATGAGGAAACTGAGGCTAGAAAAGGTTGGGCAATGCTCCAGGTGACACAAAATGGTAGTATCAGAACTGAATTTGAACCTGAAATTTCCCCCCACTGCCCAATGCTGACACTCAGTGCTCTTTATATCCAGCCCTCGCACTTTCTCTGCTGCTCAGCAAGCACAGGGATGTCAGGCAATGAGGGCAAACATGTTCAAATCTCTTACTTCCAATGAGAGAAACGACATGGAAGGGAAATTGATTATGACTTTTTTTTTCTTTTCCAAATTGAGGCTCTATTAGAGCAGCCCGACTCCTTCCCTGCTTCCCTACTTGGTGAGCCGCTCTGACCTTCTACTCAGACCAAAGGAGGGCCCGGGGAGAACCTGTCCTTTGCTCCTGACACTTCCTTTGACCCTCGGATTCTCACATCTGCCTTCTCTGGTTTTGCCTTTTCCCCATCCACACCACTCCCTGCTTCCTTAACATTTAGGCACCTAAATACAGAATCAAGTATTTAATGTGCTTTTTCTGATATTTACTTATAAAAGGTCATTGCATTAGAGCAGCGTTTTTCAACTGGTGTGCCACAAGAATTTTTAAAACATGCAACCCTGACTCTTTAGTCAGGGGCACTGACTTCTTCTCTGTTAGATTATCAAATAAAATAAATGGCAACAGCCAACACAACAATAGTTGTCTGATGTGAATGAATCAAAATTATACCTATTTCTTTTGTCATATTGGAAAAAAATATATTTTTTGGTGTGCGGCAGAATTTTAGTAATTAGTATATGTGTGCCATGAGATGAGAACAGTTGAAAATTGCTGCACTAGAACTTTAAGAAGAGATGCAAAGGAACTCAAATAACATGCAATAAGCACACCCTGTGTAACTTTCACAGTGGATATTCATGCACAAATGTTTACAGGCACAGACATTTAAAAATAGAGGCATTTATTCATGCCGGCAAATAGGTAAATGAAGTATGAAATAAAATTAGGGAGGGGACGGTGTTGAACCGGATGATCTCTAAAGATATTTCCAGGAACAAATTCTGTGATTCTTTCACGTGATGGAATCCAGTTGGGAAAAGCCTAAAATTTTCCACAGAGTTTTTTTGATTGTTTGTTCTCCAGGGTAATCCTATATAATAAAAGCCTAATATGCAAATTGACTTAATGGCAGAACGACCGGTCGCTATGATGCACACTGACTACCAGGGGACAGATGCTCAATGCAGGAGCTGCCCCCAGCCTGCAGGCCCCAGGCCAGCCAAGGCAGGTGCCAGTGGCAGTGGGGGAGGGGCCCAATTGCCCCGCTGGTTGCCCCGCAGAGGGAGGCGACCGGTGGTGGTGGCCACAGGGGGCGGGGCTGGCAAACAGGCAGTGCCAGGCTGGCCAAAGCAGGTGCCAACAGGGGTCTCCTTATCGCCCCACAGATTGGCCCTGATCGCTGGCCAGGCCTAGGGACCCTACACATGCACAAATTGCATGCATTGGGCCTCTAGTAGGAAACAAAAATCACACCCAACCACATTTAAGTTTTCTTCTGAGCGCATGGACTTTGGGTGCCCATCAGTTTGGGAATGGCAGTGCCAGTCAGGCTCTCTCTCTCACATATCAGATAAACACACCCTATGGTTATTTGTTACCATGTTTTAAAGGTCTTTAGTAAGAAGCATACCCCTTGGTCTCTGCCACAGAGAAACCTCCATAGTGCTCCCCACACAGTGGAAAAGTGTTCAACATGCACTGTGATCCTAGCTTCTCTGCCTTCGGCCTGGTCAGGACTCAGCATTTTATGGGAAAATGGATACATTTCCAGAGTGTAGAGTCCTGTGTCCCATAGCAGTGTCATCACTGCATTTACTTTAAGGATAAGATCAAGTGGTGCAGTACATGTAATAATAGACTATTATTCAATACAGCTAACATTTCTGACAAACTGACGAGTGTTTAGAGTGTTCAAAAGAAATGTAGAAAAAAAGCCACTTATAGGGCTATCAAATACTGTCATAATTTACACAGGATTATAAATTTGATAAACACTTATAGAAGTTAGAAATGTTTTTCTGAATATTGAAATGCTCTTTAAAGGTTTAATGATTGCCCTATGAAAGAACATTATGGGAATGTTTAAAAAATTTCTTAAAATTCCAGAGATTGTGGGAGTTCCAGTTCAAGATGGTGACATAGAAGGCTCCTGAAATCACTGCATCCCAGAGACACACTGAATCTACAGCAACATACACCCTCTAAAAGAAACGCAGAAACACATTGGGCAAATGAGAAAAAAAAACCCCACATTGAAATGGGTAGAAGGGGTTGAGGTACAGTCTTGTCATAAACCCCACCCATCAGGCGTGGCAACACACAATTGGGAGAAAATTCACAACTCCCAGCTTTTCCATGAGGAGTAAAGTATTTGGAATCCACATATCATACCCCAACTTTTAAGATGTTCACCTGAGAGGTGGGCCCCAAAAACATCTAGCTCTGTAAGCCAATGGAGCTTGTGTCTATGAGACCCACAGGGCAAATCAAGGTACATCTGCAAATCAACCGATGTGATATACCACATTAGCAAAATGGAGGTTAAAAATTACATGATTATCTCTACAATGCAAACAACAACAAATTTGACAAAATTCAACATCCATTCATGATAAAAACTCCCAACAAACTGTGTATAGAGGGAATGCACCTCAACTTAATAAAGCCCACATCTAACATCATGTTCAACAGACCTCAGGAAAACAGTTTATTATTTATCAGTTTAGTATAAAGGCTATGATAAAGGCTACAGATGAGCATTCTGATGGAAGAGAAGTACAGAGCAAGGTGGGAAGGGGCCTGAGCTTCTAGGCTGTTCTCCCAGAAAATCCATGTGTTCAACAACTCAGAAGCTCTCTGACCCCCATACAACTGGGATTTTTGGAGGCTTCCTCCAACTGTTAACTTCATTTCCAGTCCCTCTCCTTTCTCTAGAGAAGTGGAGGTGTGGCTGAAAATGTCAAGCTTCTATCATGGCTTGGTCTATCTAGTGACTGGCACCCATCCAGGGGTCCACCTAGAGCAGCGGTTCTCAAACTGTGTGTGGGTTGCGACCCCTTTGGCGGTCAAATGACCCTTTCACAGGGGTCACCTAAGACCATCCTGCATATCAGATATTTACATTAGGATTCATAACAGTAGCAACATTACAGTTATGAAGTAGCAATGAAAACAATTTTATGGTTGGGTCACAACATGAGGAACTGTATTTAAAGGGCCAGAAGGTTGAGAACCACTGACCTAGAGTCATCTCATTAGGGGAAAAAAGACATCCTATCACCCAGGAAGTCCCAAGGATTTAGAGCTTAGTGTCAGGAGCCAGGTCAAAGACCAAATATTAGAGCAAAAGATGCTCCTAGTGCTTTTTATCACTTCAGAAATTATGAATTTTAGATGCTCTGAGCTAGGAATTGGGGGCAGACTATATATATATATATATGCATATGGCTAATACACTGTGTCCGACCAACCGGTTGCTATGACGTGCACTGACCACCAGGAGGAAGACGCTCAACGCAGGAGCTGTCGAGCTGCAGTGACTTGGCAGTCTCAGGTGATGCACCCTGAAACCAGAGAGAAGGGAGCCCGATCCCTCACAGGGCCGTGCGATTCCACCTTTGCTGCTGGGGCATTGTCCAGTCTGAATCTGGTTTATTGCACACTTGCATTTTCATTCCACACCCTGAACCACAGCAACTTTGCAGAGTGCCCTCTTGCACTCTGGGACCCCTCGGGGGATGTCGGAGAGCTGGTTTTGGCCCAATCTCCATAGGCCAGGCCGAGGGACCCCACCTGCCAGAGGGACCCCGCTCACTCTGCAGATGCCAGGGAGGGACCGCAGGAGGGTGGCTCCAGGACATGTCTGGCCCATCTTGCCCAGTCCCGCCCTGCCGGCCACCTTCTAATTAATTTCCTTTGAATGTGCATGAATCCATGCACCGGGCCACTAGTATATATATAATATTATTTCATAATGGTACTGGCATAAAAACAGACACATAGATCAATGGGACAGAACAGAAATCCCAGAAAAAACCTAAGCATATTAATTTACAATGAAGTAGCCAAGAATATACAATTGGGGGAAGGATAGTTTCTTTAATAAATAGTGATGGGAAAATTGAACAGCCTTGTGCAAAAGAATGAAACTGGACCCCTATTTTATACTGCACATAAAAACCAACTCAAAATGGATAAAGGTTTCAACATAAAACCTGAAAATATAACCCCTAGAAGGAAACACAGGGGTAAGTTCCTTGGCATCAGTCTTTGCAATGGGGTTTTGGATTTGACACCAGAAGAAAATGTAACAAAAGTAAAAATTAAACAAGTGAAACTACATCAAATTAAAAAAGTTTATGTTGTCTGATAAGGGGTTAATATCTAAAATATACAAAGAACTCATAACTCAACATAAAAAAATCAAACAATCTTATTAAAAATGGGCAGAGGATGTAAATAGACATTTATGTAGAGAAGACATATAAATGGCCAACAGGTACATGAAAATGTGCTCAACATCTTTAACCATCAGGGGAAATGCAAATAGAAACCACAATGAGATGGTAAGTCAGACTGAGAAAGACAAATACTACATGATTTCACTTATATGTGGAATATACCCCTCCTCCCTCTCCCCCCAAAAACAGACCCTGAACTCATAGATACAAGAAAACAAAAACAAACATAGATTGGTGGTTGCTGGAGGTGGCGAGGGTAATCAAATGGATGAGGGTGGTCAAAAGGTACAAACTTCCAGTTATAAGTCATGGATGTAAGGTACATCATGGTAGTCACAGTAATAATGCTATATTATAATAATACTAGTAATACTGTATATATTATATATACACAGTAATGCATAATATATAGTAGTAATAATACCGCATTGTATTTTTAAAGTTGCTAAGAGAGTAGATATTAAAAGTTTTCATCAAAAATAAAATGTGTAACTATGTGTGGTGATGGATGTTAACTAGACTTATTGTGGTGATTATTTGGAGTATATACAAATATTGAATCATTACATTATATACCTGAAACTATTATAATGTTATTGGTCAACTATATCTCAATTAAAAATAAACCCACAATGAGATATCACTTCATATCTATTAGAATGGCTATTATAAAAAAGATGAGAAATAAGTGTTGGCAAGGATGCTGAGGAAAAGGAACACTTGTGCACCGTTGGTGGAAATGAAAATTGGTGCAACCACTCTGAAAAATAGTATGGAGGCTCCTCAAAAAATTAAAAATAGAACTACCATATGATTCAGCAATTCTACTTCTGGGTATTTATCTAAAGGAAATGAAATCACTATCTTGAAAAGATATCTGCACCTTCATGTTAACTGCAACATTATTTACAATAGCCAAGACATGGAAACAACCTAAGTGTCCATCACAGATGAATGGGTAAAAATATGTGACACACACACACACACACACTGGAATATTATTCAACTACAAAAAAAAGAAAATCTTGCTATTTGTAATAATGTGGATGGACTTTGAGGGCATTATGCTAAGTGAAATAAGTTGGAGAAAGACAAATATTGTCTGATCTCACTTATATGTGCAATCTAAAAGAACCAAACTCATAGATACAGAGAACAAACTGGTGCCAGAGCTGAGGGTTGGGAAGTGGGAGAAATGGGTGAAAGTGTTCAAAAGGTATAAGCTTCCAATGATAAGACTTAATTCCTGGAGACATAATGTACAGCATGGTGACTATAGTTAACCATACTGTATTGTATATATGAAAGTTGCTAATAGAATACATCTTAAAAACTTACATTATAAGAAAAAATGCTAACCATGTGAGGTGCTGAATATAAATTAACTTATTATGATAATTAGTTCACAATACATGCATATATAAAATCATGATTGGCAAAAATAAAAACAGAGCATGTGAAGAGTTGTAAGACATTCAAAAGAGGTCTGAATTTTTCAACAATCTGGTTAATTGATTTAGCATCAGGTGAATAGGTTTTAGATAGAGAGGCCTGAATTATTATTGCTGGAAAAATCTACTCAAGTGTTCAGACTGGAAGCTACAAAATGTATTATAACTGAGCTCCAATGGAAAATCATTTTGCTTGTCTTTGGTCAGCTGCCTTTCCCATTTCCCATAAAGCTCTATCAAACCTTTACCAGCCTCTGCGTGTTCTCCCTACCTGTACCTCTCTCTGCTCCAAGCAGGTGCCTGTACCACTTCATTGAGAAATGCACCAGATGTGAATTCCAACTTCTTACTCCCAAGCTACAAGATAATTTATTCTCCTACCCATCCATTCCTTTTCCCCCGCCAATCTCAGAAAATGAGACGCCTCCTTGTTCAGGATTAAGTAGGAGTTAAACAGGGAGGCGAGGAGGGTGGGAAGCATATGCCTGGCAGGGGTAACCGCATGCGAGATGGTCTGAAAATGAGAAGCAATATGTTGAGTTGAAGAAAGTGAAAGAGGTTTAGCATGTGTGGAGTGAGAGACCAGGCAAGGGTCTTGATCCTAACTAAGGAAAGTGGGGAGCCATTGCATTGTTTTATGCAGGGAGTGGCGTGATGAGATCTGTCTTCCAGAAAGATCACTCTGGCTGCAGTGGGGGTCAAGTATGGAGATTAGGAAGAAGGTGTTAAAATTGGAAGCAGGAAGACCAGTAATCCAGGCAAGAAATGATGGTGGTTTAAACTTGTGGAGTGTGTGGTTGATTCAAGTTACACTTAGCAGACAGAACTGATAGGACATGATGATGGTTGATGAGGGTGGAGAGGATGATGCCCAGGCTCTTGGCTTGTTCTACCAGGACTTGGTGTGGCATTTACTGAGACAGAGAATACAAGAGTTAGAGGAGGTTGAAGTGTAGTAGCAAATTACAAATTCAGTTTTTAGTATGTTAAAATTGAGGTACTTGCAGGGCATCAGAGAAATTCAATCAATAGTAAAATTTATGGATCTGAAGCTAAGGAGACAGGTCTGATTGGAGATATGGATTTGGGAGCAATTCACCTATAGATGTAATCAGGCTATGGGACTGCCTGGAGAGAGTGTGCAGAATTATGATAGGGTTTATGACAGGACCCCCCAAAACAACAAGATGTATGGGCTAGGCATGGGGTAAGGAGGCCATAAAGGAGACTGGAAATACCCAGCAGAGAGGTGGGACCACAATAACCAAGAGCATCATGAGTTTCAGAATGGAGAAACTGGTCATATGCTGTCATGTGACCTTTGGATTTAATGACAAAATCCATTGTTTACTGTGGTGGAGGGAGCATCTTCATGAATGAAAAGAAGGTTATGGGTTGAAGGTCAGAAGTGAAGAAAGTGAATGAAGTAAAAACGCAAGATGTTTGGCTGTGAAGGGACAGAGAGAAGTAGGACAACATCTGGGGAGTTCAATGTCGGAAGTTCGAACTGGAGGGAAGCCTTTGTTTAAATAATTTGTTATTTATTCATTTATGCACAACAAATGGGCTACATGAATAAGTCAGATGTATTCTCCACTCTTGAGGAAGAGACAAGTAGAAAGGAGTTAGCAATACAAAGAGAGAAAGAGAATAACTGATAGGATGTGGCATCAGAAAATGAAGAAGTGGTTGGGAATGACAGCAAGGTTGCAGTAGTCAGAATAACTGCTCCTCAAGGGTGTCCTCGTCCTGATCCCTCATGCTGTGAATATGTTAGGATATGTTACAGCAAGAGAGAATTCAAGTTGCTGACCAGCTGACTCTGAGATGGAGAGATGAGCCTGGATCATGCAGGTGGGCCCAATGTAATACAGGGTCCTTACATGTGCCAGAAGGAAGTAGAAGAGAGAGCCAAAAAGATGGCAGTGTGACAGGAACTTGGTCTAATATCATTGGCTTTGAAGATGCAGGAACAGGGTCCTGAGTCAAGAAATTTGGTGGCTCTAGCAGCTAGAAAAGCTGAGCAAACAGATTTTCTCCTAGATCCCTCAGCCTTGCCAGCACCTTGCTTTAAACCCAGAGAAACCCATGGCAGACTTCTGACCTACAGACCCAGAGGAGAATAAATGTGTACTGTTTCACGTCACCAAGTTTGTGGTCATTGTTGACAGAAGCAAAAGGAAACTAATAGGGTGACCTTCAAATATGTTGGCCCACATGAATCCTAAATAAATTTTAAAAATCTATATGCCCACTCACATGTTTTTATGCAAACATCTAAAATTTTTTCCTAAGTTTAAAAAGTTAAAAAGGATATAATTTCTGCTGTATGTAAATATTTTATTTAAAAAACAATGTTGTTACATCATTCTTTTAAATGTAAACAAGGAAATCTAAACTGCACAATGATTTGATATTTACCATCATCTATTTAATTCACCATCATCTACAAATATGAGTTCTTTAACAGATGAAAAATTTCCGTCATTACCTTTTCTCCTTGAAATATTTTCATTTTAATTCCCCCACAGAATTGCATCCTAATGTAATATGATTTTATGCTTGAAAGTCTTAGATATCATTCTATCAAACTTCTCTGCAACAAAAATATGT
The DNA here is from genome assembly GCF_000412655.1 of Myotis brandtii. Taxonomy (NCBI): domain Eukaryota; kingdom Metazoa; phylum Chordata; class Mammalia; order Chiroptera; family Vespertilionidae; genus Myotis; species Myotis brandtii. The sequence goes on from NW_005356519.1 coordinate 3,465,234, forward strand.
GTGTAAATGGGAATTTTAATATTTTTCTCAAAGATAAGGTTGTATGTCAATATAAATTATAATTATTTTTTAATATATATTTTTATTGATTTTATAATTATTTTAATATATATTTTTATTGATTTCAGAGAGGAAGGGTGAGAGGAAGAGAGAGAGAGAAATATCAATGATGACAGAGAATCACTGATAGGCTGCCTCCTGCACATCCCCTACTGGTGATCGAGCCCGAAATTCGGGCATGTGCCCTTGACTAGAATCAAACTTTGGACCCTTCAGTTCACAGACTGACGCTCTATCCACTGAGCCAAACCAGCTGGGGCTATAATTATTTTTAATACATGTTTATCAAATCAATATATGTATTATGTATAATGAAAATTCTACAGAGTAAAATGTTATGGGAGCTGCATTGTTCTGTGAGATGGATGGCTTTCTTTTTTCTAATTAGATTATGTATCTATAGGTAAATATGACATTGCAGAAACAAGGCTCAGCATCAACCATATTCCTATATTACATATGATAAATGCGAAATATTATTTACATAGTAAATGGAAAAAATGGAGTAACTTTTATAACCACTCAATGTGTTGAAATTCTTCCAAGTTATATACTCAAATTCATAGTAATATATAAAAATTATATTTAAACTTTAGCTCCTGACCATTGTCATGCCTACATTTAATTCTGTTGAAGGAAAAGCATAGAAAAGTGCTGACTGACCAAAGTATTTTTTACCTAACCCTTTACAATTACTAACTTTCTCATTTTCTGGGAAATACACCTAGAAGGCTTATCAAGGCTGATCAAATGCCTTTTAATTATATCTGCTATTCTTTCATTTAGAAACTCATTGCACATGGAGCTAAAAATACATGACGACTGAGCAAAAACGAATACCACAAAATTGAAAATTTTGTATTTTAGGACTTTTCCCATTGGCTGTGAATGGAGACCTGTATAATCATCTACATTTTAATTTTCTACTTTATCAAAGACTGCCTTAGTATTTGGAGATCAGATAGTCACACACTTGAGTATTATTATACATAGATTGGTGATTTCATTTTACAGTTGAAGATAATTGTTTAACTTTATACCTTGAGAGAATGAAACAGCATATCTGCCCCTGAGAGGGAGAAATTAATATTAATTAGAGTAATTTTTCTAGATTTCAGGGCACTACATCCTAGATGGATTAATGAGACGTTTTATCCTATTTCCATACACAATGAAATGTTCAGTTTTAAAAGTGCACTTTAACCTGCTTTGTAGAAATTCATAGCAAAAAAAAAAAAAAAAGGGCATTGGGCCACCTGTAAATGTGTGACTTAGGTGAATTAACGACGTTTAACATTATTAACAGTAGAGTTAATATATTTCCATTAAATTAATCTAAACTTAATATACACACCAGCAATGAATAAGTAGCAGTGAAGTGATTGACAAGGAGCAGCAAATAGGATACTTGCTTGTAAGAAAAAAGTGAATATGGATTCAATAACATTTTAGTACAAGTTAACGAAATTGCTTCTCCCACACATCTGACTAAATGTTTAAGAGTCTATAAAATTCTAACTTACCTTCAAATACGTTCCTTTTCCTTGAAGCTGTGGCCCTCACTGGTTGAGGAACTGTCTCTCTTCCTCTTTGAGATCATGGAAATGCTTCTGAGGTAGATCAAGACACACCTAAACTGAGTTCTCACTGAATGTTTTTCATAGGAAAAAAAAAAAAAGCAGAGCAGGTGCCCCTCATTGCCAACTGGCTTTCCTGTCGTGCCTTCCAAACATCTCAAATATCCTAGTTCTAGGACCGATAGGAAGATATGCCACAAAGCCTTGCCTTGAGTTTGTCACTTGGGTAAAATAAGGCAGAGTCGCCTTTGGTCTTTGTCCTGTTCTTTCTGCTTTCTCTCTTGCCACTCTCCCTAAGGTGACCTCTCCTTTGGCGGTAGTCCAGGAATGGAAGAAGGGAAGTTACTAAATGAAATTGTTTTTACTCCTTCTGCCTCATCTTACAAAATATCCCAACTCTCTAAGCCTGGGTTCCCCCAGAAGCAGAGCCTGAGCCAGGCCTGCACACCAAGAGCAGGGAGCCGGCAGAGTGGAGCAGAAGAGGGGGAGCCCACAAAAGACGCTTTAGCCAGTTGGCGGCTCCTATGCTGCTGCGGAAGCCTGACTGCGGGATCATCAGAGGAGCCTGAGGAAAAGGCTCAGGACCAGCTCTCTGACTCAAGGGGGCCGCCTTTAGCTGCCTGCATCCTGGCTCAAGCACCGCCCGGCAGAGTTAACTTCCTCCCACGGTGGAGTGCACCTGTGTGAGTGCCCGGGGACACACAGCCCTGGAGAAGCCGAGGCCAGGAGCGGTTGTCCCTGCACGCAGCTGGCCCAAGCCTGTGCAGAACTGGACATGGGAATAAGAAGGGGCACGGAGAGGATAGGAAGCGGTCACGAAAGGTGGACCCGGAACCCAGGATTCTAAAGCCACGCCGAGCCCTGAACAGGAATATATAAGGTAGGGAAAGGCACGAGGCCCATAATGTGTTTCAGGTGCTTAATTGATTCAAGAAGGCTTGGCTGAGATGGTTAAAATCTGAAATTGTTTCTTTGGCTTTTTCCATGTTTTTATACCCTAGAGCAATGTATCCAAGTATACCTAAGATGGGCAGGAGAATGCCTCTCTTTTGTGAGGAGGAAAGAAAGTGATTATTAAAGGGCAGGTGGAGCCCGGCTGCTAACGTGGCTCAGTCGTGGAGCGAGACCTATGAACCAGGAGGTCACAGTTTGATTCCCGGTCAGGGCACATGATCCTCTCTCATCATTGATGTTTCTCTCTCTCTCCCCCTCTCCCTTCCCCTCTGAAATCAATAAAAATATATTTTAAAATAAAAATAAAGGGGAGGTGGGAAAGGATTTTTCTAATGCGTGAGCCCAAAGTATATTCTCAGGTAGGTCAGTTTCAGGAAGGGTCATGTGGAATTTGAGGCTCTGGAAATGGATCCCTTTAAGACTTTTCTTGACGACATATCCAAAATTCTTCCGGGTTTACATATCCATTTTTGAAGTTATCTGAAGCCCAGGTGGAGAAATCAGCCTTCAAGAGGCGGAGGCAGTTCTCAATCATTTCCATACAGGGGAGGACTGAAGGTTTGTGCTGACGAGTTAAGCCAGTGGTTCTCAACCTTCTGGCCCTTTAAATACAGTTCCTCATGTTGTGACCCAATCATAAAATTATTTTCGTTGCTACTTCATAACTGTAATGTTGCTACTGTTATGAATCATTGCTGCGGAAGCCTGACTGCGGGATCATCAGAGCAGCCTGAGGAAAAGGCTCAGGACCAGCTCTCTGACTCAGGAAGCCTGACTGCGGGATCATCAGAGGAGCCTGAGGAAAAGGCTCAGGACCAGCTCTCTGACTCAAGGGGGCCGCCTTTAGCTGCCTGCATCCTGGCTCAAGCACCGCCCGGCAGAGTTAACTTCCTCCCACGGTGGAGTGCACCTGTGTGAGTGCCCGGGGACACACAGCCCCGGAGAAGCCGAGGCCAGGAGCGGTTGTCCCTGCACGCAGCTGGCCCAAGCCTGTGCAGAACTGGACATGGGAATAAGAGGGGGCACGGAGAGGATAGGAAGCGGTCACGAAAGGTGGACCCGGAACCCAGGATTCTAAAGCCACGCCGAGCCCTGAACAGGAATATATAAGGTAGGGAAAGGCACGAGGCCCATAATGTGTTTCAGGTGCTTAATTGATTCAAGAAGGCTTGGCTGAGATGGTTAAAATCTGAAATTGTTTCTTTGGCTTTTTCCATGTTTTTATACCCTAGAGCAATGTATCCAAGTATACCTAAGATGGGCAGGAGAATGCCTCTCTTTTGTGAGGAGGAAAGAAAGTGATTATTAAAGGGCAGGTGGAGCCCGGCTGCTAACGTGGCTCAGTCGTGGAGCGAGACCTATGAACCAGGAGGTCACAGTTTGATTCCCGGTCAGGGCACATGATCCTCTCTCATCATTGATGTTTCTCTCTCTCTCCCCCTCTCCCTTCCCCTCTGAAATCAATAAAAATATATTTTAAAATAAAAATAAAGGGGAGGTGGGAAAGGATTTTTCTAATGCGTGAGCCCAAAGTATATTCTCAGGTAGGTCAGTTTCAGGAAGGGTCATGTGGAATTTGAGGCTCTGGAAATGGATCCCTTTAAGACTTTTCTTGACGACATATCCAAAATTCTTCCGGGTTTACATATCCATTTTTGAAGTTATCTGAAGCCCAGGTGGAGAAATCAGCCTTCAAGAGGCGGAGGCAGTTCTCAATCATTTCCATACAGGGGAGGACTGAAGGTTTGTGCTGACGAGTTAAGCCAGTGGTTCTCAACCTTCTGGCCCTTTAAATACAGTTCCTCATGTTGTGACCCAATCATAAAATTATTTTCGTTGCTACTTCATAACTGTAATGTTGCTACTGTTACGAATCGTAATGTAAATATCTGATATGCAGGATGGTCTTAGGCGACCCCTGTGAAAGGGTCGTTCGACCGCCAAAGGGGTCTCGACCCACAGGTTGAGAACCGCTGACTGAGTTAAGCTCTTAGGCTTAATGGCATGAAGTTGCCTTCCGTGGTCTCTGGATTCTTCCTCCACATCTCCACCCATTTCTGTTCATTCCTCTTTGTGGGATCTTCTTCGGCATCTCCTTTTGGATTTGTTTCAAAATTCCTTCCTTGATTCTCTTCTCTCCTTAATCTCCAGTCTCCATACTCTCCCCACAGATCTCATTCACTTCCATGGCTTTAATCCCAACTACACATGGATGAGCACCAAATATTGATCTTTAGCTCCAATGATTTTTTCCCCCCAGAGTTGCAGATTTATTAATCCAACTGTTTCCTGGATATCCTCCTCAGCGATGTGTCACAGCCAGCAGGAATTCAACATGAATTAACTCTTTTCTCCCTGCCACTCCCAAACCTGCACTTTCCCCTAATTCCCTATCCTAGTGGTTGTAATCATTACCCACTCATTCCAACAAGCTGCTAGACACTTAAAAGGCACCCTGGACTTCCTTCCTTCTGCATGCTGCACACCAGAGTTCTGTTGGTTTGATTTTTCTAATACTCTTACCTTCATGTGATTTTCTCCATTCCCAATGCCACTACCTTAGTCTGGGACTCCATTGTATTTTTCCTGGATCATTATGAAAGCCTCCAATCTGGTCATACTACCTCCATTCACTTCAATCCTTCATTCTATTTCCAAAATTGCTCCCCAAGAGTGATCTCACAAAATGTAAATCGAATCATTTTACTCCCTTGCTTAAAATTCAATGACCTCCCTTTGCCAAGAGGATAAAATTCCAACTGCTTAGCATGACTTATATAAAGTCCTTCATGATTTAACTCTGACTACTAGTGTTATCCAAAATAGGCAATTCTGTAAATACAGTTTCTCCACCTGCAACGCCCTTGTACGTATAATCGAGCTTCATAGATATCACACTGTGTTAAGGGGGCTGTTTATCTGGTTCCCCCACTTTGGAACCAAATCTATTTTATTATGAAATATTTTAAGCCCATAGAAAGCAGAGAGAAAAATACTGAAAATCACCACCAAGCTTCATTGAATCTTAAAACCTTGACATATCTCCTTCAGATATACTTTCTTTGTTAAGAAATGTCATTGCATGCCGAAACCGGTTTGGCTCAGTGGATAGAGCGTCTGCCTCCAGACTGAAAGGTCCCAGGTTCGATTCCGGTCAAGGGCATGTACCTTGGTTGCGGGCATATCCCCAGTAGGAGACGTGCAGGAGGCAGCTGATCAATGTTTCTCTCTCATCGATGTTTCTAACTCTCTGTCTCTCTCCCTTCCTCTCTGTAAAAAATCAATAAAATATATTTAAAAAAAAAGAAATGTCATTGCAGTGAGATACCATCTCACACCTGTCAGAATGGCTATGTGTGTGTGTGTTTTGTTTGTATAAGCAAGAAAAAATTATGTGGTTCTGGTATCAGCCTTTAGCTCCTTCTCTCTGGAGGAACTGGGGTTGGCATTCTAAAGAATTGGCCTTCTCAGTACTCAGGTGCTAGGAACCATTTCTGTTCATTCATGCGGTCAGTCAAAAAAATTTTATTGGGTGCCTACTACATAGCGGGTACTAATCTGAGAGCTGGAGGTACACCAGTTAAACAAGAGACAAAGTTTAGGCCCTCACAGAATTTCTATTCTGGTGAGGGTAGAGAGACAAGTAAATAAATATACATATAACCATATAATATGCCATCTGGTAAAAAGTACAATTTAGAAAAAGCAGGGAAAGGGGGATAGGGAATGCTATAAAAAGTGGTCGTGGAAAACCTTGCTACAAAGGTAATATTTAAATAGTTTTAAAGAAAGTGAGAAAGTGAGACATGCAATTCCATGAGGGAGAGCTTTAGAAAAAGAGAGAACAGTAAGTATAAATGTTCTAAGGTGGGAGTCTGCTCTGCATATTCAAGGACTAGCAAAGAGGCCAGTGTGGCTGAGGCTAAGCCAGCAGGGCGTGGGCAAAAGTGATGGAGGTGAGGTCAGGGGTAGTAGTGTTGGGAGGGAATTGTTGATTCTACTCTGACTTGGGTGGGAAACCATTGGAAGCATTTGAGCAGAGGAATGCCAAAATCTGATTTGAGTTTTTGAACAGTCACTCTGTTGCAAGAACAGAAGCAGGGAGACCCTTTGTGGAGGTTATTGCACTCTTCCTAGTGAGAGACGATATTGGAGAGACAGAGGGAGAAACATTGATGTGAGAGAGAAACATCAATTGGTCGCCTCCCACCCTGACTGGGGCTGGGGATGGAGCCTGCAACCAAGGTACATGCCCTTGACTAGAATCAAACCCGGGACCCTTCAGTCCAAGGGGCCACTGCTCTATCCACTAAATCAAACTGGTCAGGGCTGGATGTATTTTGAAAGAGATTTGGTGTTGGACTGGATGTGGGGTGTAAAAGAGAAGAGTCATCAAGATTTCTGGCATGAACAATGGAAAATGGAGATCCTATTAACTGAGATGGGTAAGATTAGAGTAGAAACAGGTTGGTAGAGGAGTAAGAAGTTTTTTGGGGGGATGTGATAAGACTGAGATTCCTATGAGACCTCCAAATATAAGTGTTTAGTAGGCAGTGAGATATGTGAACTTGGAGTTCTTGGTTGATATCTAGGCCAAAGGTAGAAATGTGGGAGTCATCAGCGTATAGTTGATTTTTACAAGTGTGAGGCTGGGTGAGACGTCTTAGGAAGTTCGTTTGAATAGAGCGAAGAAGAGGTGTGAGGGTTGAGTCCTGGGGCTCTCCAATGTTTAGAGTGCCAAGAAATGAGGGGGGAACCAAAGGAGCCCAAAGGGGTGATATTTGAGATAGCAGGAGAACCCAGTGACTGGTGTTGTCCCAGAAGCCGAAGGAAGAGGATATGGCACATTCCATTAAACGTTGTTGGTAGATAAAATTTTTAAAGGTTAAAATTTGACTTTGGATTCAACAACATAAAGATTATTGATGACCTTGGCAAAAGCAATTTTAGGGGAGTGGTGGAGTCAAATGCCTATTTGGAGTAGGTTCAAGAGAAAACATGAAACGAGGCATAGGAGAAAAAGAAAGTAGACAACTCTTTCAAGGGAAGATTTTATTGGGACGTCTCTGTTAATGCTTAGGGTCTAAATTTAAATGCACACCCACAGTTGGGCAGCAACTTGCTGTGTCAATGCCCTTCAGTGTTCCTTGGCAACAATTTCATTCTCAGTGTCGGGGGGCTGGGATGTCTACCCTTCTCTGCTGTATCTGCAAGGTGAACTCACAGTCATGCTCCAACACCACACTTAGCATCTCCACATGTGGGAATTCTTCAGATGGAACAAAACTATTCTGGACTTTATATATGTTTTTAGTATAACCACAATAGTAGTATAATTTATCCCTCAGTAAGCAGTAACTTTGTGGAAACAAGTGTTGTGACTTTCAGGGTCCCCAAAGCCATGTACAGTGTGTGCGTAGTACTTAGTAATGTTCAGTTAAACAACAGGGGCATTCAGTAAATTAAACTGAATTATTTTAAAGCAATGTAGGGTTTAGGTCTGCCCTTCCATTTCTATGGGGCTAGCAGTGTGCCCTACTATTTCTGTAGGAGAAGGAGCAGCACTATTTATCATCAGGGGAGCCTGAAACAGTTTGGCAAAGCCCTATTGTTTATTTTTGTTTTTGTTTTTATCACAAGTACTTCCAGTTGAAGTCAGAAGGGGCCTCACTGACACGCACTGCCAAGGGGCCTGCCCTGTGTCCTTGGTTTGTCCCATCATGTTGATTTGTGGTGGTGCTGAAGTGGGTGACCCTGGAAGGTGCCTTTCCCCATGCACCATTAGGCCAAAGTGAGGGCTCCGTTAGCTTTTCACTGAAGCAACTGTTTTTCTAATGTGCCTTCACCAAGCGCTGATGTCATTTTGTTCCCAGAATCATTTCAATTAGATTCCAAACAGTCTTTTATTGCCCTTTGCAAGTCTTTTGAGATGACAAATTATTTCTATGTTCAATCTGCTGTTTTTTCTTTTCTCTGCCTCTTCATGGCTGAAAGTCCCTGCATGCTTTGTTTTGTGTGCTGTTTGGCCAAGAGGGAGTTATCTGAAATACAGTTGACACTGCTTCTAAAGAATATTATTCTTTTTGCATTCACTCGCTCTGTTTATTCTTTGGTTTCTACTATTAATTAGCAAATTCATCTCCTGATAGCCACAACGAGGTTAGAATAAATGTACCGAGCTAGGTATGCAGCAAAGCCCAATGTATTCAGAGTGGTAGCAAGAGACCAATTCTATTCTGATAAACACCATTAAAAGGAAAAGATAAATCAAATCTATGGCCTTAGTCAGCAAGTTTTATTCTACAAAAGGAATCTGAGCTGAACCACAGCTGTAATTTGGAGGCTTAGCTCAAAGTGACTGCTTTGTATTTTCCTCAAGGGTCAAAGAATCAAATCTGTATTCTGCTGGTCAGGCACACCGTAAAGAGCGCCGCCTTCACCTGGGTGGTTTGGAAGGCCCATAAGTCTTGGCAACTTGGTGGATTTCGATGCATAGCCATGAGTTCCACAGGGCATTAATTCTCCATTGCTTGTCCATTTAAAATAAAAAGTGTTGGTGAATACATTATACTTGGGGACCTCTAAATCCCACTTTAGTATGTTGTCATTCTCGAGGTCACCGATCTCCTTTGCTATCGTTATTTTAGTATCCAGAGCACATTTGAAGTTTGCAGCTATTGTGTCCTTTTTCTTTTATCTCTGACAACTGCATCAGCGCTTACTCTTGAGGAAATTAACATTGCCTTTTGTTCACAAAGCAAGATTATTTGGAAAGGTCAATGGATGTAGCACAGCATTCTGGTATATTTCTACTGAGAAACATGCCTGCTAATATTTCAGTGATGCCCTGTGTTAAAGGTCTAGCTTATTTATAGTGAATAGCCATGTGAAAATAATCACTGTCAAGTCATTTGTTATTTAAAAGAAACTAATTTCATTTGGAAGATTTTATGAGTGGATCTGTTAGATGAAATATTGCCAAACCATTGCTATGGAGTTGGCTCTACAGGGACTCTGGAAAGAACGCCTATTTTCATTTAGTTGCCCTCAGGAAGTCCTTCTTGAATGAGAAATTCACTGTTACCTATTTTTAGCACACCTGGGGAGTTAGCTAAATATTCTTTTTACTTTTATTAGGTATTTCCATTTCAGCAATTTGGATAAATCTATTGTGTTTCCTCCTACTTTTACTAGTAGTAGATATTACCTTATACCCGTGGTTGGCAAACTGTGGCTCACAAGCCACATGCAGCTCTTTGGCCCCTGGAGTGTGGCTCTTCCTAAGCCTTAGGAGTACTCTAATTAAGTTAATAACAATGTACCTACCTATAAAGTTTAAGTTTAAAAATTTTGGCTCTCAAAAGAAATTTCAATCGTTGTACTGTTGATATTTGGCTCTGTTGACTAATGAGTTTGCCGACCACTGCCTTATACTATTCACTAGAGGCCCAGTGCATGAAATTTGTGCAGTTGGGGTGAGAGGGTCCCTCAGCCCAGCCTGCACCCTCTCACAGTCCGGGAGCCCTCGGGGGATGTCCAACTGATGGCTTAAACCTGGGAAGCGGGCCTAAGTAATCAGTCAGACATTCTTAGCGCTGCTGTGGAGGCAGGAAAGGCTCCTGCCACCACTGCTGCACTCACAACTGTAAGCCCGGCTTCTGGCTGAGCAGCACTCCCTGCTGTGGGAGCGCACTGAACACCAGGGGGCAGCTCCTGCATTGAGCATCTGCCCCCTGGTGGTCAGTGCATGTCATAGTGATGGATCATTCTGCCGTTCAGTCAATTTGCATATTAGCCTTTTATCATATAGGATACTACCAATGTTTAGGCCAGGATACGAATTGTGAAGAATGGAACTTTTAATCAGAAAAAGTGGAAAACATATGTCAGTAACTCCTGAGGGTAGATAGAAGTAGATAGAAATGAAGCTGGAGCTTGTAAGAAATCATGTTTTCAGCAAGAAGCATCTGAATTATATAAGTAGGAGACCACCTGGATCAGAAATTCATATGTGTAAGAGATGAATGAATGTTTTATTGAGGACAATGTAGGTCAAGAAGGGTCCTGGCTTGGCATATGAATAGCGAATACAAACCAATTGTATAGGAGTTATTAACACCCACTCTTATTTTCATTTTGCTAGCAAGCCTTCCTAATACTTTGGTTATATTATATAATTTTAGGAGACTCAAATGTAAGAGCTCACACCTGTAGAATTAATTGCATTCAGCCTTAATTCCAGTTACTGAACTGTAAGAGTTTGGTATTTTAACGGTTTGTGGTACAATAGCACATGGAGGATGGTTAGGCCATATGGATCTGGCTAGTTCATGAATGCTCGCTAATGCAGGTAAAATTCCTTCTGTGCCACTCTGATGAAAACTGGTCTTCATTTGATCTGCAAACAAGGTAAACATATAGTTTATCATCCAAAGTAGGAGAATTTTTAGAGTAAGCAGGGGTGCTATTAATAATTAATTTAGGACATAGGCAACCCCATATTGTCAGAGATTGTATTAGAAAGGAAATGGCTTTAAAATGTTCCCATTCTTGTGAAAATCTCTTTCTTCTTGTATAGTTTGTAACAGAGAATTGAACTCACCTAACATAGGCTTAACAAAAAAAGAAAAAAAAAAGACTTTTATTGTGGAAAAGATTAGAAAAGTTTTACCCAGGAGAAATAAATGTTGGGCCAGGGAAAGAAACATTTGCTTTAGTTTAATTTTAGGATTAAGTCTAAGCCTATTAATCAAGATTGGAAGAAACAGACCTGTTCTTTCTTACCAACATGGCAGTGATTCAGAATGTATCAGAGAGTGGGGTGAGAGAGAAGCCCTTGAAAGGTGGATGACAGAGATGTCAGGTGTTTGTTAATCCTGCAAAGGAAGAGCCTGTAGGAGAAAAGCAGAAGTTGAACACAGAAAGGAGCAGTCAAGTCGGCTACATTGAGATAAAAGGAACTGCTGGTTCTCTCCTATGTTTTTTCTTGAAGACATGGACCCATACCCAAGACTGACTTGCTTGTAAATGTGGGAGATCTGGAAATGCTGCCCTCAGGAGAGGCCAAGGGGTTTATTTAGCCCAATGGGCAAATTAAACATCTACATTTGTATTTTGATGACAGATAGAGTGTGAAATTGTTCACTTGATATTCCTTATGTGGCTTTCCCTGTTCATTATGCATTTTTTTTTTTAAATTTAACTGGAGGAAAACATGCCTGGCTACTTTGAGCAGGGCAGACTGAAGATTGGAACTGGGTAGGGATTTAAGGGGTGAGGTTAAGCCGACAGTTTGAGCGCTACACGAATATTAGACTCACCTGAGACTATGCCTCACTCACTGTGAGTCTTACTTAATAGCTCTGGTCTGGGGTATGGATAGCTCGAATTTTAAGAAAGTTTCTCAGATAGTTCTACTGTGTATCCAGGCTTGACAACCACTGACTTAGAGTAACTGACTATACAGCAATAGTCCATGAAATTAATCCACTTGGAAAACAAAGTGTTAAGCCTATATAGGTTTACTTTGTGATTCATTAGCTTGGTTGTTTAGGTGCAGGTGTGCTGTTGAGATTCTCTCAGCTTTTGTTTTGATCTTAACAAGACTTCATTTAGTTTTCATTTTTAGAGGATGGTTTCATTTAGTATAGTATTTGAGTTTTTTTACCATTGTTTTTAGGGTATTATTTCATTGTCTTCTGGCCAGCATTGGTTTTTGTCTAGAAGTCAGCTGTGTTAATTATCGTTGTTCTTTTATAAATACTGTGTTATTTTTCTCTCTCTAGCCTTGCTTAAGATTTTTTCTTTATCAGACTGGACTGATGATTGCCAGAGGGGCAGGGGACTGGATGAAAGAGGTGAAGGGATTAAGAAGTACAAATTGGTAGTTACAGAATAGTCATGGGGATGGGAATATGGTCAATAATACTATACTATGTATGGTGCCAGGTGGGTACTGGAAATATCAGAGGGGATCACTTTGTAAAGTATATGACTGTCTAACCACTATGCTACACACTTGAAGCCAATACAAAATAATACTGAAAGTAAACTGTAATCAAAATATTAAAAAACTAGTGGCCGGTGCCACGTGGGTACTGGAAATATCAGAGGGGATCACTTTGTAAAGTATATGACTGTCTAACCACTATGCTATACACTTGAAGCCAATACAAAATAATACTGAAAGTAAACTGTAATCAAAATATTAAAAAACTAGTGGCCCGATGCACGAAATTTGTGCATGGGCCTTGTCCCCTGCTGCCACAGTGGCCGGGGGCCTCTGCCACCTCTGCCTTGGCCCTCACCCACCGCGGCGGCTTTGTCTGGAAGAAAGGACATCCGGAAGGATGTCTGGTTTAATTAGCATATTACGCTTTGATTATTATAGATAAGTACATCTAAAATGATAAAACAAAGATTTTCTCTTTACCATTTATTTTCAGCAATTTGATTATGATGTAATGTAAAATGATAAAACAAAGATTTCCTCTTTACCATTTATTTTCAGCAATTTGATTATGATGTAATTTAAAAAAAATGTTTCTTACATTTTGTTCGACATCTTGATTTGTTGCTTTCTAGTATTCAGCAACTTTTGACCACTGTTTCTTCAAATATATTTCTCTGTCTCTCCTCCTTTTATGGGACTTTAATTACATGTATATTTGACTGATTTATTAATTTATAATTTTTAGTAGACTTTATTTTTAGAGTAGTTTTAAATTCCCAGCAACATTAAGTGGAAAATGCATAGAATTTCTATACACCCTTACCCCTAAACATGTACCACCTCCCTACTATTGACATCTTGAATCAGTACTACATTTGTTTCAATAAATCTTCATTAACATATCATTATCATCCAACGTCTATAGTTTACATTAGGATTCCTTCTTGGAGTTGTCCATTTTATGGGTTTTGACATATGTATCTTTTTTAATGGCATGTATTTAACATTGTAGTATTATACAATATATAGTTTTACTACCCTAAAAATCTCTGTACTCATCAATTCTCCCCTCCCTGTACCCTAACCTCTGCCAACTACTGAGTTTTTAACTGTCTCCATACTTTTGCCTTTTCTAGAATGCCATATATCAGGAATCATTCAGTATGTAGTCTTTTGAGATTGGCTTTTTTTACCTAATAGTATGCATTTAAGTATCTTCCATGTCTTTCCATGACACCATAGCTCATTTCTTTTTAGTACTAAATAATCTGTTGTCTGGATATAACATAATTTATTTATCCATTAACCAACTAAAGGATAGCTTGGTAACTTCCAAATTTTTGACAGTTATGAATAAAACTTCTATAAACATCTGGGAACAGGTTTTTGTGTGGACATAAGTTTTCAACTCACTTGGGTAAATACTAAGGAGTGCTACTGTTGGATAGTATGCTAAGACTATGTTTAGTTTTGTAAGAAACTGTCAAACTGTCTCCCAAAGTGGGTGTGCCATTTTGCATTCCTACCAGCAGTGAATGAGAGTTACTATTTCTCTACACCCTCCTCACATTTCGAATTTGGGCCATTTCAATAGGCTTATTTTTCTATTTTTTTTCTTCTGGATTTTTAGAAACTCCTTATATTTTAGAGATATCAGCTGTTGTAAAATAATTGAAAATATTTTTTTTTCTCATGCATTACTGTCATTTGTCTTTTGATTATGCTTATAGTGTCATTGTTTTGCCTTACAAAGCTTGTTTATTTTCACTTTTTCAAAATTACCCATTTTTATTTTATTGCTTCAGGGCATTGACTCATGATTAGGAATGTCTTTCCCTCTCCCAGAAAATGGAGGAATTTACTCATGACTCATAACAGTAATTCTGTCATTTCCTTCCTTCCTTCCTTCCTTCCTTCCTTCCTTCCTTCCTTCCTTCCTTCCTTCCTAACTTTTTCTTTTCTTTTCTATTATATCTATCAATCAATCAATCTATCTATCTATCTATCTATCTTTCTATCTATCATCTGTCTATCTATCATCTATCTATGTAACATCTATCTACATCTACATATATAATTTATTTGGAGTTTATCCTGATGTATGTTGTAAAGTATAGATCCAATGATAATTCTTCCAAATGACCATTCAGTTATCTCTATGACATTTATTAATATTTTTATATTTTCCTCTACTGATTTGAGATATCATCTTTGTCACACAATAAATTCAAATATATACTTGGGTCCATGTCTGATAGTTTCTTTTGTCCATTTGTTCTTCTTATACTATATATTGTTTTCCTGGATACCATACAATTTTATAATTTTACTAGAGGCCTGATGGACAAAATTCGTGCAAGAGTAGGCCTTCCTTCCCCTGGCTGCTGACACCGGCTTCCCTCTGGCACCCGGGACCTGGGCTTCCCTCTCAGCCCCGACTTCATCTGGAAGGTTGTCTGGAAGGCCATCTGGTCTAATTAGCATATTATGCTTTTATTATTATAGATAATACTATTCTAATACCTATTTGAGTTAGTCTCCCTCTTTTTTCTTCTTTTTCAGGTTTTGTTGGTGATTTTTCCTTGTTCATTTTTTGGAAATGCATATGAATTTATTGATAACTCAATACATTTACAGGGGATGTTCAAATTTCCTCATAATTTATTTTTATGGAGCACTCACTCTGTATTAGGCATTGAACTAAATAAGCACAAGTGTATCACACTTGAGGGAATGTACTGAAGTTCAGTATAATCAGTATTTCTAGTTAGCTAGATACATACTCCCCAAGAATGGAGAACTTATCTGTAATGTTATGTGAGAATGCTTCAGAAGTGATCAGTATAGATGAGTTGTTCTATATATATTTTTTAATTTTGGTAAAAAAAAAAAACCATGACAAAATTTACTATCTTAGTCATTTTTAAGTGAACAATACAATGTTAAGTATATTCATATTGTGATGCTATGGCTCTTTAGAACTTCTCCAACTTTCTTGTTTATTTTTCAATCTTAACTTTATAGTCAACTAATCTGTATCTGGGAATAAATTTATTGGCATTTTTGTGGGGGAATTGAAGCAAATTTATAAATTAATTAGGGAGAATTGACATCTTTAGAATATTTAGTCTTTCTATCAAAAAATATGTTTCTCTTTTTATTTGTTCAATTATGTTTTATATATCAGAAATAATATAAAATTTTCCTCGTATAAGTAAGTTTACATATCTATCGTTAACCTTATAACCAAGTATTTTTCTTTTCTGTTGTTCCTGTAAATTGGTCTTCCCTCTTCTTATATGTCTGGCTGGTTATTATTTGTACATATGAAAACTATTGATTTCTGTATATTAATATTAGAGTTTCATTGCTAAATTCTCTTATTGTTTGTAAGAATCCATTGATTCTCTTGGATTTTCTAGAAATACAATTATGTTATCTGCAAATAGAGATAGTTTTATTTCTTTCTTTGAAACTTTTATGCTGTTGCTTCCTCTTGCCTATTGCATCTTATGTCTAATTTTTGCCCAATATTTATGTCTATCTTATTTTTAAGCTCCACAATTTAAATTTTATAAGCTTATATAATACCTTCAAAACAATGTTAAGTGTGATGTATTATTTTATTTTAAAAAGACTATTTAGGATAAATTTTTACTTCAGCGTGTTTTAAACATTCTTTTTTAAAATATGAGCATTTAAGTTTAATATATGCATTTAAATTATAATTATTTGCATGCTTATCTAGGATTTTTATTTCTTTCTGATTAAAGATTTTTATTAACATATGCTTATTAACATATGGTGAATCTCTTCATCCTTAAATGTGCTTTTTGCCCTTAGGGAGTTACTTGATACCTTAACCTCTTCCTGAACTATAGAAGGCCCTTATAGGACTTTAATTCCAATCACACTGTTGCACTTTATATCTAATTTCCACCCAATATTTTAGGTCTATCTTATTTAAACCCTAAAAATTAGAAATTATTATTATTATTTTATATAGATATATTTTAGGTTTATTTTCATGTTACCATATTTTTGCTCACCATTCTTGTATTTTAATCTTTTACTTCCTTTAATTTTCTGAAGTAGTTCCTGTAGAATTTCATTAAGTGAAAAACTTTTGATGGTTATGTCCTTATTTGTAAAATAGACTAATAATATTAGTTCATAGGAATATTTTGAGGGTTAAGTCAGATAATCTGTGTAACAATGCGATTCCTTCACATAGTTTATGCTCATTGTTGGGTATTATTTTGATAATCTAGGGATGGGAACCAGACTGGGGTTGGGAGCAATGGCAAAATTTGACCTTGAACATCCTGACTTTAAGGTGAAGATGGGAGAGCCTATGGATTAGAAGAAATAGGTTAAGATTCAGATGAAAGTGTTGAGCCCAGGGAAAGCACAGGGAAATGTTTCCTTGTGGATGTTTTTATGACTACTATAGCTCTACCTTCTTCTTTCCCCTTTTTCCTAAAAGATTGTGAACTATTTGATGTCTCCCAGATGTGGCTAGTGCAATTCAGAAATTGAATTTAAAATTTTATTTGCTTTCAAGTGCCTGGAAATGTGCCTTCACATAATAGGTGTTTTAAAAAAAAATGTCTATGAATGAACAAATCGAATTCACCAGGAGCCAAAAGCAACAAGAGAATTGAGAATTAAATGCTTAAATATTTTAGAGAACTTTGGCCAATTAGTAATTGAACATATGCTTTTTAAGTAATGACATAATGACATAATTCAAATGAACACTTTGGGCTCCTCTAAGATATACCTTTGAAACATAAAAAGCATCAGCTTTGTGCTAAAAGTTCGGTATGTTACAGATACTCTGAGATGTTAACAATAAAGTCATTCTCAAAAGGGCACTGTTTTAATTCAAATGAATACAGTTCCTTCTTGTTATTTGCTTTTTTAAGACAACCCCTATGCTTTTGAAAGTTTGAAGACTGTAAAAGTCATATGAAAGGTACAAAAGAAATTACCTAGTACTCCCTCCTCCTCCTAGCAAATCTTTCCCTCTCAAGAGGTACACATCAGAGAATTCTATTAGTGGTCGACAAGCAGGCAGTCTAGTTAGTGTGACGTGGCTTCCCCATTTGGTGACACTTTTCTATAGCATTCTTCAGGCTATCTCGTTTGACACTTTGGAGCAGCTGCCAAGTCCTTTCCTGCTCTCTGTAAACAAGGCTGTCACTCACCAAGCATTCCTCGTACCTAGGGTAGGGAATGAGGTTAATGACTTTGGAAATGGAAAACAGAGCAACCATCAAAAGGACTTTTAATATCAGGAGAATTATAGGAGAATAATGGAATCAAATAAAATAAGAATATAAATAGATCATATTACCAGCTGCACTTGTTAAAAGGTTTCGTATCCGTTGAAGTTCTGTGTTACCCGGGAAGAGTAATCAAAAGAAATGAAATAGATTGAAAATGGTTACCCTTGAGAAGCTATTTCTGACTTTTTGTCAGGATTCCCCTGTGGCTGCTGATGCCCAGATAGTGTTCTCACTCCTACTTTCTTTTCAACTTTAATTCTACTTTACAAGGAAGACTTCTGGCCCCCTTCCCCCTTAGAGCTTCTTTGATTTATCATTTAGTTTAGATAAAGAAATGAGACAAGCCTCTGCATCTGAGGAAATGACATTTTTAGGCTTCTGATAGGTCTTTTAAGGTCAAATATTCTAAGGGGAATCAAGATTGGGGGGATTGATTCTGGTCAATCTGAATCAGAAGGTGCTGGGAATAGGAATTAGAAGAGTAGAAAAGAACTTTTAAAAAATAAATACAGCTCAGCTGGTATGGCTCATTTGGTTGAGTGTCATCCCATGAACTAGGAAGTCAAGGTTCGATTCCCTGTCAGGGCACATGCTCAGGTTGTGGGCTCAATCCCCAATAGGGGGCGTGCAGGAGGCAGCCGATCAATGTTTCTCATGGATGTTTCTATCTCTCTATCCCTCTCCCTTCCTTTCTCTGAAATCAACACAAACATATTAAAAATAAATAAATAAACACAACCTGCCCTGGCGAGTGTGGCTCAGTTGGTTGAGCATTGTCCCGTGTACTGAGAGGTCTCTGGTTCGATTCTTGGTCAGGGCACATGCCCAGGTTTCAGCTCAAACCCCAGTAGGGAGCATGCAGGAGGCAGCCAACTGATGTTTCTCTCTCCCTCTCTTTCTCTTCCTCTCACTTTAAAAATCAATAAAAAATATTTTAAAAATAAAAATAAATAAAAAACCTGGCACATACACATATACAATATGTAGCTGGTGGAAATGGGGATACAGTAATTTTGCATTACTGTGTTTAGTAAACTTCTTAAATGTAAGGCATACTAATAACATGTACCTTTTCACAAGAATGACTAGTTTGTTTATAAAAGTCTTTTGATTTTGTAATTCTTAAACAGAATATTCTTTAACTACATAGAACATTATCATTATTAATTAAAAAATACTAATAAGGAATTAGTATATTCAGAGCATTGTTCTAGACATTGAGTTTAGAATGAAGAATGAAGAAGACATGGTGGTTTGCTTATGGAATTTACAGTGTGGAAGGGGTGGAGCTGTAATAGACAAGTAAAAACATTTGCAATTATAAACTGTAGAGAACTTGTAAAAGAGAGAATAAAAGGATTTAGTCAGAAACTTAGATTATATTTAGTCTAAAATATATACAATAATAAGAAACTAACTAAAGAGCCTAGTGGATGGGCTGGGCTGGGCTGGGCTGGGCTGGGGTGGGGACTCACTTTAGAAAGGATGAAATTAATTATGTAGCAATAGATAACTAATATACCACTAGTCTCTTTCCACTCTATAAGCTGAGGTTATCGGGGAGCTGTTAAATATTTACAATTTATAACAGTAATTGGGGAAGTCCCAGGCAGAAAGACCATGATTTGCTCTAGGTGGATGGTCCCAGTGATTGTAGTTGACAAATGAGAAGAGTCGGCAGTAGATGAAATTGGAGAGGTAGGCAGGGAGTCGAAAGTTTGTTATTGAGTTTGCTAAGTGTCATCTGAGGTGATTTTTCTGGCTACTGTGTAGGGAATGGGTTAGAGGGGGGAACCTGGAATAGGGAGCTATTGCAGTATTACAGGGGAAAGATAGTGATGGCTTGTACTAGGTGGGTGGCATTTGCCATCAAGTGCATGGATTCAAGCACATCTTGGCGACAGTCTCTGGAGGACTTGCTGTTAGATTGAATATGAATGGAGGTTTTGGGAGAGGGAGAAATGATTGGTAACACTCCAGTTCGTTTCAGGCTTGCGTATCTAGCTTGGATAGAGATACCCAGGAGAGTAATTTGTTTGGGAATGAAGAGTTCTGCTTTAGACATGGTAAGTTTAATCTGTATGCATGGCAAGTAGAGATCTCAAGATGACAGTTGGATATATAAATCTGGAGAAATAAATGTGGGAGTTTTGGCCTTTTTATGGACTTTCACTTGTTGGGAGTAGAAAAAAAAACTTGCAGGAGAGAGAAGAGATGTTTTTGGACTGGCCCTGAGAAATGGAAACATTTGGAAAGCAGGTGGAAGAGGAGGAGTCAGGAAAGGAGATTGAGTGGAAACAGTAGAGAGGTAGGAGGAAAGAACTAATCAGATAGAAAAAAGTTACACGATTATTGTGATATTTAATTTTCCTCCCCTTAACTGAAAACATGTAAATCAAAATCTTACCCAGAGTGGTTAGGGTTTGAATTTTAACCCTTGCAGCTTGGAAAAATCATTGTAAATACTGAAAAGTTCCCAGATAAGAAATATATTTTAGAGGGGAAAGAGCATAAATGGTGTATTAGTTATCTATTATTGCATAACAAATTTCCCTCAAACCTGGTAGCTTATCCCTAACCGGTTTGGCTCAGTGGATAGAGCGTAGGCCTGTGGACCGAAAGGTCCCAGGTTCAATTCTGGTCAAGGGCATGTACCTTAGTTGTGGGCACATCCCCAGGAGGGGATGTGCAGGTGGCACCTGATCAATGTTTCTCTCTCATCGATGTTTCTAACTCTCTATCCCTCTTTCTTCCTCTCTGTAAAAAATCAATAAAATATATTTTAAAAAAACCAACAAAACAAAAAAAACCTGGTAGCTTAAACCAATTTATTATCTCACTATTTAACAAAAAAACAACCTGGTAGCTTAAACCAATTTATTATCTCACTATTTCTGTGGGGTAGGAACTCAGGAGTAGCTTAGCTGAATGGTTCTAGCTCATGTTCTCTCATGAGGTTACAATCAAGCTGTCAGTTGGGGCTGCAGTCTTGTCTGAAAGCTCAACTAGGGGAGGATACGCTTCTAACCTCACTCATGTGATTGTTGGCAGGCCTTGGTTCCTGGACACATGGACCTCTCCATAGCTTGCTTGACTATCATCATGACCTTCAGCTAGCTTCCCCCAGAATGAGTGTCGGGAAATGGAGGAGGGGACTACATAAGAATATAAATGCCAGGAGACAAGGATCAGCGGGGTTCGTCCTAGAGACTGGCTATCACAGATGATGTGTTAGGTTTCCACAACACACAATATCTTCATTATTTGGCTATTTGACCTTACAAAAGCTACATAACATTTTTTAAAAATTGAATTTATTGGGGTGACATAGATTAATAAAATTATATAGGTTTCGGGTATACAATTCTATAACACATCACCTGTATATTGTATTGTGTGTTCACCACCCCAAGTCAAGTCTCCTTTCATCACCATTTATACCCACTTTACCCTCTTCTACCTCCTCCCACCCTTTTTCCCTCTGGTAATTACCATACTGTTGTCTGTGTCCATGAGTTTTTTTTCCTTAATTCCTTCATCTTTTTCACCTAACATTTCTGAGATGCATTTTTATCATCTGGTATGTCTCTACTAACTTTTATTCCTCTAAAAAACATGATCAGCTTATTCCCTAAACCTTGTTTGCACAGATGGTTAAAAAATAAAATTGCAGTTCTCATCTACCTTCTTAGTGACTATGTTTTTTTACTGTTGCCACCAGCAGCAAATTTGGCAAGATTATAGGAGATTTATGAGGGAATAAAGTAGACCTCTTATTTGCAAATTTGCTTTCTGCGGTTTCAGTTACAATCAACTGTGGTCCAGCAATATTGAATGGAAAATTCCAGAAATAAAAATTTCATAAGTTTTAATTGCACGTTGGGCTGAGTAATGTGATAAAATCCTGCACCATCCCTCTCCCTCCCACCTGGAATGTGAATCATTCCTTTGTCTAGTGCAGTGGTCGGCAAACTCATTAGTCAACAGAGCCAAATATCAACAGTACAACGATTGAAATTTCTTTTGAGAGCCAAATTTTTTAAACTTAAACTATATAGGTAGGTACATTGTTATTAACTTAATTAGGGTACTCCTAAGGCTTAGGAAGAGCCACATTCAAGGGGCCAAAGAGCCACATGTGGCTCGCGAGCCACAGTTTGCCGACCACTGGTCTAGTGTATCCATGATGAGTATGCTACCTGACAGTTAGTTGCTTAGAGCCATGGTTGTGAGATTGACTGATCTGGTATTGTAGTGCTTGTGTTCAAGTAACCCTTATTTTATTGTTATAATTATTCTATTATATTATTAGTTATTGTTAATCTCTTACTGTGCATAAATTATAAATTGAACTTTCTTGTAAGTATATATATGCATTAAAAAACAGTGAACATTCAGAGTATTAAGTACCATCTGCAGTTTCAGGCATCCACTAGGGGTCTTGGAAGGTATCCCCTGTGAATCAGAAGGGCTACTCTAGGCAATCAGCCATAGAGAAGAGTTTCCAAATTTTGTGAAGACATTTTAAAGTAAAAGGTTCAAAGAGATATCTGAGAATAGTTAAGCCATGAACCAGTCATATTCAGGCTACTCATTACCTTTTTAAAAAATAACAACTTTATATCTCAATAATTCACATACCATATAATTCATCCATTTAAAGTATAAAAGTTAATGGTTTTTTCACACATTTACAGAGTTGTGTAACCATCATCACAACTAATTTTACAACACTTTTATTTTCCAAAAAGAAACCCTATAGCTATTAGCAGACACTCATCCACTGCCCCCAGTTATGGGCAACCAGTAATCTACTTCCTGTTTCTATAGATTTGCCTATTCTGCACATTTTTGTGAATTGAATCATATGCTAGGCATTCTTTTATGACTATCTTTTTTCAGTTAGCACATTTTCAAGGCTCATCCGTGTTGTAATACACTTTTGTACTTTTTATTGCTGAATAATACTTCATTGCATGAATACACATTTTATTCATCCATCCAACAGTTGATGGACATGTGTGTTGTTTCCACTTTTTGGCTGTTAGGAGTCACGCTGCTGTGAACATTCATGTACAAATTTTTGTGTGGACATATGTTTTCATTTCTCATGGGTATGTAATTAGGAGTGAAATGGCTGGTTCATATGGTAACTCTATGTTTAACATTTTGAGGAACTGCCAAACTGTTTTCCAAAGCAGCTGTATCATTTTGCATTCCTCCCAGCAGTGCATGAGGGCTCCAATTTCTGTATATCCTTGCCAACTGTTTTTGTCGGTCTTTTTTATTTTAGTCATCCTAGTGCGTGTGAAGTGGTATTTCCTGACATTTTCCTAATAGCTAATAGTGTTGAGCACCTTTTCATGTGCTTATTGGCCATTTGTATATCTTCTTTGGAGAAATGTCCATTGAAATTCTTTAGCCATTTTTAAGTTGGGCTATTTGTATTTTTATTGTTCAGTTGTAAGAGTTCCTGGGTCCCTAATATATCCTGGGTACAAGTCCCTTATAAGACTTGGTGTCTGTTTATTTTTGTTTTGTGAAACCTCACCTGAGTATATTTCTTTCCATTGATTTTTTTTTGAGAGAGAGAAAGAGAGAGAGAGCAAGCGAGAGAGAGAGAGAGAGAGAGGTGAGACACATCGATTGGTTGCCTCCCACACGTGCCCCGACCAGGGATTGAATTGAACCTCAACACTTCAGTGCCAGGGCAGACGGTCTAACCACTTAGCCACACCAGCCAGGACAAGACTTCATGTCTTATGGTGGTGTAGGACATCAAATTAAGGTTCAATATCATATACTGCCTTGACATCTAAAAAAATTGGAAGGGCTTTGAATGGCCTAACTTCTTGCTCCCCTCCCCACTCTGCTCCCACGTATAAGGCCACCTAGCCAAACAACACTCCTTATCAAATGGACCAAATATGGTTTCTGCTTATGCTTGACTAGTGAGTTTCAATGTCCTGCCAACCCATGAAATTATTCAAATAAGCCAAATATATCCTTTATTGGGATCCAGTGGGCATCCCACCCACTTGATACTACCAAGTTGACCTCCAAAACTTACTCTTCACTCTGTTCCAAGTGCAGCTCCCACATGGTCCTTCATGGCACGGTGTCATCCTGTTCTGGTCTGTGAGTGTATGTGACTAATAAATTGCTATCATTCTCATCTGCTTTGTGTTGGGTGCTGTATGTTTGGCTATCTCCATAACTCTAGGGCAGGGATCCCTCCCTCACCAAGAGGCAAAGGGAAAGCAAAATAATAATTATATATATATATTGCAATTTTTTCCCTTTTCTGTGTCATATTTCAGTTTCTTGATGGTATTATTTGAAGGACATAAGTGGTTTTTAAAAAAAATGTTTTTATTGATTTCAGAGAGGAAGGGAGAGGGAGAGAGAGATAGAAACATCAATGATGAGAGAGAATCATTGATTGGCTGTGTCCTGCATGCCCCCTACTGGGGATCAAGCCTGCAACCCGGGCATGTGCTCTTGACCAGAATGGAACCCAGGATCCTTCAGTCCACAGGCCAATGTTCTATTCACTGAGCCAAACCAGCTAGGGTGAAGGACATAAGTTTTTAAATTGGTGAAGTTCTATTTATCATTTTGTTTTGTTTTGGTCACTTATGTTTTTGGTGCTATGTCCAAGAAGGCTTTGCTTAATGCTAGGCTTCCAAGATTTACTTCTTTGTTTTCCTCTAAAAGTTATATAGATTTAGTTCTTACATTTAGAGCTATGGTCCATTTGGAGTAAAGTTTTGTATGTGGTGTAAGTAATTCTTTTAACTTTTTTTTTTTGTGCATGTGATTATCCAATTGTTCAGCACCATTTTTTTCTCCTTGAATTATTTTGCCATTACTTTTTGAATAGTCTTTTCTGTATTTGAAGAAGTTTCCCTTTTTGAGTCCTACATCCTCAGTGTGGAGTAAAGCCTCAAGTTCATAGCCTCTCTTGCAGCTAAAATGTGGCATGTGGCCCAGGACTCAGCCATCAGATATACCCAGGAGAAAATGTGATACAAAAGGGAGCAATAGGAGCAAACAGGCCTACGTATAGCCTTGTGATTTCTGGTGTAGTAGTAACAATGGCCACAGTTAGTTTCTCTAGTCTTGGTGGGGCCTTAGCAATGGTGATTGCTCTTTAACAGGCCAGCTACACCATGGCTTTTGACATTATAACCAAGGTTATCCTTGAGTCTTGCTCTCAGCCTCCCAACTAGCACTTCTGTGGATTACAATATATATTTTTGCTTATCATCCCATGTCAATTTGGTTTGCTGACAACCTACAGTCTGACTGACACACATGCAAAGGAGAGATAAAGTAGAATTTAAGGTAATGACTTGTACTTTAATTTTGCATAGAAAATGGGTCTGACAGTTCCTACTGGCTTTTGAGATGGAGATGTAGAGGACATTCTTACAAATAGTAGTGCCTCTTTTAAGCCAGTCCGATACAATTTCAGTATTCTGTCCTCTGCTAAATTAAAAACAAGCAGTAGACTTCCCAATCCAAAATTGCATAGACATTTTATACTTTCATCTCTGACCAGTTCTATTCCTTTCTTTTACTTCTCCTGATTTTTGCTCTGTTTCATAGTTAGGCCTCTGTGTTGTTCTTGTAGCTGGTTGCATTTTAGACTCCCTGGCTTGACTCACATCTCCTCCTTGAGGACTAGGACCCAGACTAACCTGTCTCTGACTCATCACATCTGAATTAGCCTCTTTATTATCCCCCTAGGATCTAATTCCTGCTTCCAGGTAACTTAGCAGGTGAATGGTTGGACCTGTCTTTCCCGTCTCAATCCATTTTACTCCACTTCTCTGAATCCAGGGGAATGAACATTGCTATATGTGGCGGGCCAGCACAGCCATGGCACACTCAGCCCCAAGGCGCCTTACCTGTCGCGCCAGCTCAGCCAGGTTTGGTGATCTGAGAGGGCGCGGTGAAGGATTGAGAAAAGACAGACAAGAGAATAAAAGCCAGATCTGGGTGGAACATTGCCCTCTTTGATGGAGAGACACAGGGCCATGGACTACAAGCCGTGTCTTTATTTTATAGCCAGATTCCATGAAGCAAAGTAAGGGCGTGGTCAAGATGTTTACAACATTCTCCTGGGTTTCGATCCTACTCAACTACATGCACCTGAACTCTATCAAGCCTACATCACTCAGGCATGTGGGGCCATGTGTTCAGATCATAAGTTCAAACTTACAACTATAGTTGTTGGCTATAATTGTGCTGGGAGGGCTTTGCCCTTCAAGCTGGGACTTGCACATGGCCATGAGAGCGCTGTGCCCTCTCATTAGTCCAAGGCTTGAACCTGTCCAAACACTGTAGCCACTCTCCACAGCTACATGGATAGAAGTAAGTTGTATCTCAAGAGAAACATTAGGATCATAAGTTCAAATTTACAACTATAGTTGTTGGCTATAATTGTGCTGGGAGGGCTTTGCCCTTCAAGCTGGGACTTGCACATGGCCATGAGAGCGCTGTGCCCTCTCATTAGTCCAAGGCTTGAACCTGTCCAAACACTGTAGCCACTCTCCACAGCTACATGGATAGAAGTAAGTTGTATCTCAAGAGAAACATTACCTGGAGGAGGTAGAAGATCTGCATTTGAGGGGAGATAGCCGTTCCCGTGAAAGGTGGTGAGAGAGTCATGGTAAGTCACTCAGCACTTACAAGTCCTCTTTCCGGTATTCTCCTTGAGAGGCACCCCCAGGTCTACTCCTTTGTCCTAGAAAAAGTATCGGGTAAACTAAGCAAATGAATTTACTTCTTCATAAAGATGCATATCCTTGAGAAGCAGGGCCCACCATCTGTTAATGAATTAAAAGGTCTGATCTTTTTTATGTCCTGTCTGTGAGGGAGTTAGACGGAATATATGTCACCAGAGTTCTCTATTCTCTAGAAGTTCCATATCCCACACTTCCTATTTCTCTTCACCACAAAATTCACAATTCAGGGCTCTGGAACCACTTATATTGGCAATCTTAAAAGCTACAAAGAATAATCTGGGAATAAGTTGGGGTGGGGTGGAAGCAGAGGAGGAGAGATTTCTCCAAGGGTCTCATGAAGCTGCCAGTAATGTTCCCATCAGCTGCTGTAGTGGTTGCTGGGTAATGCAGTACTGATGGTTCCTAATATGGAGATGTATTGCATATTCTCTCTCTATCCTGGAGAATCGAATTCCACTGCCATTTTCTTTTCACCTCAGACAATGAGCTTAAATCTTTTCCTATGTTGTTAAAAACTAGAATCAGTGTGAACAGTTTCATTGGAAACAGGCATTTTTTTTGAGAGCATGAACCAAAAAAAAAAAAATAGATTGGTAAAAGTAATGTGAAATGGTCTCTATCGAAGTCATTATGTTTGATAGGTTTTTCTAAGGCATTAACCTCAGAGGTGTCTCTGAGAGATGTTTTCAAGATGCTTCACTTTTATATAAGAAGACAGTGGAGGCAGTGGGCTAAAAAATAGACGAATACCTGGAGGGACCCTATTTGAGATTCCATTTCCCCAGTCTCTGAGGTATAGTGGCAAAGTCACTTAGTTCGTCACTGCTTCAGTTTTGCTATCTGTAAATGGGAACAGTAACTTTGTATGTATTTTAATAGCTTATAATTTATTCATATTTGTTCAAAAATGAAAATGGGCAAGAAGAATGCAAAATATATCTCTAATCCTCCTTTCCCAGTGGAGAGGAAATAATTACTTCTCTTTGGTGCATATCCTTTGAGATCTCCAGCTTATCTTCTTTGGATCCTAAGTTTTGAGAATCATCCTTTAGCAGTGATTCATGAACATTGAAAATTCTATCAAATTTAACCACATTTCAATCCAGTGCCCTTCTCTTTAACTTCTTGAAAGTAAGTTAAATCATACCAAAAGATTTGTAACATTGGTATATGAAATAGATTTCATGTTACATAAAAAATTGTTAATTTGTACCACACAAGGTATATAAAATTTAAAACATGAATATACACTGAGTGGCCAGATTATTATGACCACCCCATCAGTACTTCATTGGGCCACCTTTTGCCTTCAATACTGTGGCGATTCTTCTTGGCATTGACTCCACGAGATGTTGAAAGGTGATGCGAGGAATCTGACACCATGCCTGATGAATAGCACTGTCCAGTTCTGTGAGATTTGATGGGTGTGGAACCAGCTGCCTGATGGCTCTTTTAACTTCGTCCCACAAATGCCAATTGGATTGAGATCTGGGGATTGTGGGGGCCACCTAAGCAAGGTAAAGTCTCCCTCATGTTCTTGAAACCACTCCTGTACAATACGAGCACCGTGGCATGACACATTGTCTTTTTGGAAGAAGCCATCTCCATTGGGATACACCATCAACATGATAGGATGAACTTGATCAACAACGATACTTAGGTATGTTGTACTATTCAGACATTGTTCCACACGAATTAAAGGGCCCAAATCATGCCAGGAAAACATGCCCCAAACCATAACACTGCCCCCACCAGCATGAAGGGTTGTACTCATGCATGTGGGGTGCATGCTTTCATGCTGTTTCCACCAAATTCTCACTCTGCCATCTGCATGATGCAACTGGAAATGTGATTCATCGGACCACATGACTTTTTTCCAATGCTCAACTGTCCAATCCTTGTGTTCCTGTGCAAATTGGAGACGTTTTTATCTTTGTAACTGCAGACAGCAAAGGTGCTCGAACAGGCCTTCGGCTTCCATATCCCATATGATGCATCAGGTGGTCATAATAATCTGGCCACTCAGTGTATACACCTATGCAACCATAATGGCAAACATTGATCTTGTGGAACCTTGCATATGGTTCTCAATCAACAGTGTATGGGCGAATAATACTTGCTAGTAGAACAACACAGGGAAGACTAAAGTAAGCTCCTTTGCTCATAAAAAACACCCCTACTAAGCTGGGTTCAAGGATCAGGAAAGACCCTGTTCTCTGTATGATGCTACATAAGCCAGCCAGTGATGACCATGTGTGGGGAAGCACGGGGCTTGGTTGGAAAGTCTGTAAGGAGGATTCTCTGAAAGGTCAGAGGCCTCTAGGGGAGTCTTGCCAAAGGTGGCAGACCCTGCCTTGACTTTTCCAAACAAATCTGAGCCCCCAGGTGTTTTACTGGAATCTTTCTATTTAGACTTCAAAACATCCTTACTTAAGGCACACTACAGAATCATGTGTCTTCTCAAGGATGCTTACCCTGCTGATAGTGAGGGTAATAGTTAATTTTAGTTCAAGCTGTTATTACAATAAAAGTCTAAGGAGGCAGGCAAATGGGGCTGTCTGGTTCTTTTAGCCAGGCAGCCCCTTAGCCCTCTCTTTCACAGAATGTGTGTCAGAGTAGTCATTCATCCATCGCTCAGGGTCTGCTGGTCAGTCCCTGCAACCATGGTGAACCAGTGACCACCCAGGGGCTGGTCAGTTTGAGTCTCTGTTGCCTTCATGGGATGAGATATCTCCTAACATATCCAGGGACTTAGAGGACCTCTCTGGATTGATTTGTTTTTGTGGGTCTTTATGGAGAGGCAAGTGAGGTCTTTCCAGTGTTATTACCTGGGTTGGGAGGGAGAGATTTCTGAGATGGTCTGGATTTCTGAGATGGCTCCTCCTAGTTACACTGAATGCTCATAAATTGGGAACTGGTTGTCTAGAGAAGAGGTATGGGAGGGAGATTTTGCACAGAATATTTGCTTGTGCATTGAGTGTTATGCCATATACAAATATTATCTATTCAGAAACAAATACAATGTCACATTTAAATAAATTAAAAAATACGAATGGCAATAAAAAATCTGGCATTTCAGGTAGGGGTTAAATTGCTATGTAGTTTTTTAAAGTCTTATATTCAGTTTAGTTCTCCTGGAAGAATCAAAACTATGACAAAATATTTACATGTGGAAAATGCTACTTCTTATCCTGGATTAATGAAAAAAATCTAAAGATGTGCTATAGCCTAAAGATGTGCTATTCCTCGGATTGAAATCACTGAAGAATCCAGAAGGGTGTCCTTCCAATCAGCTAAAACTAAGCTGTCCTCCACTGAGTGAAATTTTCTTTACGACAGAGAATTTTTTCTAATCCTAACCATATTTTGTTATTTTTGAACTTTATAATGAGTTTTTTTTTGAATGGGCAATATTTTTTTATTGTTTAAAGTATTACAATTAGTAGTACATATGTCTCCTTTTCCCCCCATTGACTTATCCCCGGCCTCCCCCCACAACACATGCCCTCACCCCCCCACTTTGGTTGGTCTCTTACCCCTCCACCCTCCTACCCCCATCCCCTGCCTTCCCACTGAAGTTTGACCGTCTGTCCGATACTTCTTTGTCTCTGTATCTATTTTTGTTCATCAGTTTATGATGTATGCGCAATTTTTGAGACTCCTGAGAGATAGTGTTTGTCTCTTGGTTCGTTAGGCTACGTACAATATCATTTGGAATGTCACTGCACAAATAAGTTTGTATTTGTGTTTTTATGACTTAAATACATGCACCTACTGGTACTAGATTGGAACCTGTAGTTCTTCCACATAGTAAATTGCACCATAACTTAACAAGCCTTTGATATGACTGATCTAAAATAGCCAGCATTCATCCGATGAGCTATATTTATTTTCCAAATATTTTGCATTTTACTTTTAATTTGGGCAAGGAATGAGCTTGCCTTCTAGAAAACACACTTGATGTTGACTATATTTTGCTAAGTTTTAATTGTTTAGATATTTCTTTTATAGGTCTGGGCAAGTAAACATTTCAAATTTTCTACCTAGCTATTATTATTTAGATATCACGAGGATTATACAGAGGTTAATAACTAAAAGAACATATCAGATGAAATTGTTTTCATGTTAATAACCCAAGCCCAGATGTAAATACTCTTTTTGTATGTACATAGTTTTATAATACTAATAATAACTTGGTTTTGTGTATTTCTGAAATCTTTTACTAATCTCTTTATTTCCTTTATCATTGTGCTCCTATTGCTCAAGCATTCTGTCTCTCTTTCTCTGTTCTTGCCTTTCCTTCTGTTCTTCTCTAGGCCAACACATCAACCAGATGCTTGTCAACCGATATCCCTGGTCTAATCGCAGTACAATTAGAGGAAACTCTTTTCAACACTCCTGATTTCTGCTTTTCACTCCAAACTGTGTGAGGCTGATTAAATTATGCACTTGACATCTATGTTCTTAAAACAGAAGTGCACTTAATGGGATGCAGCAATCACATAAAATTTCCCCTTCAATTTATTTTTTGAGCGGTTTTTATGGTGAACAATGGCAAACATACAGTGAAAATGTATAAAGCTTAATAAATCATTATAAGGCAAAAGAGTATTTAACAATCACCCAGGTAGGTTGTTAATAGAATATTGCTGCACCCCAGGTTCCCCTTATGTATTCTTTCCCAATCACATCCCCCTCCCCCAAATTAACCACTTGTCTGACTTTTATGGTAATTTTTTCCTTCCTTTATTCTATAATTTTGCCACCTATGTATGCATTCCCTCAAGCTGTAGTTTACTTTGGTCTATTTTTTAACTTTATATAAATGTAAACATGTGGGTCTGGCTTTGTATGGGTCAGGTTCCTGGCAGGAAACAAATAGCATATTCAAAAGGAGGATTTAAGTGTTTCATAAAGAGACTGCATACAAATTGTGTACAAGATTAAAGAGAATCAACAAGGAATGTTGCAGCATCTGGGTCTAACAATAGCGGGGAAGTGGGGAGCCTTTACTACCCATAGGCCTGCAGGGCAAGCAGTTACAGGAACCCTGTACCCCTGTTGCTGTTGGGGAGAGCTGCCAACAGCACATGTGGCCTTTGGCAGAGAAACATTGCCACTGCCAACTATGCCCTGGCAGAGACAGTCTGAAGGGACAAAAATCTTAAACCTCTCTCCTGTCTTCTAACCTGCCTCTTATTGGCAATATTGGACCAAAGCTGGAGGGCAAGCCATTTAAAGAAATCTTGACACAGAGGTGGAGAGAGAGGATGGAGAGTGGCCTGGAGGCTGACATGGAGCATGTCCAGAGCAGGATTTCTTTCCTTGACCATATTTTGAGAGACTTATTCACATTGTTGTATATAGCTGGATTTTGTTTATTTTCACTGCTGTATAGTGCTCTATTATGGGAATATATCCTTATTTATCCATTTTATTGTGGATGGACATTTGGGTTATATCTTGGCTGTGGCTATCATAATTGGTGTCTATTCATTGAGGCACATGGGCATGTTTCCTACTGAGTGCATATCAAGGAGCAGAACTGATAGAAAATGTGACCTATAAATATTTACTTTTAGTAAAGAATGCCAAAGTATTTTCCAGAGTTATTGCACCAATTTACACTCCTAATAACAGTTCCTGAGATGTCTGTTGTTCCATAGACTTGTAAAACTCAGGTATTATCAGTCTTTTAAAATTTTAGCCATACTGGTGTGTGTAGTGTTATTCAATTTGCATTTCTTTCATCAATGAGGAGGCCACCCATTGTACATTTCATGGGCTATTTGGATAGCTTTTATATTCTAGTTTCTTGTCCCCCCCCCCTTTATAATACTTTTGTAATTCTATTTCTCTTTGAAGATTAATACAAAGACATCTCTGCCTGAAAGTTTTTTAATATAAATATTTTTACTTACTAATATGGAACCCCACTCAGAATTATATATATATACTAGAGGCCTGGTGCATGAAATTCATGCACAGGAGGTGGGGGGGGGGCTCTCATCCTGACTTGAACCCTCTCCAATCTGGGAGCCCTTGGGGGATGTCCAACTGCCAATTTAGGCCCGATCCCACAGGGCATGGCAGTTGGACATCCCTCTCGCAATCTGGGACCTCTAGCTTCTAACCGCTCACCTGCCTGCCTGCCCTAACCACTCTGCCAGCCTGCCCCCTAACTGCCCTCCCCTGCTGGCCTGATCCCCCTAACTGCCCTCCCCTGCCAGCCTGGTCACCCCTAACTGCCCTCCACTGCTGGCCTGGTCGCCCCTATTAACTATCTTTTTTAAATCTTATCCCTTCACACACAATTGTATTTAACTCCCGTATTGGCTTCTCCCTCTCACACAATTTTTCTCTCTCCTTTATGTAACACTTTTTCCTTCTAACTCATCATTTATAAACTCTTCTTTCCTCCTTATTTCCTACTTCTGTTCCATCATCCTTCTTCCCATCTTTCTCCTACCCTCCCTCCCCACATTCCTTCTTTCCTTTATCTTTACCCCTGCCCGCCCTCCCCTTTTCCTTCCTTCCCACCTTAATTTTTTTCTTCACTTCCTCCCTCGGACCTGCTTTGCTCCCTCCCCCATTTCTTCCTTCTTCCAATTCTCCTTTTAAGCTCTACTGGCTCCCCTTTAAAACTGTTCTTCCCTCCCTCTTTCTCTCTCATCCACATTCTCGTCTACTTACTTCCACTGTTTTAATATCTATCTATCTGCCTGCCTAATTATTCACTATCATTTATCTTTTTTCTTTTCTGACTCCTACTTTTAAAATCTGTCCCCAGTACACAACTAGACTTGATTTTCATTATAGCTCCTACAGTTCTCTCACCATTCTCTTTCCTTCTTTAACTCTGCTCTCTACTGACTCCTTTATCAAGTTCTTCCCTCCCTCCTTCCTTTCTTAAAGCTTCTGTTGTGGGGGCATTAACCCCCAGCCCAGGGCTCAGCCCTGGCCAGGTATTCGCTGCCCCTCCTTCCCCAGCCTCCTTGCTGCTGTCCTGCTCCCATTCCCTGCCTGGGATGCCTGGCCAAGTTAGGGTGTCTGAGGCCTGTGCGGCCCAGGCGCTGCTGCGGTGAAGCAGGAGCGCCTCTGCCCAGAAGGCCTTGGACCATCCTCCACTCCGTCTGGGACCCGTGGGCGCCTCCCCACCAGGCTGCCACTGCCCTCCTCCCGTGTCTGGGCGGAGCTCCCCGTTTCACACTGCCTGCGCCCCACCCTGCGCCAGGAGCACCTGCTCCGCCCCCCCCACAGTCACCACCCCCTTCCACATGCAGTTTCCTTCCCTTTTCCATTCCTGTGTCTTTTTCTTGTTCCCTTTCTGTATTTGTTTCTCCTCTCAGCCTGTCTGCATGCAGGCCTGCCTTCCTCTCTCTCTCCCTCTCCTTTCTTATCCTCTCCTATTGTATCCTATCCTACCCCGGGCCTTGCAGCTGCCTGAGCAGAGGGCGGGGATGCAGCCTGCTGATCCAGTCATGATGTGACGCTGTAATGGACAAATTTGCATATTCCTCTATTATTAGATTAGATATATATACTGTATATGTTTGAAAATTTTATTCAGATTCATTTTCCTCTTAGAAATACTGCAGTATGTTTCCTTTAAGTTTTAGCTATCTATTATTTGCTTTTAAATATTTTGATTTTTTTACTTTTACTTTTTGAAGTTTGGGTCTTGTCCATTTTTCTATTGTGTTGTCTATTTTTTCCTTATTTACATATAGGAATATTTAGAAAAATTACATATTGATATATGTACTATATATGTATGTATATATGTATACATACATGCATATTGATATATCTGTCTTCCTACTTTGTTTTTTTCTCTATCTTAATCATAGAAGCTATTAAATTTATTATAGCCTAACTTATCAATCTTTTCCTTTATGTTGTTTTTAAATTGATCTTAGAGAGAGGAATAGAGGGAAGGAGGGAGAAAGAGAGAGAGAGAGAGAGAAAGAAAAACATTGATGTAAGAGAGAAACATCACTTGGCTGCCTCTTGCACATACCCCAACTGAGATCAAACCCACAGTCAGGCTATGTGCCCTGATCGGGAATCAAACCCGCCACCTCTTGGTGTATGGGACAATGCTCCAATTAATTGACCCACTACCAGCAGGGGCTCAATCTTTTCTTTTATAATAAGTGCTTATATATTCTATCTAAAAATAATTCCCTCTTAATTTATTTAGAATTGTTCCAATTTCCCTTAATAGTGTTTTATAGTTTTCTGTGTAGAAGACTTGCATATATTTCATTAGTTTTATTTGTAGGTATTTTTAAAATTTTTACATTATTGAAAAGAGTATCTTTTAAAAACTATTTTCTACTTGCTTGCTGCTGTAATAGAGAAGCAAAATTAATTTTTGTGTATTGAATTTGTATATAGCAACTTGTTTTCCAACCAGGAAAACAGAAACTATTCTAAGTATTTATTACAGAGAAAACTTAATATAAGGGATTTATAACACTGGAGATGGAGGAATTGAGAAATAGAAGAAGAGAGGTAAAGAGATAATCCAAATTATAAAAGAGCAGTAAGATGCTTATTCTTCTAGACTAGGGAAATAAAGAAAGAAGGTAGTATTACTGAATACCAGAGACCAGCATCATTCAGCAGAGATGGAACCACAGACAGCCTGTGCAGCAGGAGCTAGAAAAAATTCGTAGTTACCTGAGAAGCCATAGGAAGCAGAGAGAGAGAAATACCCTGGATTGTCTTTCCTCCTTCTCACTAATACTCAACCAGTGCCTTCCATTGGTTGAATGTATGTAGAAACCAGAGGGCAAAAGAGATTGCAAAATTTTGTTCCTTTAAATACAGTACAGTACAGAAAAAAAGGGATAAATCTGAGATAACTAGATAGCTGGCCAGTTTATGTGTTATTTATTCTGATAATTTCTCTTTCTCTCTCTTTGAATATTCACAGTCAGATCTTCCACAAATAATGATAGTTTTATTACTTCCTTTTAAATCTGTATAACTTCTATATACTTTTCTTGCCTTATTTCATTGACTAGATGTGGGTGGATGTATAGGCTCCAGAGATAAACAAAGCATTCTTAGTTCCCCTGAAATCTTCCTGGATCTATCTGCAGGCTCGTCTTGACAGCTCAAGCTGCCTGATGGGTCTCACTCTGCTACCTCATTTTTAGAATTATAGCATCAGTTTCAGAGCTGGAAGAGATATAAGAGTTTATATAGTCCAGGGGCTGGAAAATTAGAGCCCTTGAGCCAAATCTTGTCTGCTACTCATTTTGTAAATAAAGTTTTATTACAGCATAGCTACACTTCTTTGTTTATGTAATATCTGTAGCTGCTTTATATTACAATGACAGTGGAGTAGTTGTATAAAGATTGGGTGGCCCTCAAAACCCAAAATACTTAGTATTTGGCTCTGATGGAATAAGTTTGCTGACCCCTTATATAGTCACACACATCTTTAGACAAATGAGGAAATTGGTCACCACCCATGGTCGTCAACTGTTAGTGGCAGAGTGTAGATTAGATCATAGGTCTCCAGACTCCTAGATAAGTGTTTTTTTCCACTGCAACATATAATTAAATAACTCTCCATGATCCAACATGAAAGTCTATGTCGTAAGATGAGGCTTATCTTGGCCAGGAGGGAGGTCCTAAAACACAGATAGCCAGGGGCCCCGCCAGTCAGAGGTGAGGCCATCACAGACTTGGTGGGCATAGCCCTCCTATCTGCCTTGGCCTTTCTATCATGCATTAGGCCCTGAAAACAATAGCTCTCTTTCACCCTTGATCAATAAAGAAAAAACATAAAAAATAAGCCTCTTCCTCTCTTCTCCATAGCCCCCCCCCCGCACCCCCAACAGTGCCAGTATGATGTTAGGTTAGGTTTTTTGAAAGTACTAGACAATTTAAAGTTGTTATTTTCAACCTGGAAATATTGTGAGTGTTGCTGTTTACTCGAAAGTTAAGAATTTCCAAAGGACCTTGAGTTATTATTTACCTTCCTTGTTGTCATTATTCACATCTCCCTAGGCATAGAAAACATTCAATTAAATTTTCAAGCAGTGCTGTTTGGTGATGGATACAGGAAGAATTTCTATTGAAAGAGAAATGACCTCAAATTTATTTTCTCAATATTGAGGCCTCAGCTTTCTTCTTTGAAAAGGCATAATCAATTATTAAAGAACATGTTAAATTACTTTGCATTTTTTCCCTCCTGATCCTTAATGTCCCACATTCTCATTGTTTCTAATAAAACACAGGAGTCTTCAGATGGAAAGACTGTGGGCTTCAGATTTGCCTTTGTCCTCCTGTTGTTTAGCACTGCTTTGTTTGGGAGTGTTAAGTGCCAATTATCACAAAAGAGTATGTAGTTAGCTAGATATTACCATAAACGAGGATCTTTTAGTAAGAGTGATAAAGAACTTAATTTGGTGTCCATGAACCTAAACTTGTTATTTTTCTTTTACTATTCTGTAGAACAGTTCTCTTTTTAAAGTTCACTTCAAGTCCTTCCTGCTTTGATGTCTTTGCAAAACTTTGACTTCAGTTGGAAACTTTTAGAACTAATTATTGGATTTAATTTTGACATGTGTATTTATTTGTAGAGTTAAAGGAATGGTTGTTTTCTTTCTCTCCATGAGTGCTTTCTTTTACCTGTGATGTTGTATCTCTCTAGCTATTCCCTGACAAATCAGCAAGAAGTGTCTTAGTGACATG
This sequence comes from Myotis brandtii, assembly GCF_000412655.1. Taxonomy (NCBI): domain Eukaryota; kingdom Metazoa; phylum Chordata; class Mammalia; order Chiroptera; family Vespertilionidae; genus Myotis; species Myotis brandtii. The sequence goes on from NW_005356519.1 coordinate 3,502,534, forward strand.
GAGGTGGGTACAGGTGGGTACCTGCATGGTTCATAGAACTCCCATTAAACGGTGCTCTGATGTTTTATCTCTCCAGCTATTCCCTGACAAATCAGGAAGAGGTGTCTTAGTGACATGGAGGTGGGTGCAGGTGGGGTACCTGCATGGTTCATAGAACTCCCATTAAACGGTTTCATCGTCTTCTGAAACATTTCCCTCAGTTATACCTCTTGAGGAAGATGTGGGACGAGACAATCAGTGTGTTATCTTAATAAATGGTGTCATTTTGGAGAATGTACTTAGAGGGTGACCATTGTCCTTTCTCATTCCCTACTCCAGATGGATGACTTTGCTGTCTGCAGAACAAACTCCTATCTACTTACCAGAGTTGGTGCTGTGTCTGACTTTTAGACCAAATTCCTTACTACCATATGACCACAAGTCCTTACTTTTTCAGTGCCATGGACCTCTTTGGTAATCTGAAGCTTGTGGGCCTTTGCCAGGATAATGTATTTAAATGTATAAGAAAATACATGCAATTATATAGGAGACTAGTTACAATAAAATACAGTTAACCAGATATTTTAAAAATGTACTTCTTTATACATTTAATAACAAGATCCAGTGGTGGGTCTAATAAGCAATTTTGAAATGGTGATAAAATACTATTTTGAATTAACAGCAACCATTGTTATGATATGAAAATATCTGCATTTTCTATTGGTTACAAAGTCACAGATACTGCTCTGTTTTGTTATGGAAGAAAATGCTATGTTGCAGTTAAAGATTAGTGAAAATAAACCTGCATTTTTCCTATCCAGTTTATGGAGCCCTGGATTTGTAGTTCATGGATTCCTGGTTAACATGTGAGCTCTGTGCAGGGTTCCCATCATCCTTTCTATAGCTTGGCCTTCGTCAAGGTTGCTGCAGTCTGTTTGATGCTGCGATATCTTTGGTCCTTGAAGGGAATCAGAGTTTCTGGCCCCATAGGGAACTAGAAGATACTAATAAATACATAGAAAGGGGTGCTGCTTGGCTACAATGCTGAGGAGAATCTAACCCTCAAAGACAAATGGGTCTTGGAATAGTGGGGAGGGTGATTGTCACCCACTTCTCTCTCTGGCAGCATCTTAACCCACTAGGGTTCCTAGTAAGGATTTTTAGGCTTTCAGTGCTGATTTACAGTATATGGCAGTGATGGCGAACCTTTTGAGCTCGGCATGTCAGCATTTTGAAAAACCCTAACTTAACTCTGGTGCCGTGTCACATATAGAAATTTTTTGATATTTGCAACCATAGTAAAACAAAGACTTATATTTTTGATATTTATTTTATATATTTAAATGCCATTTAACAAAGAAAATCAACCAAAAAAATGAGTTTGCGTGTCACCTCTGACACGCGTGTCATAGGTTCGCCATCACTGGTCTATGGGACTGTTGCATTTTCTCTTACATAGCCCCTGTATCTCAACGAAACTGGATCTCTTGATGTTTTCTCTCCTCCCCTTGTGTCTCCCCAACCTCTGTGCCCTAGTGTGTGCTCTCTTCTCTTGAAGTGAGCCCCCTTTGCAATCTGGTGGGACTATGGGTGATTTGTTTCCCAAAATTTTCATTAAACTCCCTCCTCCCACCTGAGAAGAGCTATCATTTATGTTGTGAGTATGCACTAATCTTATTATGGGAAAAGTATATAATATTTATTTTTGAACATTTACCAAACTTTACAGGCCCCATTCAAATCCAACTAGCTCCTTGATGCCTCCCCTGATATCGACAATCCAAAAGGGACTCCCAACCAGCATTCTCATTGCCTTCTCTGCGCTCATCACGTTTTGTCTGGCATTAGTGTAGACACACTTACTGAATAAATTGCTTATCTTGTCTTTTTATTCCAGATTAAGTCCTTCGAAGAGAGCGCTTATGTGTTTATTTATTGCTATATTTCCCCCAGCACTCTCCAGTATCTTGCACATAAAATCCTATGTTATCATATTTTAATTAGCTAATTATTTAATATGCTACATGGTAATAAGCACTTAAGAAAAAACCCCCACTTATGGCAACATTTTGACTAAGTTATGATCAGTAACACTGGCTGAATTTATATAAATTTGTCTTGATAAAATCCACTATTTACTCCAATAAGAGACATTTATTAGGAACAGGGACATTTCTACCCATCTTTCTGCATCAGTCTGGCCTCAGCCCAGGCTTCTCCTGGAAGGATTTTTTTTTTTTTTTTTTTTTGGTTAATCAAGTTGGTCAGGTCATTCGTTGGGCTACGTATTAGGAAGAAAGGCATTTTCTTCCTGCATAAAAGTAGGGCTGCAATTATCCCTACTCTGGGGACTCCAGCCATCTTATACTGTGGCAGGGGCACATGAGGGGTAGGGTAGGAGCCTCAGCTGTGCTTTACAATCTAGCTTTTACAAAAGTCATTTTATTGGGCAGGGGGAAAGGGGCAGGTGGGTAGGATGTCTTCCCAGCTATTATTTAAGTTTTACTTTGATTCCCAGTCTTCGGTTATATTTTGCACATAACTCCCTCGGTCCAGAGTTTCTTAGGGAGCGTGGGTGAACAAGGCAGGAACTGATTATTTCTGGGTCTCTGTCCATAATGCCATCAGTACTTTGCCAAAAATCTTACCTCCACCTTAAACATCACAGAGGATAACTACACTGGGAAGTTGACCTCATTCTGTTTGTTATATAGGCAGCCGTGTTTTCTGATTTATCTGGGATTTTGGAACACATGAAAAATGACCCAGTTTCATAAAATTGATAGTAGAAAGTACTGTTTGTGGCTGCAGACCCTCATGGTAGGTTTGGGCCAGATTTTGAGATTTCTGCAGTGCTCTCCCGTGTTCAGTAATGAAGGAACGTGGATTGGGCTCACTAGGCGGGTTTGTTCCACCCTGATAAGGTGATGAAGTTCTGCATCAGCTCTGCAGCTGGCAGCCGTGGGAGTCTTGTGGCATTGCCAGGGGACCCTGTTCTTGGTGTATACCTCACGTATATGCAATAAACTCCATGGTATTTCTCAGTTTTTGTTTTCTTGTGCTGGAGCTGTGACCTGGTTTTACAACTTAATCCCATTGTGATATAAATGATGTAGATAAAAATGTACCAACATCACAGAAAAATGTAAGTACAGAGTATCCATGGCATGGTTGTATAATATCCCAAATGTTTAGAACTTAAAACTTTTTACACGACAAACCATTACTTTGTGTTTCTCCCCTCTTTGGAACATTCAGCAGTAGGTGATAGCCATGATGGAAGTTGGGAACTAGGTTAGCCAGCTGGCAGTATCTATGGTTTAACCCAGCAGTTAAAATTTTGAGTGAAAGTTTCTTATAATTTCTTAAATATTTTGTAAGTCAATTTTTTTTTGGGGGGGGGGTGGTGTCTAACAATGCATTGTATAAATCAGGTGAGACAGAAGGGAGATTGTAGTGAGTTGAAATGAGATATTGATCTCCAAGGACATAATTTTCTTCACCTGGGATAATTTGTTTTCAAGTAAAGGAGTTTTTAAATAAGTTCATTGGCCTTAACTACTCCCAGGGAAAAACTATTTTGTTGAATTTCTGCTCTTGTCCTTTTCTTCCAACATGAAATTGTAAGTGATTTTCAAAATACTGGTGAAACGAGAGAATCAAATAGAGTGCTGGAAATAAATAGTCTTGGTCCTATAACCTATTGCACAGTAAGAAAACATTATTTGTCCACATAGGAAATGGCTAAGTGGAAAAATACTGGGCTTTTGCACTGGGCTCTACAAAAAGCTAACCAGAGAGGTCCAGACTCAGGACTGTCTCCTTCTCATTTCTCCTGTTTGATATATCGAAGGCAACTCAATTTATCACACCAGAAAGAAGGCTTGTGGTCACCTGCCTCAAACCTAGTCATCGTGTTATGTTTCTTCCTTGGTAAAAGGTCTAACCTTTCAACCAGTGAAATGTGGCAGAATAATGAAATGTTGAATTGTGTTTTTCCTTTCCAATTCATTTAAAAATGGTGTGACTGTCTCACACCATTTTTTGTCAATATGACTCCAAGCCTGAGGGATCTTGGCTGTGCTTGAAGTATTGGCCTGGAGTCTAAGGCTGGTCTTTGGAAATGGCTTAACCCAGTTTCAGAGAGGAGCTGAGAAAGGAAAGGCTTTTGAGGACCAGGAGATGGGAAGGAGAATAACCCACCTGGGAAGGGAGGAGAGAAGCCTGTGAGGACCTCTGCAGGAGACCTGGGTGGCACCTCCATGGGTGTGGCTTCAGGAGAATGACTGTATGTCCCTAGGGGGGTTGGATTCAGCCCCATCAAAGGTTCCTATGACTTGGAAATACAGGTAGTAATACTGTAGCATCCAAACGGATGAGGAGACCAGAACAACGGACAGCTCAAAGACAGCCTGTGTGGACAAACAACCATTGGACCAGGAGGAGGACTGCTGGACACAACCCTGGAGAAGAGCCAGTAAGGCTGAAAGGAGAGAGAGCAAGGCAGAGAGTGGTACAAAATAAACCTGAGAGAGAACACATCTTGGTCCCTAGGCCTGTCCTGATCATCTGCTCAGCACAGGCTTCTGTAAACAAGAATGCTGGGTTAGGGTCACCCATCATACCCATAGGAAAATGGTTCTCCTTCTGAAAGTGAATGCCATGGGGCTTTCTCATCTACCCTGCCTTCCCTTCCTTCCTCCTTCTTCCCTTCCTTTCTTCCTTCTCTGTAAAGAAGTATGCCCACAACTGATATTTATTGAGGTCTGCCTGGGAAACGGTAGTATCAGTTCTACCACTTAATTGTGTGAGTCTGGGTCAGTCACCTAATCAAGCGAAGCCTCATCGTACTCATTAATAAAGGGAATAATTACAGTCCCAACAGGACTGTTGAGAGGAATACTGTCTGTGAAGCATTTATCACGGAATCTGGCTCAATATGTGGGAATCATCGTTGTGGTTTGCTGTGTCCTCTGACAGGCAGGAGACACTGGGGACTCAGTGGTAAACAAGTCAAGATTCCTGATCTCATGAAACTTTCATAACGCCGTTTGCTTTCACATCAGCTCCAACTCTCTGGTGCCATGTGTCTAACAGCGAGGCTCTAATACACTCCTTTCTGAATAAGTATATTCGTATACTCTGATAATAAAGTTTCCAAAGAATGACAAGTAATTTTTAAAGGGTTAAGTAGAACTGAATCCATTGTAAGGTATTTTATTAAAGCAGGAAGAAATATTCAATAGGTTGGAAAAAAATATTAGCTGCGGGTTTTTGTTGTTGTTGTTTTTCTTGAAGTTTACTATAGAACATGGCTGTGAACTTTTAACAGTTTATGGTTTGAATATGTATAAATTTATTTTGGCTGTAAACTGAAATAAAATCACTGGCAACATACAGTCCTCTTGTCCATTAGATATATTACTCTGTCTTCTCTGTTTGGAAATTGTTGCATTATTACATCCAAAATCTCCATGCTATTTAATAATGTTCCACATAGGAGTAAGTTTGCCATGAAGCTAATGAAGGTTCCTCTCTAGGACTCCTTACTGGTACGGGCAGGGGGTGGAGCCATTGTTCTTACTGTTTTCTCTGAAGTGACCTGTGTGGCTGGAGTCAAACAGGTTTATTTCCACTCCTCCCCACCAACAGGCAAGAGGCAGCTCTCATCTGATGCTTAACTTTCATTACTTCTTCATCTGGGGAATCTTCTTTTGACGACAAATACTAATCTTTAAAAATATATATGCAAGGAATTTTTCAAAATATTTTTGTTATTTCAAGTATATAGTAAAAAACCAAATATCCCTTTACAGGCCTCTCCCTTGTTCAATTCTATTTTCTTAAAATAAATACTATTAACCATTTGTGTTGCTCTTCCCAGATCTTACTCTATATTTGCATTCATGTAAACTTAAGCTATTTAAAACTAAAATTGTATATTCTGTTAATAAACAATCATACTATGTATATTGCTCTGCAATTTTTTTTTTACTTAATAAGATATCTAGGATCTCTCTCCAACCATTACATTTAGATCTACCTCATTCTTTTAAACTCTTGGGTAATTTCCATGGATCATTTAATTAACTATTCACCAATTGATAATATTCAAGTTATTTCTGATTTTCACCACTACAAATATCTCTGTAACAAACACCTGTATACATAGATTTGTTGTGGTACTTGTGTTTATATTTCTGTGAGATAGATTCTTAAGAGTTGAATTGCTAGATTTTACTTGATACTGCCAAATTGTATGCTTACAGTCTGAACCAATTATATTACCACTAATAATATATTTCTGTTGAATTTAACACCAGGAGTAGAATTGTGGGGTCCTAGGTAATGAATGTTTATGTTTGAATTTAGATAGTGCCAAACAGTATTCCAAAATTTTTACACCAATTTACATTCCCACCAGCAATATGTGAAAATTCTAGTTGCTCTACAACCTTGCCAATATTTGGTATTGTCACATACTGAAATTTTTGTTATATGTTGGTTGTTTTAGGGTATCTCACTTTTATTCTTCACTTTCTGTTTGACTAAAGCAGTTAACCACCTTTCCAGATGTTCATTGGTCACTGTGAACTTTCTGTTTAAGTTTTTTGCCCAATTTTAAAACATATGAAGTAACTCTTATTCTTATTGATTTTTAGGATACAAATCTTTTTAGGGCTCTACATGCATTGTATAGATTCTCTGCTCTATTGGTTGCCTTTTCATTGTTTTAAAGGTGTCTATTAATGAGCAGAAATTTAACGTTTTAATGTAGTCCAATTTTTCTGTCTCTTGTTTTATGGTTACTTCTCTTTGTTTCCCATTTGAGAAATCTCTGCCTTTTCTCAAGGTGATGAAAATATCTTCTATGTTATCTTCTAGATGTCTTTATTGTTTTATCTTTCATATTGAGACCTATAATCCACCCAAAGTTGATTTTAGTGTATGATATAAGCTAGGAGTCAAGATTTATTCTCTATGAATACCCAATTTATGCAGTGCCTTTTATTGAAGAGACCATTTTCACCCACTCTTCTATAGTGTCACTTTTTTCATAAATCAAGTGACTATAGGTCAACTCTCTAATTTATTCTGTTGGTCTCTTTTTCCATCCTAGTGACATTATCATACTTTCTTAATTAAGGAGCTGTATAATAAGTCTTGCTGTCTGGTAATGTATGTCTTCCAATTTTGTTCTCTAAAGTTGTCTGATCTATATTTGGTACATTGTATTTTTCATATAAATTTTGAAAACAACCTTTAATTTACCACCAAAAAGCCTTTTGCAATTCTGTAACAACTTTATTGAAATATAATCAACATAAAATAAACTGTACTTTTAAAAGCATAATTTGGTAAGTTCTGACACATAAAAACACCTGTCATACCATTATCACAATAAAAAATAATAAATCTATCGTTATACCCAAAACTTTCCTTGTACCCCTTTGTACTCAATTCCATTCCTCCCAGACCCCCTAATTCACAGCCAACCACTAATATTATAGATTATTATAGATTTATTGGCATATTCTAGACTATTATGTAATTAGAACCATATAGCATATGCTTTTCTTTTTGTCTAACTTCTTTCTTTTAGCATACTTATTTTAAGATTCATCCATTCTGTTGTTTATCAATAGTTTATACCATTTTATTGCTGAATAGCTTTCCATTGTATGGGTTTGTTTCTCTATTCATCTGTTCAGAGACATTTGAATTGTTTCTAGTTTTTTTGCCATTATAAATAAAGCTAAGAATGTTCATATTAAAGTCTTTATATAAACATATACTTTTATTTCGTTTTAATGAATCACCTAGGAGTGGAATGGTTGTTGTATGTTGAACTTTTTAGGAAATTGCCAAACTGCATTCTAACTTGGTTAACCATTTTACATCTCCACCAGTGATGTAGAAGAATTCCAATAGCTCAATGTCCTCAACCAGAACTTGGTGTAATCAGTATTTTTTTTATTTTAGGCAGTCTAATAAATGTGGCATGATTTTAATTTGTACTTCCTAATGACTAATGATATTGACCATCTTTTTATGTGCTTATCTGCCATCTGTATATCTTATTTGCTAAAGTGTCCATTCAAATATTTTATTTAGTTTTTATTGGTTTATTTTCTTATTGTTGAGTCTTGAGAATTATTCATATATTGTGGATACAAGGCCTTATCATATATATGCTTTGCAATTATTTTCTCTCTGTTTGTGGCTTGTTTATTCTTTAAAGACTGTATTTTGAATAGCAGAAATTCTTAATTTTGGTGCAGCCCAATTTATCTTTTTTTTCTATTATCAAGCATATCTCTGATGTTGTATATAAGAAATCTTTGCCCAACCCAAAGTCACAAAGATTTTCTTTTACATTTTCTTATACAAATTTTATCATTTTCAGTTGTATATTTAGGTCTATTGTCCATTTGAAATAATATTTTTATATGGTGTGGGGTATGGATCAAAGTTGATTTTTTATGCAAATGTACTTTTAATTTGTCTATATTGGCACCTATACTTCACTCTATTACTCTAGCTTCTTAATTAGTCCTGTAGTCACATTAATGTTAGTTCTCCAACCTGTTCTTTCTGAAAGTCATTTTGGCTATTCTAGGCCCTTTACATTTACACATGGATTTTAGAATAAGTTTATCAACTTCCAACCAAAAACTCTCGCTAAAATTTTGATTCTGATTCCATTGAATCAACAGATAAATTTAGGGATAATTAACATCTGAACAAAATTGAGTCTTCTGATCCATAAACATGGTATATTGCTCCATTTACTTGTATATTCTTTAATGTATTTTAGCAGTATTTTGTTATTTTCAGTATACAAGTCTTACACAACTTTGATAGATTTATCCCTAATCATTTCACATATTTGATGTTACTTGTAAATGGTATTTGTTTGTTAATTACAACTTCAACATCTTCATTGCTAGTATGTTAGAAATATAATTGATTTTTGTACTTGCTCTTTTTTCCTGTAACATTGCTAAACATTTATTAGTTCTGATAGCTTTTCTGTAGATTCTTTGGGATTTTCTACATGGGTATCCATGTATTCTGAGAATGCAAAGAGTTTTACTTCTTCCTTTATAAGCTGGATGCCTTATGTTTCTTTTTGTTGGCTTATTGCATTGGCTAGATTCTTCACCACAGTTTTGAATAGAAATGGTGGAAGTGAAAATGCTTGATTTGTTCATGGTGTTAGAGAAAAGCATTTAGTCTTTACCATTAAGTATGATCTTCTATGTATTTTGTAGGTGTCTATTATTGGGTTGAGGAGATTCTTTTCCATTCCTAGTTTTCAGAGAGTTTTTTTTTTTTTAAATCAGGAGAGAATGTTGAATTTTGTCAAATGCTTTTGCTGTATCTGTTGAGATTAGCATGTGATTATTCTTTTTCAGTCTCTCAATATGGTCAATTACATCGATTTTTGCCTGCTGAGATTTTGATTGGGTCTTTATTAAGTCTTAAAAAAATAAGAGGATTACTGTCTTTACAATAATGAGTTCTGCAATTTGTGGATCCCAATAATGTTTTGTAGTTTTCTGTGTAGAGGTCTTGGACATCTTTCTTCCCCAACCTTCCTCACTCCCAACCCTCCCACCCTCCTCTCTTTCTTTTTGCTTCTTCTGTTTATCTCCTTCTTTTCTCTTTTCTTTTGATCTCTTTAAGAATAGATTGCCTGCGCATTTGTTTTAAAATATGTCCACATGTTTTGGGCATTCCTTCCTTCAAATAGTGGGGTTTATGTCCCGTTCCCTTGAATCTGGGCTGGATTTAGTGACTTGACTGTAACCAATGGAATGCAGTAGGAGTGATGCTGTATGAGTGTCAGGTTAGGTCAGAAAAGGCCAGATCTCATTGTGGACATTCTCTTTTAAAATTTTGACATTAAATTATCTTTAGTAATTCAGCCTTTCCCATGGTATCTGGCACTAAACTCTATAAATATGTTTAAAATAGTTAACTATGAAAAAGCTGGTAGAGTTATATTTCTTTATTTTTTAATAGAAAAGGTAGAAACTATTAAAAAAATACTGAATACCTTAAAAATGTATCCCTTTATTCAAATTTAGAAAAGTTTAAAATTTCAAATAAAAAATAATTTAATGACATAATCTTGGTATAATGAATAGCGCAGAAAGTAGTAATTACTGGGGAAAATTTCACAGAAAACAATGCTAGAATTGTTTGATAGAATAAATTAAATGCCCAGAGTGGGACTCCTAACTATTCTCTTCTATTCAAGATTTAGCATAAAATGTTAACAAGTGGGCGGAAATAAAATATATAGTTACTGTAAAATCATATTCCTAAGTTTATATATGCGAAAATCTTAGTGTGTACGATGCTCTTGTTAATTAGAATAACAAAGTTGTATTAAAAAATTAGAACTACTTTTTCTATTAAAAAAAATAGTGTCTTGTTACACCACTATGTATAAGGATGGGAGTAGGTAGGAAAAAGGGAGTGGAAGCAAACCAGTGAAGAAAATATTTTCTATTACAATTCTACATATGGAAAACTAAGACTTAGAGAGCTAAGTTACTTGCTCGTGTAAAGGAAGAGCCCAAATTCAAGCCTGCAATCCATATCTGGCCCCAAAGTTCTTGTTCTTTCCTCAATATGCTTATTAGAGGCAAGCTGAAAACTTCACCGAGGAGTGTGGGATTAACACGCCATATTTTCCTGGGGGACATTTTATTCCAGGGTAATTAATTTAAATTTCAAAATATGCATGACATATTATGGAGCAAAACAAATAATTTGCCATCGTTTAAAAGATAAAGTAGGAGGATGCTAAGAAATATCATTTTGCAACTGCTTGTTTTGGACTATAAATGCAGAATCATCCATTTACATTTATACTCTCCTTTGGTAGGAATTTTCAAGATTCATTAGCTGTGCCTTATTACCTCTGATCTAGGGAAACAATGTAGTGTTTTTGTGCCATGATTTGCAGGGCACTGACTCTGCAGTTCTAAAAATTACCAAGTCCCTTTTGGTTGTTGGTATATGCCAAACACTGCGCTTATCACTGTTCCTCATTTATACTTGCAACATTTCTGCAAAGTAGGCAATACTACATCATATTCTAGGTGAAGCATCTGATCCTTAGAGAGGCAATTTGCCTACATTTTCACAGACAGAGCAGGAATTCCATGTCAGGCCTGTTTGTCTCCAAGGACTGGGTTCTTAACCCCTAATATTGTTTAAGCAAAGGATTTCTTGGAGTTCTCTGTATAACTCATAGCGGTGGAGATATTAGTTGTAGATGTGGGGAATACTTGATTAGACTCAAGTAGAGCCTAATTGTGTATTCCAATGTGGTTGAAAACAGGACCATTCTGTTCAAATTGGATCTCTGATCTCCCTGGATAGAATTTATAATTGCTTCAGAGTGCAATTCTCAGCTCCTCTCTGATTGGCCAGCTTGCTTGCAGGGAGGTATCATACCTATGCACACATCTGCTTAGCCATCTGTGGTGTAAACTGTTGTCAATCATTCTCACCTCAGGGAGACCATGCGATTTCAGTTTTGGAAAATTACTGTCCTGTAGGAAGATAAAGCAGGATGCCAGTGGTAGAGATATTGTAACATGTCTTACTTTAGATGGATTCCTGGATATATGGCTTGTAAATTTAGGATTCTGAAGTACATAAATAATCTCTCAGCCTATGAAAGCAGTTCATTTTATGCCTACTACTGGGTCATACGTTTTCCTTCCTAAGACATACTGTATTATCAAGTCTGACAGTCAAGGTTCTCAGACCCAATGAAACCTGTTTTGAGTAGTTGTGATTGTGGCAGAGAATGGAGGCTGGAGAAAAGGGGCATAATAAGCCATAACCCTGCTGGTAATTCAGCAGTTTCTTAGAAAGGCCACCGGTTCAGTGAAGTGATAAGTTTTCTTGTTGATGATTTATTTTATCTTTTCAAAAGGTGTGAAACTATTACACACACCAGCCCCACACTACCTGTCCTGTTACTAAGCCAGTGTACTTTTAAACAACTTTATCTCCTGCATACATCCAATCAATACATACTGACTTTTCAGATTTATTTGAGCGCCATATCACAAATGTTGAAGCTAAGTGTCCATAGGGAGATTTTATTTTAACTTCCAGTGATGATTATCAGAGGAACTTAATAGGTCAGGAGACCCAGGGCTGATTCTCATTCCAGATGTGCAGTGTGGGCTTGTTGGGATGTATTTTCATTATTTCCTGCTACCTTTGTACACAGAATTCAGTTTGCCGTTATATAAATGGAAACTACTTCTGGTGACAAGATGTGACCTTTCTCTTCAAAACTGGCTCTTTTCCCAGTCTCAGTGAATAGGGCTGTCATCTGCCCAGTGCTCATGCCAGAAACCTAGGAGCTATCCTGATACTGTCTACTCCCCATGGCTATATTCCATCCATCACAAAGTCCTTCTATTTAGTTCCTGAATAAGCCCTAGGTGACTTCTCTTGCACCCATTTGCTCCCCCTCCAATCAGTGTTCTCCACACTGTAGCCAGAATGATATTCTCAAAAGTTACCTATTAATGTATTAATTCATCTCACAAATATGGTTGTAGTGCCTACTATGTGTAAAAGATATAGTGGGGAAAAAGATGAAGTTCTGCCATCATGAAAATGCAAAACAAATTGTTATCAGGCTTCTCCCCCCAACCCCCTCCAACTTCATATTAAAACACTTTGATAGATTTCTAGTTATTATTAGGATAAAAACTGAAATATAATGGCTTTCATGATCAGGTCCCCATCCCTCTAGCCTCACCTTTTATCAACATTCACTTCACTCTAACCACCTGGCCTTGTTTCTGTTCCCTAATTATGCTATCTGCCCTTTCACAGTCTGTACTTTTCACCCCAAACACTTTCAGCCTCCATCGCCCATCCTCAATTCTCAGATCTCAGTTCAAATGTCCCTTATTAAGGAAAGCCTTCTCAGATCCACCAGACTAGGCCAATCTTAGAATTCTATGAAAGTTTCTTTTGTGGCAGTCATCACAGTTATTCTTGAGATTAGTTGATTAATGACTTAATTCCCACAAGTGTTTAAGTACCGGGAGTTTTTTTGCTCATTGTTTATAGCTCCAGAGGCCAGCATACTTCATATTCAAATGATATTTTCTAAATAAATCATTGTTTGAAAAACTGGGCTCTTATAGAACAGGCCTTCAGTTGCTAATCCACTCTTAGGTTGGCCACATATACTGATGGTGTTTGAGAGCACAGGTTCTTACAATGAACATACCTAAGAAGAAATTCCACTTCTCCAATTATTAGCAAGTTATTCACCTCTGAGAGCCTCAGCTTTGGCATCAATATCAAAGGTCATTGTAAGGATTAAATGGGACAATGACAAAAACTACTTAGCATGGTGACTGGCATTCAATATGTGACAGTCAAAATAAAAACAATGAGCCCTGGCTGGTGTGGCTCAGTTGGTAGGAGCATAATCCTATACACCAAAAGGTCATGGGTTCGATTCCTGGTCATGGCATATACCCAGGTTGTGGGTTTGATCCCTGGCCTCCATTGGGGAGCATGTGGTGGGCAACCGATCAATGTTTCTCTCTCACATCGATGTATCTCTCTCTCTTTTCTCTCTCTCTCTCTCTTTTCTCTCTCTCTCTCTCTCTCTCTTCCCTATCTCTAAAAATCAATGAAAATGTCCTCAGATAAGGGTTAAATATGATGGTAACAATAATATTAGTAGCCATGAATCATTATTTCTTAACATGGCCTCTGTCTGCACTCATAACATAATGGTATTTGGTCTTCCCTGCTGTCATTAGTTATATGTAAGCAAAGTATTCCTTAGTATTTTGGACTCCACTTTGATTCAGGAGGATTAGCTGTTGGAGCAGAGACTGCTACTGCCACCTAATATCTGTTCCCTCCTTCTGTTGCAATAATAGAAATTTTAAGGACACATACTGCCCAGAAGAAAGTCCACTTTTATCAGCCTTCCATTCACTCAGGTGTGTCTGTTAGACTAAGTTCTGGCCAATGAGATAATGTGTGGCAGTTTTGGGAACATTCTCTAAGAGACAGCTGGTGTATGTCCCCTGCCCTTTTTTAAAAAATATATTTTTTATTGAGTTTTTACAGAGAGGAAGAGAGAGGGACAGAGTCAGAAACATCGATCAGCCGCCTCCCGCACACCTCCCACTGGGGATGTGCCCGCAACCAAGGTACATGCCCCTGACTGGAATTGAACCTGGGACCCTTCAGTCTGCAGGCCGACGCTCTATCCACTGAGTCAAACCAGTCAGGGCTGCCCTTTTTAAAAAATATATATTTTATTTATTTTTTACAGATAGGAAGAGAGAGGGATAGAGAGTTAGAAACATCGATGAGAGAGAAACATCGATCAGCTGCCTCTTGCACACCTCCCACTGGGGATGTGCCCGCAATCAAGGTACATGCCCTTGGCCGGAATCGAACCTGGGATGTTTCAGTCCCCAGGCTGACAACTCTATCCACTGAGCCAAACCGGTTAGGGCTCCCCTGCCCTTTTGATTACTTTCCCTTTCCTTGTACATTTTTGTTGGAAGTCGAGGATGATGGTTGGATCTGGAGTTGGCATCTTGAACTTGAAAATGGTGGCCATGCAAGTCAGAGTTGCAAGGCAGAGCCTAGATTCCCAAGGCCTTTTTAGGTTAAAAACCTATTCTGTGGAGTAGAGCCAACATACAACTCTGGATTGCCTCCCTCTTCACTTTGACATCAGAGAGAAACAAACTTCTGTCTTGGTCCAACCACTGTTATAAGGAGTTTCACTGAAGCCCAAACTAAATCTTTGCCCATGGAGTTCTGTACTATATAAGGCATGAAAGGAACAAGAGTTTCCTTGTCTTCTTCCCAAGTCCTGTGAGATGGTGATTCTGACATCTGTTTTCCCCAGAGGCTCAGAAGCACAACGCACTGATCTGGCTTCTGTTCTAGAGAAACAAGAAAACTCTTTTTACACTGTTCCATACCCAGGCCTAAATCAGAGTCCCAGGACATTATGTAGCTCCTCTAGTCATCTATTGGGACTCCAAATATTTGTCCATTATACACGCTGAAGCAGGCAGTGTTCTAGATTCTTCGGGTACATCAGTAAACCAAGCAGCTGAACTGAGCAGTATTTGAATAGATTTCTCTTGTTTTCCAAGGCCCTCCTTGCTCTCTGCAAGAGAGACAGCCATGTGTCCATGTGTTATTCAATATCTTTTTGGCTTTAGGAGAAATGGTACATTTGGTGGGGAGACATACAGTTGATATAAGCTATATTTTTTAGCTTCCACTATTTGTGAAGACAAATGAAAAATGGCTCTTTTATGACATTTTACTAGAGGCCCAGTGCACGAATT
Organism: Myotis brandtii; assembly: GCF_000412655.1. NCBI lineage: Eukaryota > Metazoa > Chordata > Mammalia > Chiroptera > Vespertilionidae > Myotis > Myotis brandtii. The sequence continues at coordinate 3,517,905 of NW_005356519.1, forward strand.
CAAAGGAAATTAATTAGAAGAAATATTTTTATATCACTATTCGCCTTTTCTCTATAATAGAAGTGTCAACCAAATTCATGATCAACAATGACAGATGGAAACACCACGTGTGTGATTGGCTCCAGCGAGAGCTATATATAAACTTGCTTAATTAGACCTGCTTTCTGATTTAGCTAAACTTTTTCCAGCCCAGTGAAGCACCCCAACTTCTCTTTCAGGTAATTATCAGCAACACAGCAGTAAATATCAACATGAAGCAGGTTATTATTGTAGATCACACAGGGAGAACGAAGGGTGAAATATTTAACTATAGTAGTGTTTGACTATATTCTGCGCAGTGAGAAAAACTGAAGTCCTTTTCGAGGTCCACCATTTCTTCTTTTCAGTCTGGTCAAGTTTCTAAACTTTCTAAATCTCCGTTTTCTGGCTAATGAAAAGAAAATAGGATTCTACTAAGTCTACTAACTGTAAAATGTTTGCATCTGGCTATAAAGCAAGTCATGTTCCTGGGCTGAAGAAACTCCAAGGAGGCTAGTTGCTAGGGAGAGGAAGCTGGGCGTTGCTACGTGACATCATTACCCAGCACCCACAGCCACTGTTTCTGGACTGGGCTGTGGGCTGTATTTTGTGTCATGGGGTTTCGGCAGTATTGGCTGTGATTTGGTGGGGTGTTGCTCTGGGGTGGTGGTGGGGCCTGTGTCCCACTTGGGGGAAGCCAGGTAGTGTTGCTTTGTTGGAGCCAGATCTGTGGTGCCATTTCTTTTTAAATGGCCAGTGCACTTCTCGGCAGCTCCTGCGTTGAGCGTCTGCCCCCAGGTGGTCAGTGCACATCATAGCGACCAGTTGGACAGTTGGAGGGACACTTAGCATATTAGACTTTTATATATATAGATGATAAGAAATTTGGTCATCTAGGTTGAGAGGAAGCTTAGATCATAGATACAGTGGGGCCTTGACTTACGAGTGTCCCGACTAACGAGTTTTTGAAATATCAGCTGTCTCTCAGCCGATTTTTTGCATTGAGTTGATAGAGTAATTTGAGTTAACGAGCTCCTTAACGAGCTCCTTAACGAGCTCAGTCTCAGAACCAATTAAACTCGTAAGTCAAGGCCCCACTGTAGATCCTTTCATTATTTCTTCTGGACAGGATTTCTTCCTTTATCCTTGAATGTAGACCAGCCATTCTGGAGTGTAGAGATGGAGAAGCCATGTGGTTACAGCCAAGGTGCAGGCCACCAACCTCCAGAGGCTCACCAAGGACACACAGGCAACATGGTTTTCCCTCCTTCAGGTTCAATTCCTGGTCTGCTTTCGATGATGTCAGACAGAATGCCATTAAAAGATGGCCACCACTTCCTCTTGCTCAGCCATTGTCAGTCCACGTCAGCCCCTAAGAGGCCACACTGACCTCAGCTTCCTCATGCCCAAGGTTAATCTAGGTAACCTGGTGTGTTTTTTATCCTAATAGAACCAATTTTTCTCCCTTCTTGTTGCCCTCAGTTGTTATTTATCTGGTAACTAGGATTCATGTGCGGCAAAATTCTGAAATATGTCTTCATGTTTCCTTTCCTAATTCAAGCAGATAGTACTCCTTGGTTTTCCTTGCGTCAGAGAAACTTCGTTCCAGGGGATTCCTGTTCTGTTTTTCAAAAGCGTAAACTATGGAGTACACTGGAATTGCTGCAGAGAGGAAGGCTGTGTGATTGCTCTCTGTACCTAGACTGTATTCAAGATACGGCAGGAACCAGGGAGGCAGTCTTGTGGAGTACCAGAGAGCACCGCCCCAAAGAGCACCAGGAAGCTGTGCCCAAGTCTCCCATGGCCTAAAGTAGCATAGAACAGACCAAGGAACCTGATAGGACCACATGGGGAGGTGCAGAATAATTTAGATGTGATCCCTGTGGAGGGATGACCAATGACAAGAGACCTCACCATAGCTGGGCACCCTCTATGATCTTAGGACTGGCACAGTGTTAGAGAGCATGAATGGGGGGAGCCCCAAGGATGAGCCCATTTGGATGGAAGCTTGCAGTTGAAATTAAGGTGAACTATCTAACAAATGAAAGTATGTGTCATTTATTGAATGCCCTGTGTTTGTATACTGAAGTAGAGTACAGTGAATAAGAGTATGGGTTCAAAACTGGTTTTCTTGCTTACTGGCTGTGTGACTTTGGACAAATTATAATGATAAAATTAGTTAGCAATAAATCAGTTGTCTCATCTGTACAATGGGGCAGTAGTAGCTTTTACTTCATACTTTTGTTGTGAGAATCAAATTATTTAATCTATAGGGTGTCCCCATAATGAATAATTATAAAGGCAGTGTGTTTATTAAAATACATTTCTTTTTCAAAGTTGAGCTACCAGCTGTTAACATGTGTATACATTTTTGTAGATAGTGCTTGGTACACAGTAAGCATTCTATGTATTGATAGTTGTTAAGATCATCTGTTTATGGAAGATGTGCTTTTTTTTCTGTTGATTATATTCTCCTTTATAGATTTTTTAGTAACTGAGAGGAAAATATTTTGGAAAAGAAATGTAAAAAACTGAAAGTAAAAATCTTCGAGGTGATTTAGGAAATGGTATTGAGTTCCCAGAAATTTCACATTTTCTGAGAAAAATCTTTTATTTGTACAGAAAGGAGTACCTGTGTAAGTAATTCCATGTGTTGTTAATTTCTAGCCAAACATTGCAGAAGCTGCTCCCTCCTCCCCTTGCAAACTAACTCAGGAAACACCCCCTCAAGACCCCATCTTCCATGGACACCCCTGCCTTCAGGTCCTGGGTATTTTTAGTCAGAACCTACTGCCTGTACTTGAGTAATACAGAATAAACAGCAATAAATCCTGTGGGTACATTGATTATTCCCAAATCCTATAAAGTAGTCAAGAGAACACTTCAATTATGTTCTGCATTTCGATTGAATGCTTATGAGGCCTAGTTCATGACTTGTAAACCCTAGTTACCTATTGAGATTCTTAGCCTGATGCACAAGGGAAGAGCATCTCTAACTTTAGAGTGCACACGACCAGCTGGGGATCTTGTTAAAATGCAGGTTTTGATGCAGTAGGACTGGGGTGAGCTTGAGATTCTGCATTTCTGACAAGCCCCCAGGTGATGCCCATGTAGCTGATCACAGACAGCACTTGGAATCAGGACCTGGGTTCTGACAAGAGAAATATACTAATGGCTGTGTGGTAGGGTCTATGGTGGTTACCAAGGGAATCTGTTGATTATCCTTTCCTGCAGATCTTATGCATTGGATACACAACAACCTGCCAGGCATTTTTTAGATGCAGTTTCCTCTGGAACAGTGGTTCTCAACCTTCCTAATGCTGCGACCCTTTAATACAGTTACTCATGTTGTGGTGACCCCCAATTTCATTGTTACAAATTGAACATAATTAAAGCATAGTGATTAATCACAAAAACAATATGTAATTATATATGTGTTTTGCGATGGTCTTAGGCGACCCCTGTGAAAGGGTCATTCGACCCCCAAAGGGGTCGAGACCCACAGTTGAGAACTACTGCTCTGGAGGCTGCACTGACTAAATGACCTCTGATAGTTACTACTCTCTCTGCAGCTTTGAGATTAGATTACAGACTACTGTGTGGTGTGGTATTTGATTCCATAAACATTCACGTGCCCATAAAGCACACAACATTCCACCAGGTTGTTAGGTAAAATTTTTTTGGAAAAATTTGTTTATTAAACTTTGTGCTCTATTAAAAGAGTATTGGAGGGTGTTGAAATTTTAAAATCTTTATGAATAACACAATACATTCAATTGTAACTAAAAGAGGAGGCAAGATTAAAAGTGTGAGGATAGAAAGGTGCCACAGTGATGCATTTTTAGGAACAGTACCTTCACCTTTAAGTAAGTACCTTCCAGGTGATAGCTAGCTCATAGACACCAGAAATTCATAATAAAAATTAAATTACCCAAAAGACACAAATGAAAATGTTAACACGAGTATAAAAGCAATATTATATAAGTTTAAAAATGTATTTAAATGCTTTTGAATATGTAAAACTATACACTAATCCATTTCACAGACATTCAGCTTAAATTTACCATTAACAACTACACACAATACTCTTCTGAATCATAAATTCATGCCAACATTAATTTATAATGTAGCATGTACCACCACAGTACCCAAAGAAATGAACAGAAACCAAAATCTAGGGAACAGATTTTAGAGCTAGTGAAATAATTGTATTGTAGACCTTATCTATAATAATAAAAGTGTAATATTCTAATTAGACCAGATGACCTTCCAAAAGAAGCCAGTGCTGCGAGGGAATCCTGGGTCCCGGGTGCCAGAGGGAAGCTGGTGCCGCCAGCCGGCAGCCGGGGGAAGGAAGGCCTACTCTTGCACGAATTTTGTGCATCGGGCCTCTAGTTTATTATAAAGAAACTGTTGGCTCATTCTACTATATCCACACTCCCTCACAATCTTAAGGAAAATACAATTAAGTCACTTTATTCTACTAAAATGGTATTTAATATATTTGGCAGTTTGGAGTACTCCTTTTATTCCATTCCCTCTCACTACTACTACTACTACTACTACTACTACTACTACTTCTTCTTCTTCTTCTTTTTCTTCTTCTTCTTCTTCTTCTTCTTCTTCTTCTTCTTCTTCTTCTTCTTCTTCTTCTTCTCCTTCTTTTAAAGAACAAATCACTTCCATGAAATTAAGATTCAGATTTTTCAAAGCTCAACTTGATTTTTTGCAACTGCACAAAGACATGCTGGCCCTACAATAGCAAATGTACATCCTCCCAAGTCTGGAAAACAGACCTGATGGAGGACATTTACTGGCTTAAAATGTATTTTATCATTCTGAATTTATGAATAAAACATCCTCCAGGAATTGAGTTGGGAAGTCAGATATAGGATTACATATTTCTAGAATATACAACATGCAACACCACCCAAAACAACAAAATGCTGAACCAGAGAAAACTTTAAAATTTGAAACCAATAATTAGGGAATTTCAACTTGTATCTGTCAAATAATTTATAATGTTTTCTTATCAGAAAAATACCACCTAAAGCGAAGATCCAGTATTTAGTTGGGAATTGCATAATACTCCATCCTTGCTCTGGCTGGTCACCATTCTGAAGATCACCACAGGCCTCCAGAGATCAGATTAATCATCGCTGAAATCTGTCCTCGATATTGTACCCCTAGTGTCATTACTCTATGTAGCTGACAACAAATTTTCTAAATAAATCCATAAATGCTCCTTTAAATTAGCATATAAAAGAGCTTAACTATGTCTTTGTTGTCTATAGCAGTCTATCAATCAAATGTTTAAGAAATCATTTCATAGACAAGGTATATGAATGACTCAAATGGAAAGCTAGTAATTTCTAGAACATGGTAGTGATTTTATGTTGTTAGAAGTATTCCAAACACATTTAGAGTTTTCTAAGAAGCTATAAAAAACCAACCAAACAAACAAACAAAAAGGTATATAAGAATTTTTGCCATCAATGCTTCCTTACCAATTTTGGGTTATAAATTAATTGAGAAAGGCATCCTAAAAATAATAGTAGAAATCATAAAGTACTACTTTCAGATGATTCAAATATCAAGTTGGTGTGGCATGTGAGTTCACCAGTTTCTTCCCCTACGATTTCATATCCAAAGCGCTACATCTTACTAGGTATTGATATTTAGACACCAATAAAATCAACCTCTTAAATGAAATCTTTATCAGATGGTGAATTTGTCATAGTAATTTGAATGCCTTTACTATTTTCATATAGCCAAACAAAACTTTTTGAAGTATATTTCTTACAGTTCCTGGCTTACTTCTTTTTGATCTATTGAGGCTAGTAGCAAAATTTAGAACAGCATAGGTTATTATATTTCAAACCAAGAAGAGACGTGTGGAGCACAGAGATGGAAGGTACCGAGGCTCTATAGACCCGTTCTTGTTCTCTGCTGGAACCATCACAGGCACCATTCCACTCCCATCCGACTGGGATTAGGGGCAGCCACCCCAGCGGTTGGGAGAGTTGGACTCTGAGAAGTGCTTACAATCTTCACTTGGTACTTGGTTATACTGAGTCTTTTTTTTTTTATTCTACAGTGACATGCATGGTTATTTTAATTTTACTGACAGATACATATTGTATATGTAAGATATGTAACATAATGTTTTGATATATATTGTGTGCATTGTGAAATAATTCCCCCAATTAAGCTAATTAACCTATCCATCACCTTACCTATTTACCCTCCCCCCCCACTTTAAAATAATTTTTATTTTTAAATTATAGTTAAGCTCTCCTGTCCTAACCGGTTTGGCTCAGTGGATAGAGCGTCGGCCTGGGGACTGAAGGGTCCCAGGTTCGATTCCAGTCAAGGGCATGTACCTTGGTTGCGGGCATATCCCCAGTAGGAGGCGTGCAGGAGGCAGCTGATCGATGTTTCTCTGTCATTGATGTTTCTAACTCTCTATCCTTCATCCTTCTCCTTCCTCTCTGTTAAAAAAAAAAAAATCAATAAATTATAGTTAAAATACATTATTGTATTTGTTTCAGGTGTACACCCCAGTGATTGATTACACATTACATAACTTACTAAGTGATCATCTCCATAAATCTTGCACCCATAGGACACCATACATAGTTATTAGAATATTACCTACTATGCTGTACTTTACATCCCTATGACCAATTTGTACTTCTTGTATCTCTTCACCTTTACCATCCATCTGCCAAACCTCCCATATGGCAACTGTCAAAGTGTTCTCTGTATTAATGAGTCTGTTTCTACCAGGGGAACTTCGTAGAAATACCCAGGCCCTACCACTTCAATGAGCCTGTGGTCTTGGTTAGCTCTCCTGGGAAGATTCTCCTACCCATCAGACTGTGAACTACCCATCAGATGGAGTAAATACTTGGTTACTAATTGATACCAATGATGTAGTAAATACAGGTTGTTAATTGGGATTCCAGAGGAGATATGGGCTAGGAAAGGGGAAGAAGCTACAAGTAGAAGATGTGGATTAAGGAGAGACACAGTGAATGTGAAGAAGGAAAGGGAGTCAAGGAAGGCTTTTGTGAAAAGGTGCCCTGAGCTTAGAGTTGATGGAACTCTAAGGATGAGCTAGATGAAGAGAAGGGATAAAGTGAGACACACAATCCAGGGAACAGTGTGGGTAAGGCATGGAAGCAGTAAAAAGTCATGTTTATATTCACTGGAAAATTTAAGGGAAAAGAAAAAACATTGGGGAAAAGCCTATTGATTTTTGCTTAATAATAAAAGATAAATGAGGGTAAATTTCCAGGTACAAGTTTTTCTGGCAATTGCAAAGGCTTAAAAAAAAAAATCACACCAGCACAATGCTGAAACATATCCTGCAGCTGTTATTGATTTATATACGCACATTCAAAACAAAATTATTAGAAAATGTAATTACTCTCTGACATTTTTGCCACACTTATTAAACAAACAGATAGCATTTTACTTAGCTTACAAAGCTTTGTTTTCAAGAAGCTCTGGCCTTGCTATAATTCCTCTTGCTTTTTTTTTTTTTTTTTTACTCAATTTTCCAGCTGGATTATTTCTTTAAAAAAAATGAAAAATATATAATTTGTGCATTAGTCAAATTTAGGCAGAGATATGTACGACAGATTTTAAGGGCCATTTTTTCTTCTAATAAAAGCTCAACAGGTAATTGCTGAACACTTTGTTATTGTTTTTTCTATGAAATTGGTTTCTTTATGAAGGTTGCTGTTATTTCATGAGTCATGCAAGCTTTTTGGAAGTTATGTAGTACAAAGAGAAGTTGTAATATAGGGCACTATATTACAAAGCCTGGATATAATATTAGGATACTATCTAATGTAGGATACTGTATTAGAAAGTCTGGAGAATGTAGGCAACCATAAGTCATGCGTACTATATCAGGCCAATATAAAGGGAGATAATTGTTTTGTCCACCTATGATGTAAATTTGGTCTATTCAGTGTTGAATGTTTAAAAGAAGGAAAAAAAAATAAAATGTAGACAATTCAATGCAAACAATAAGTTAAACCAAGTGTTTGGGTAGCTTTTAAAAATAAGCTATTGAGTTAAAATAATTTTTTGCGCTCTGTGGACAAAATTTAAATATTTTTTTTAAGTTTATGTAATGAGAAAACTAAGTCAAAAGTGCCAGTTTTGTTTCTTTTCTTTACTCACATATCCCCCATCGATTGGTTGACTGCTACCTGAGTTTTCCGATACGTAAAAAGATATGATGAAACTTTATTTTGTTAAAAAAAAGTTTTCTTTATCTTCACCCGAGGATATGTTTGTTGATTTTTAGAAAGAGAAAGAAACATTGATCTGAGAGAGAAACATTGATCAGTTGCCTCTTGTACATAATTTTACTGACAGATACATATTGTATATGTAAGATATGTAACATAATGTTTTGATATATATTGTGTGCATTGTGAAATAATTCCCCCAATTAAGCTAATTAACCTATCCATCACCTTACCTATTTACCCTCCCCCCCCACTTTAAAATAATTTTTATTTTTAAATTATAGTTAAGCTCTCCTGTCCTAACCGGTTTGGCTCAGTGGATAGAGCGTCGGCCTGGGGACTGAAGGGTCCCAGGTTCGATTCCAGTCAAGGGCATGTACCTTGGTTG